>NC_092591.1:61337500-61670000 GCF_047663525.1 Anas platyrhynchos
AGGACAAACTGCAATCCATTAATATGTATGTATTATTACTTTTTTGTAACTCCAAGACTGCTGATGTCTGTGAATATGGAAGCATTTATAGGTTATAGACGGTCTGTTAGTTGACTTGCAGTTCTAAGTGCAGTATTTTCTAAAACCTAAAAAGCAGTATTAATTACCCTCTGTCTGTAGTAAAGAATGTAATATTTTTTCTTCTGGAGATTTCACATTTCCTGTGATGCTGCAATAGCAACATTTGTTAGGTTATTTGGAGTAATTGGCAACATAGGGATAGAAATTTCTGGTTGACTGTTTATTGCACAAATTAATAAAAATCATTCATCTTACATCAGTCTAGCCTTTAAGCAGCTTTCATACTTTTTTAGAATCTCAGTTCTGGGAGATACATTCCAGCAGAAGTTTACCCTCTTGTTGCATTGCAAGTGAAGGGCAGAATCTTTATGTGCAAAGGCTCATAACAGGAAAAGTTGAGCTAATTCAATAATGTATATACTCCTCCCCACCTAAAACAAGGTATTTTTCATTTACTTTCTCTTTTATACTTTTTTCAGCATTATTCCAATGTATCTTGTGTTCTAGCTGTTTAATGGGGTTGATATAAAAGGTTTGTTATGCACGTCTGGAACTGCAGGGAAATGATTGGCTCCTTTTAAAGATATTAAGTGTAGTCAGTTTGGTTTTTATAAATGAAGTAAAAGAACTACTTAAAAAATTTTCAATTCTTCTCCATGATCAGTCTATTGTCACATGCATTTGGCATTCATTATATGCTAGCCCCAGGCGCCTCCAGTCTTGTACTCAGGCCAGCAGTAATTTGGTTTATAGAGATCATATGGCAGGGAAACAGACCTTGAAAGACAGAACTCTAAGAAGCATATTTGATGAATTTCCTATGATTTGAGTCTGGGTTTATTCTTTCCTGTTGTGGAGCAGACACCCTACAGCACACGCGCTGAGGCCCGATGCGCCTGAGCAAGGGGCCAATTAAATGACAATATGCGCACTGTTTTTTCGCACATCTCGGGTTGCATTTCCTATCAGAAAAAGGGAAGGCATGATGGTAGGGGGAGGAGAGGAAGAAAAAGGGGGGTCTTGTAAAGGATCCAAATATGGGCAGGAAACCACACAGAGTGAAGGTTGCCTTTGTCATTAGCAATTAATGTAACCGCGAATACTGGAAAAAAAAAAAAATGCTGCGGCTGCTAGTGGCACTGGCGTAGCCAGAGCAGCATGTCTTCTGTCTGCCCTTCTTCCCAGCAAGGCTGGCATCCGGGTGCAGCCAGCTCCAAGGCCTCTGCTGTTCCAGCAGATGAACCAGCAGTTTCTTAACCCTTATAGCCAGACAGATTCCAGTCCTTATTTGAACGTGCCTAACAGGTTGTGCAAGTGTCAGGACTGGATCTCTGATCTTTCCGTGGCCAAATGTTTTCATATTGTCAGCCTTACTATTGCTCAGCCCATTGAGCGTTGTCAATCTCTTGATATGTGTGCTAGAGTCCCTTGCAGCTTTACGGGCTGTAGTGTGACCTCATGCTCTTGGATGCTGTGGGAAATATCTTCACATATGTCACTGAATGACAAACTAGACTTCAGCTGAGTGGGACTAAGCTGGTGAGGTTGGATTTTGAAACCCTTTCTTACATTCAGCAACATTTTCATCACTGGTATCATCAATGGGATGCTGTAAGGTACTAACCTCAATGAGTGAACAGATGTAAGCGTAGCCAAAAGCATGCAGTTACGCTTCCCTCTCAGGAATCCCTGGCCATTTTGGGTCTTTTCACCCAAGTGTTAGCACAGGCACACGTGCATGCATATAGGGAAAAGTTCACTCTGGGGTTTAAGGCCCTAATTTCTTTGATGGTGTCCAGAGACTATTCAGCTCCTTCTGGGGTTTTTAAAATTGATTTTAATTCCTTTTTCCCTCCTCACTTCTCCTTCCCTTTCTCTTTCTATTCTCTCTCTGCCCTCTTCCCCCCCCCCCCCTCATCTTTTTGTAGTAGTTTATAAACGCCACTTTTCATTAATGTGACCAAAATGTCATCAAGTAGTTTAATGCTCTTTAATGTCCTTGTATCGTTTACGTTTTTTGAACAGCGTGGAAATGAATCCCATCTGTGGGTTTGCTAACATCAAAAAAGTTTGACAGGCTATTTAGACGTGCTACTTCACATTGCATTAGCGTGTACAATGTCAGGGAGGCAGGAGCCAGAGTGAGGCCATACCATGCCACCTCACTCCTGACCCCTCCTATAACTGCTCAGAAAGCGACAGATCACTTACCTCAGAAAATCAAAGTCAATTGTGAAGTATTGTGGCCTGGACAGGAGCCCAGAGGCCTCAGGAAAAGTGTGAAGCCTAAATGAAAAAAAAAAAAAGGCAAAATCATTCCTTTAAAAAAAAAAAAAAAAAGAAGAAAGGAAAAGAAAAAAATCAAACCCATTCTTTCTTCCCTGCTAGAGCAGGGAATGTCATCTGGTTACATTGTTCAGTTGAGGGGGTTGGGGTATTATTGTTTATTTGTTTTTGAATAGTGGACATCTGAAAAATAATGTTCCTAAAATAAGATATACTGTGTCATCTTGTTATTAAGGCCTATTCCTGCTCTCGGAAGGGCTTATCGTGCTTTTTTTTCAACACTTAGACTTTATAAAGTGATATGTAAAGCTTATGTGTAAAGTACCCTATGCAAGTTAATATATATAAGGAAACTATAATTTCATATATTGTCAATCCATATTTGAGTTAATGTCTCATAAACAAAGCTCATGGATTTAACTCATTCTTTAGTATGTGATGGGTGTATTTTAAATTTATCTGGCTTCGTGCCATGAGAGTCCCTTTTTAAGGCATTTACTGTAAAAAGAGATGGGGCTTTTCATTTCAGGAAAACAAAAGCTTCTGTTCTTCCTGAGACACAGGGAACAGCAGAGAGTGCATTTTAACTGTTAATCATTATAGATAAATGGATAATAATTTCTACCTCTGAGTGCTCTAGGATTTACTTGCGAGTTTTTAAACCCTCCCACATAGTGCATTTGCATACACAAATATGATTTAATTTTAAGAAGGAATGTAAATAAATAACCTTGTATAGTGGCATCAAGTTTTCAAAGCCAAGGTAATATTTTATAAGCATAAAATAAAAATGCCTTTAAGGCAATTACTGTGAGTGCACCAGGTCTTTAGTCTTTAAGAACAGGGTTTGTGAGAGGTAACATACAATTCTGTTGCTTGTTGTATTGTGCTGAAAGGTGAAACAAAGTACAAAAACAGTAAATAATAAACCTTATTTTACTTTTAAATTGGTAGCATCAGGATAATTTCACTAAAGCCGGATGAAATCGGCACCATTTCATGCCCTGGTCTAAGTACTGTTTACATGGAGTCAAGATACAAAGATAATGAAGGAAACAATCAAGATTTCATTTGAATTCAGTTAGCAAACACGTGTATTCAAGCTGCAATTCTAATCGTTTGAACTTTTGGTCTTTACACTAGATGTGAATAAGGAGGATAGACTCTTACATTTTTTTCCCCAAAAATGTCAAGCAAAAGAAACATATGGATTTTTCTTAAACATTTCGTAGGAGACATGGAAACAAATCCTTAAGTTTATATTAGAAGCATTTTCCAAGTATCAAAATTGAATATTTTCACTAATGATGACACACATTCTCTTATCCTTTTAAAATCTGAAATAGAGTTTCATGTGTGTTCAATACAGGAAGAGTAAACCAGGTACTCACAAAGCTGTAGTTCTAAAAGAAAGCTGTGAGGCTTCATTGGAAAAGTAGCACACAAATTATGGATTACTATTAGAGTGAGAATTTGTCTTCTTTACGAGCATATATGCACATGCACAGAACTTGTTTAGGGAGAGAGAACAGATTCCTCTAAAAAAATATCCTGGCCATGAAGAAAACTCAAAAGTTGCCATGTAAGCAAAGCTACAGTGCAAGAGCTTAGTGTTGAAGTTGTTCTTAATCACGGTTAGAATGAAGGAAGGGCTTGTGTCTTTCCAAATGTGCTATCAGAACTTTGGAATAATTTAGTTGGGTACTTGCACCTATGTGGGGCAGTAGATGCAAGACCTGACACAGTATGCTGCTTACTTCAAGCTACGTGTGATATTGTACTGGGCCTCACTCACCATTGCTTTGCTTTCTGTTGTTAATTACACCACCTCTAGTGGATATGAAGTGATACCCTCTTGAATACGATGGGGGTTGCAGCCATTAATACTCAGTAAGATCAGAAGGGGTGTTAAATATGTCATTTACTGTGGGCTACATGACAGATCCAGCCTCAAGGTGGGCTTAATTATACCTGAATGGCTTGCTTTAAACCCAGCAAGCCTGGGGATTCTGCAGCAATCATTTATTCAGGTACTAGCCTATCCTTGCTACCGGAGGATTGTGTTCCCTAATGTCCATACTAAAACTTCTTCAGTGCAATTGAAGCCTGCCATTTTGTACCTATAGTGGACAAGAACAAATCATTAGTCCCTACTTTGGAGCCATCTTTTATATATAAGAGTGTGTGTATATATATATATATATATGCATATATATATATATATAAAAATATGAATATTGCCTTCATACCTTCCCCTCACTCTTGTTTTATGTAGACTAAATAATTCTAGTGCTTTAAGTCTTTCTTCACAGACTGTGTTTTCCAGTTCACTCTTGTTTTCCAGGGGGCTAGTGTAGGCAGCTTTCTAATAAAATGTCATGCCCCACTCCACCCAGTTGTGGCAAAACCACATTGTGAAGTGTAGAAATTCTTATGTGACTTTCTGGTGATGGTCTTGTTTATACTTATTCCTGTGTACCGTTTGTTTGTTTGTTTTTCCTTTTGTCCCCAAGAGTGGCACTGCTGACTAAACTTCTGTTTGTGACCCATGACACCTACTTTTTCAATAATTTCTGGGAAAAAATTGCTGCCTCTGGATCTTTTCCAACAGGATTTTAGAACATCAGGTGTTCCCATTTCATATGTTTATTTTTGTGTCATTTTGAATTCTTATTCTGATGCCTGCAGCCTCTCCTAGTTAGTTGGCAGTTGCAAATTTAGTGCATGCTAATTCATTACTAAGGTCATCTTCTTTGTGCTGCGTACAAAACTTTCTAGATTTTCCTGTAATTTCTTCTCTCTGATTTCTTAGAAAGCACTGTCATAGAATTTATGTATTTATTTGTTTATTTTGCAACACAGCACTTTCTTAGCTTGTGTTGTGTTTGGGCCTTAGATAACCAGAGTTGATATGTAAGATCTCAGACTACGTTGGTAGTTTAAAAAAAAAAAAAAAAAAGTTGCAAGGACCTCAAGTAGGTAATAATGAAGATTTTCTGTTTCTGAATTTAAAATGGGATTACACTGGTCATAGGCTACACAGATGAAAATGAGCTATTTACGAAGTTGTATAACTCAGGAGATGAGGCATTTGACTGCATTTTTTTAAATTTTTGTATATGAAACTGAATTGTAAGTGCTAACCTTTGCAATCTATCTGGATTATGTATCTATGAAGATAACAAAAGAGAAAAAGCTTCTATAAAAGTTGGAACATTTTTTTTTCCCCATCATATAACATTTTTATGGAAATGAAGGAAAATAGTATTGTTTTGTAGCATTATTAAACATAACTTTTTGTGATGAATAGGCTTGATGAGACTTGAATGTTTTAGAGAACAGTTAAATTTGCAGATGAAAATGCTCTTCTCATTTAAAGTTTTAAAAATATTCAGTAAGATGACTATTTATTGAAAGGCATTCATTTTTCTAGAGAACATTTGTTTAATCAAAAGCTTCTCATTAGAAAAAGGTTTTGTTGAAACATTCTTGACCAGCTATAATCATGCACAAGGGTTCTACTGCCACAGAGTGCTTGATACTTAAGCCCAGTTCAATTCTATCAAAAATGAAAATGTGAAGACAGGAAGACAACAGATGTATCTTCTTCTTTGCTCTTAGGCTACTGATGGGAGCTTGGTCTCTTGTAAAATCTACAGCAGATTCAGAATAGTTGTACAGGCAAATTAATCTGTACTGGATTAAGAATTAAGAGACTAATGGGAGGGGGCTTTTGAAGTCCAGAAGCATGTTGTCTATATCTCTGATATATGACAAATTTTGAGATGTTAGTGGCAGATGAAAGGGGGATGGGAAAATTGTTTTAAAACCAGTGAAAGCCTAGTAGTACCATCAATAGTACAGGGGAGTGGCAAGAAAGTGGGCATGAAAAACAAGAAACAAGCTCTCCATAGGCTTGTTTCTGAGAACACAAATTGCTTTTGCTTGTGTCAAATGACAATTTTCTTTTTGGTGCAGGATGCAGTTTTTATACCTGTAGTGAATATTTTCATTGAACATGGAATTATTTTTTCTCTTAAACTCTAGCCATAACTCTCTGTTCAGCCAGGCTGGTGGTCTTCTGCACCGGCTTGTCTTTGGGCACATGGGGACAGACCACTCCTGAGCCTTTAAGATTTCCTTCTTGAAGAGTGCCCAGCCTTACTGGACTCCTCTGCCCTTCAGAACTGCCTCCCAAGGGACTCTGCCAACCAGTGTCCTGAACAGCTCAGAGTCTGCCCTCTGGAAGTCCAAGACAGCAGATTTACTGATCCCCCTCCTGACTTCACCAAGAGTAGAGAACTCTACCATTTCTTGGTCACTCTGCCCAAGACAGCTCCCACCACCACAGTGTCTCCTACCAGTCCTCTGTTTGTGAACAGAAGGTCTAGCAGGGCACCTCTCCAGTAGGCCCACTAACCAGCTGCAGCAGGAAACTAAACAGGTTTCCTGATATGTAATGAAATACTGAAATGTATTTCATTACAGAAAATTGTTGAGGAAGAATAGTGTTTTTCATTGTTTTTTCTGCATAATAGTGAATGTGTTTTTGAATATCTCCATTTTACACTTGTCAGTTCTTTTTTCCTTTTTGTTTGTTTCTTTTTTTTTTTTGGCCACAACACCTAAGCATATGATTTATTCCATTTTCATGCACTTATAAAAATATTATGCTAGGTGTGAATGCCCAGTAAAATATATAACGATCAGATTATTTACATGAACTGTAACCCTAGAATAATCAGGATTTATTATGTGAATGAAGAGGTCAGCAACTGCCAGTTTGACCTCAATTCTTTGAACAATGTTGCTTGATGAAAAACCTTGGTTATAAAGCTTGTTAGGCGGCTGATGTGGTAGTAGTTATAACAAGGACAAGACAAGGAGGGCTTGAAGGGTATGTAAATTAAATGCAAGCATGCAGCCCTGTCATCTGCTGTTCCTAACATTTCAGCATAAAAAATAAAAAAAAAAAAGTGCAGTTACTCCATATAGTGTTACAATGTTGCTCCTATTTTGTAAGGTGTGTCTGGTTTTATATATATATATTTATACATATATATATGTGTGTGTGTATATATATATATATACATCAATTAAGCTGTCATGTATCCATATCAAGACATTTGCTTGACAGATAATATAGGGTCAGGCTTGAATATTACTTGCAGCACACTTCACATTTCTGGAAAGTAAAATACAAGTGAAACAATTGGTGAATGATAAGGCAGCTTGGGGCATAAAAGGAGTGGTATTTAATGTCCTATGAGGACATTAAATAGAATAACCTAGTTAAGATGTTTAATCTTTCATGCTTAATAAGGGATTGATTTCACTCCAGTAACATTCTGAGGACTCTCTATTTTATAACAGGGCAAATGAATCAGTGTGGAAAGCAGAACCCCTTCCTCCTTACTAAGACACTAGAGCTTGAGGTAAATTCGGATTTTAAAATGTGATCTATTCTTGTATACTTGGGAGAGCAGATAATCTTTTTTTTTTCTTTTTTTTTTCTTTTTTTTTTTCTTTTTTTTTTTTCTGTGAGGAAATACGAAATGTAATCATTTGTGACATTGTTTTAACAGTACAGTATCTTTCATATTATTTTACACTTTAACTTATCTTCTTTGCTTTAAACTAATTAATTTATATTTATGTAATACTTAATGCTTAATATTCAAGCCTATCATGACATTTGCTTGATAAGCTGAGACAGGTATGAATGGTGGTGATAGAAGCCCATTTCAAAATTACGTTTTTGGCAAATAAAATACACAGAAATAAATAAAAGAAACACAGGCCTAAATGGTGTTATATAGAACATAAAGTCCAGTTCCTCCCCTCTACCTCACAGTTGCAGATGGATATGCAATAAGCACTTGTCTGGAAGTTTCATACAATGCTGTCTTGACACTTGTGTGCCACAAGAATGCCTGTTAGTGCTCTACCAAATAGTTGAGATTACAGTAAAAGATCAAAAGATTTTTAATTCATATATGCATTCACATGCACCATTAAAAGAAAGTAAATCATAAATATCTCTTTAAATCTCTCTCACACGCACTCTCTACAGTTGTAGAAGATTGCTGAGGCAAAATTTCACAATGTTCATAAATGGAACGAAGTACATGTAGAAGATCAGAGATGTATAACATTTTATCTGCATTTATTTTATATAAAGGTCTCATAACACAGAAGTGTCACAGATAGGTAGATTCTTAGATGATCCTGAACACGGTAGTACTTAAAGCTCATAGCAGTCCTGAATGGACAAAAAGCTATTGAAACTCAACATACATTACTGGAGTACTCACAGAAGAAACAACTTTTAGCCCAGCTAATAAAATACTTCATTCTGATGCAAATAAAATGCCTACTGAATTGTATAAAGAAACACCATTGTCTAAGAAGTTCAACAGTATCTTAAAAGGAATTAGATTCATATTGAAAGATACCCTTGAAGTCTTTTAAAATGCATTGGTGCTTATTTTGAGTTATATACTCTAATAAAGCTGTCATCATTCTGGCTTCCCTTTTTAGCAAAACTTTAAGAATCCCTGTGAACTGGTTTGAATTCATTTTGGTTGGAGATTCTCTCTCAATCTCAGCAGGGGTAGTAGGCTATGATTCATAACATACGCTTTAGTTGGAGTCTCCTATTCCTATTTGGACTTGTCAGTTTACCTGAATAGTTTTCTTTCTTGTAAAATGCCATAAAAAGTCACTTGATTTACTGAATTCTTGACAGCATTCCATGGTTAGTATTAGGTTTCCTCTCTAAAACACAAATGTAGTTGTAAAATTGACTGTAGAAGAATTTGCTTATTGTGAACAGCAATGTCTAAGGCACAAAGAGAGCATCAGGAAATGCTCCCCTGAAGCTCAGAGCATTTGATCTGAACTGTACTTTGGTAAGAGGTAGTATGTCTTATTCCTTATCCTCCCTACTCGGGACCCACTGGCTATTCATCTTGAAATCAATGCCAAGAATCCCATTGACTTCAAGGAAAATTAGTCTGGCCCACATTTTATGAAAGAAGCTAACATGCATAGCAGAAACTTGGCCAAATTCTCTATGCTTTAGTAAGGTAAAATTTCCAGTAATTAAATGGGTCCTTCTTCCTGAAAGTTGATAAATCCAAACATCACCACAAATCTCTGCACTTTCAAGAACTGAAATGTCTGTCTTCCCCTTCATTTGTGGCTATTTCCAATGGATAAGACTGTCTCTGAAACTCAGTGATTTATTTCACTTTAGACCACAGCATTTCTGTTTCTCTTAGACCTGTGACTATACAATATGATAGGATTTCAACAGACTTTTCTTTTCCAGTGGTTTCTTTTTTCTTTACTTTTTTTTTTTTTTTAAGAGAGGAAAAAAAGAAGACTACGCATCGCTGTATTACAGAAATAATTACAGCTGCATTATTGAAACTGTAATTTTACTAGCCTTGTGCTACCAGAATGTTAACACTGCTCTAAAAATGTACAGAGATATACATCTGCGCTTGAGTTTAACTGCTTGGAAAACTTTGGAATAAATATGAGGATTTTTTCCCCCCTTCAGGAGCATGATGTGAGTGCTGTTACAGTACTAGTTTTGTTTAAATACAAGACCTGTACTGTAAGCCTTTGGTGGCTGAAAGGTAAATTACATTCATGCAAAACAAAACTGATGAACTACTGAAAGCTGTAGCTGCTGAAATAAATTCCTGTGTGCTAAATTTATGGGAACTATGCACTGTGTACACCACAGTACATTCACTTGCAGATTCAACTTTCAAATGACTTTCATTATGAAAGTAAGTAGCAATATTGTGAGAACAAGGTCCACCAGTGATGAGTAGAAAGGCATAATTTTGTTGTTGGAAATACTGATGCTCATCAGCATATGTTAAACCTTGTGTGGATCAAGGAGCATTGCTTGTGTATTTATTTTCATTTACTTTTCATTGCTGACACGGAGGTAGTAGCAGGGCCTAAAGGCTCAGTTTATGAGGTACCCTACTGTATTAATTTATTTGATGTTGAAATTCAGGGCCTCCAGTGCCAAGGGTTCCTCCTACAGGCTGGCTTTGCTTTGTCTTTTATGAATGTACTTGTTTTCTCGGTGCTGTAACTGCAGTGTCTCCTGTTGCTGTTCTACATGTTTTTATATTTTACAATGACCAGCTTACTGAAAAGGAGAGTAAAGGATGAATATTGTCTTCCTTTCTTTGTACAACATTCTGCAGAGTATAAAATTTTGATACCTAGATAACAGAACAGAAAGATGGTCATTTTATATCTACTCTAGGTTTATGCTAAGTTGTGTAACTGTCTAGCATAAAAGTGTTTAGTATTGATACTTAAGTGTATTTGTTGTACTTCTCACTACAAATCATAGGAAAGACAGCAAGTGTTGGTCTTCTACATGCCACCCAATTCATATAATTGTCTCGTATGCCATTTCCTGTTGCATATTCTAAAATCAGGGAGTCCTTAACAGCTGACAAAGAAACCATGTGTTAAGATGTTATTGTTGAAGAGCAGATAATTCAGACGTGATGTTTGGCATAATTAACTGAAAAAATATATAGACTCTGGGACAGTCAAGACAAGCTTAAATTTGGATCTCTAATCCCTGTTAGGCATAAGGAGGTTCTCCTTACTGATCCACACCCACTAAATGAGCACAATCATTCTTAGTAACACTGCCAGCCCACCAAAAACATTTTTTTTTGATTATTTTTAAAGTTTAATGACAAATCCTTTCTCTTCTTCACATTAAAAAATAAAGGATGTGCTGGAGTCCCATTAAGGGACTGCTTTAGAGCCTGGTTCTCTGAGGCACTTACATTGTTTAAATTTTAATTTCTCATCTGAAATTTTTATTGAAAACACTACTTATAAATAACAACAACAAAAAAATTCTTATAGTCTTTGGCTTTTACTCTTGCAAAACCTTCTAAGCTTTTTACCTGTGAATTCTCTGCCAATTCCCAGAGGCATGTTTTTCCCTTCTTTTGGCCTCCTCTAGTCAGTGCTACAATACTGTGGGAAAGCACTCTACTTAATGTCCTCCCATGATATTTTGACTAGGAATAGAATATATGAAAAGATATGTGACTACATTCACCTTTGGTGTAATGCCATGGAAGATATTTCAAATGGCAGTCAATGAGGTAACATCACATAAATTTGGCTCACACAACACACTGTTTAGAAACGGGAAATTTGTTATGTAGATGCAAAGCAGGGAGAATGGCCTGCAAACAGCACTTTATGAGTCTCCACCCCTCTTCTTGTTGCAAAGTATGATTTTCTTCATAACTATAAATGATTTGCTAAGTAATTTCTTGGTGTGTGGTTTATTCATTGCAAATGTCTAGCCTGTAAAAATGGATGTTTGAGCTGTTTTGCGTAAAGAAATGGGGCAGACATTTCAATCCTGTTTCCTAACTGGATAAAAAAAATCTCAGAACCAAGTTTTTAATGTGAATAAGATACTGCTCAATACAGTGTTACATATAAGTGTAAGGGTGCCTTGAAGGCTACTGTTTCTGGTGTTAGTTGTATCAAACTCCAAGTTCTATGAGTAGGTGAATATTCCCATTGCTTAACTAGTCTGCTATAACGTTTATGAAAATCTCACCAAGAGAACATGAACAAAGCCAAAATAAAATCAGCTACAATATGTATATTGTTAAGGAAAAATTCCTTCCCTTTTAGACTTCATGTTCTGAGTGGCTAGGAAGAATGAATTTATTATTCTCATCTTTGTTTTGCAAAGCTCTTTGAAATCAAAGTTAGATTTACACTCCATAAAGTAGGATTTAAACACAAATTTCATATTGATTTATTGTTAAAGATGAGTTTAGCTGAATGAGGTGAGAGCCTGCCAAAGAACTGGATGCATCTCTCTTAATTCCTCTTCAGATACCTTAATGAAAGCTAGCTCTGATTCTAGCACTCTTCATCAACGGATCTCAAGCCAATGGCGCGACTGTGGCTGCTTTCTGTAGTTGGATGGAGAGGTGTATTGCATATGTAGCATTGCCCCGAAAATACTGTGTTAGAAATAGGTTTCAGGTCTCCTGATTGCTACCTGATAACTCATTCTATAATAAAGACACAGGAGGTGGACCACAGACATTTCTTTTGATCTCTGCTTGCACACTCTTGCTTATTTCTAGTGCCCAAATTTGATGCTGTGAATGAGGAAAAATAAATTGTTTAAGTTATTTCACATGAAGCATGAACCTGCAGTATTCCCCTCTGTTCTTACACAGGGGGTTCTCTAGCCTCAGGGCTTTTAAAATTGCTTTATTTAAGAAACAAATACTAAAACTTATTTGCAAAGGCTTCTTAATTCCTGTTGTTGGTTCAACGCCCTCCACAGTTTAGATACATTTATGGATTTGTTGTCTTGCAAGGAGTCTTTAGAGAATCTGCAGTAAGGAGGGGTAGATTCCTTTCAACAGATACCCTCCTGGATCATAGAATCATTAAGGTTAGAAAAGACCTCCAAGATCATCTGGTCCAACCATTCCCCTACCACCATTATCGCCCACCAAACCATGTCCCTAAGCACCACTTTCCTTATACAACCCCAGGGACTGTGACTGCACCACCTCCCTGGGCAACCCATTCCAATGCCTGACTACTCTTTCTAAGAAAAAATGACTCCCAATTTACAATCTAAACCTCCCCTGGTACAACTTGAGATGTTTGACTTTTTTTTTTTTTTTTTCCCCTTAATTAATTTTAAAAAGGGACCTCTATTAGAGAGATTTTCATGGTTTGTTCTGAAATCTGCAGATGACTGTCTTGCTCATGTTCTTCTATTATGTGACACTGCTTGGTATTGTTTTCATGAATACAGGTAGAATAAGAATTCTTATTGCATTGAAACACCTTATTGTATAATGCTTAGACACTAGGTTAATTTTCACAGGCACTGGGCTGTTCATGAACAGCTCTAAGGAATGTTGCAGTCACAGGGTCAGATTAACATCAAAAAGAGTGAAAGTTACCAAATTAATACAGACTCAAATAAATCTTTGTCATTTTTTCTTTTATGTTTTCAGGTCTAGCACCTGAACGACGTATCACGAACCTGCAACTATCAGTGACACTTAGCACTTGCAATTGCAGGGAAATACATTGTATTTGTTTAAGGATCCCTGAGTGGGCCAACTGCAGGTATGTCCTTGAATTTTGTATGTGGAAGGTAAGTAGGATCAGTGAAAGACTGATCTGGAAGTGGCTGAGACCGTGGTGATCACATGGGCACTGTGCTTTGTGGGCTTTCAATCTGTACATCATCACATTATGACAATGAATATCTATCACATTTTAATAATTTGTCACTTCCTATCTACAGGGGAATACTTCCAAATTAAGCAATGGACTTATTTTGAAACTAGGCATGTATTAGCTGTCTTTGAAAGAACTGTGCTAATGGACAGTACCAATCTCTTGGAAAGGAGCAGAAATGCAGAGATAATCTAGGTTATTACATCTTGATGTTATTTTAGGACTATACCACTATCTATTTTCAGCATATATATATATTAATAAATAAATAAATAAATAAAAACTGTGATGCTCTACTTTTCACTGACCTGTATCCTCTGCTTCTGTTCACTCTAATTGGCACTTACAGGTTTGGGCCCTTACAACTGCCATGAGAATGAATTAATTTGATGTGTTTTAAGCTCATGGTCTTATCACAGTTTAATTACAAGAATAAATTAATTTTGAATATTTTTCTGTCCTTAAAAATATACCTTACTTTAAGAACCAAAAAGGGGTGATCATTCCATTCTCATTATGTCCCCGGGATTGCCATGAGAAATAAAATAATTAATATCCGTGCTTATTCTGTATCATTAGTCTTTGTCCAAAGAATGGATTAATGAGAATATTCAATGAGAATCAGAACATCCTGGCATTCACTTCTGTGAAAACTCATTCTTGTGTCAGAGACTGTAATGAGGACTGAAGGATGAGTACAATTAATTCACAGCAACCTTAAGGTTGTAGTGAGAACAGAAAAGGTACATCATTCCAGACTGATGACCAAGATCATAAGAGAAGATGAAGAATGAGTAAGAGATTGAAGTAAAAACATTTTAAATCTGCATTTTAAAGCCTTTGATAGACAGTGTGCCATTTAAAATCCATGTTAGTTTTTATTGACTACAGTTTTCATTCCATTAGTGGGCTTTTTTCACCTTTCCTTCCCAGATGTTTCTTCAGAACTAAGCAGGTACTTATCAAACTGATTTTTCCCTTTCCCAGGTAAGAGGTTGGCAAGAAACAAAAGAAGACTAAATTACTTTTTTGTATTTCATAACAAAGGCTAAGAAACAACACCATGGAACAAAATGGCCTTTAGAGTAATTTCCTTGGTATCCATGGGCTTGAAACAAACACAGTGATTTTGGCTCAGTATTATATTTCTTCGGTATTCTTTGCTGCAGTGATTAAACGATATCCTACTGACAGGGGTGCTCATTTTCTGAACTACTTACAGTACAAAATAAAACAGCAGCTCACATCAACATGGAGTGTTTGGGTGGGCACAAAGGACATGAACATAGGAAGACAAGAAGATCATACAGCTGATTAGTTCAATGTTTATGTTAGGCCTCGTGTCGTGTGTTGCAGGTATTATGTTTGTTGTGGAGCAGTGTCCTCACAGTTGCGTAAGTGTTGCTGGCTTTAAGTGACAGTTACTGATATAAAATAATACACGGTAGCAAGAAATTAAATGAGTGTGTCTCCTTGAAAAATGCTTAAAAAGGGTGCTTTGCTTTTAATGAATTATTAGCATTGCTTAGTTTCTGTAGGCTTAACAGAATTATTATAACAGCATGCCCACTCCATTATATTTTACGTAGTGTCAGGTTTTCCATTATTAAACCCCGTATTTTTACTCTTAGTTTGCTTGGTAATGTGGCCATAAAAATTGACTCCAGCCATGAACTTGCCAGGAAAAGATCTCAGCTTAGCAGAGTTGTTTTTTTTTTTTTTTTGTTTGTTTGTTTTTAAATAATTCTTAAATACCTCAGCTGTTTGATGGTTTGCAGGGGGAATGGAAGCCAGGGCTAACTCTTCAGAGAGAGCTCTAGTGATGAGAGCATGGTCTTCTTACAGAACACTGTGGCTTATGCCATTTATTTCCTGTCACAGAAATGCTGCTAGAAGTTAAGTGGGGAAACTTGTAGTGAGCAACTTGACAAAGAAAGAGAGGCTTCATACCCTTAATGCCTGATTCAATACTAGAATATATCAGTTCTTCTTTGTGGCTCCTTATATGTGAGTCAGAGCTGAAATTAAATTGAAGTTGAAGGTATAAGAGAAAAAAAAGTACTAGAAAAAAAAAAAGACAGTAGGGCGATAGTGGCTAAATATTAAGAATGTAGCATCCAGTGACAGGATGGGAGGCAGTGAACACAAATTGAAATACAAGAAATTGCACTTACTTAAATACATGAAGCAACATTCAGACTGGTGGTCAAACACTGTAACAGGTTGCCCAGAGAGGCTGTAGAGTCTTAACACTTGGAAGCATTCAAAACCCAAGTGGATGTGGCCCTTGGAACCATGCTTTAAGCAGGTTCATCTCCAAAGGTGCCTCAGCTATTCTGTGCATCTATGAATAATAATAGTAACAAAATGACAGGGAACAAGATTGAGACTTGTGAATGCGTTCTCTCCTTTACATTGCTTGCTGCCTGGTGCAACAGCCTCAGTGAGGGAAAAGGTGTGTGTGGTCAAGCAAGTGGGAGAGGACTGAGCTCAGTTTTGAATCCTACTGATAGAACTCTTAGTGTTGAATATTGCCCTGAGCTGAGTAAGTGGGTTTCCAGAGGGCCACGGTTTAATGCATTCTTTACTGAAATAGTGCTCTTCATGCAGCAGTGCTTATTCTTTCATATTATTCCAGGTACCAAGAAACTAACATCATGCAGAGCCACCAGTCAACATGATGTCAGGTTGCTGAACAGTATTCTCTTTTTGCAACTCAAGGCCTACTTAGTCAGTGGTAGAGAGGCTTAAAACTTGACATTTTGCCAGCATGTTGGCACTCTGAACCAGGAGCTTTACAAAGATCTGTACCTTGACAGCAGCCTAACATGGAAACCTAATTATCTTATGAAGAAAACAAGCCCTGTAAGAAATACTACTCATGCTAGAGATGTATTTAAGAAACTGAACATACTGGCTTATTCTTCAACAGCAGGCCCCCTTGGGGAACCAGACACACAGTGCAGGGGAGGCCAGCCTGCATTCAAAGGCTTGAGAATTTTTTACTACCCCAACAAAATAAGAGAAGAGGTGAACCGTGATGTCACTGCAATCACTGAAAGAGATGGCTCCGGCTATTGAAAATCCCACCTCTGTAACACTTATTACTGGCAGAGAGTAGTGGATGAAAGTAGTCCCTGAGCAATCCTTTGTCCCAAGTCCTTCCTCACTTGCCCAGCTGCAGGTGTTCAGAACATCCTGCAAAACAGCTAGTTGGGCTTAACGATTACCCACCTATTTTCTACAACAGGAGTTCATAAAGGCTCCTGGGAGGTCAGGTCAGTCAGAACATCTTTGGGGCAGTGAAATAGGTTAAATTCCCCAAATGATCCCTGAAGATATATAGTGTCATGGTGTTTAAAACCCCACTGTGCCTGTCTCTAGTGCAAAAACTAGAGCCTTTGAAATTGGGACCCCAGTCCTTACAGAAATAAACCACAGTGCAAGATAACCTTAGAAAACTGTTCCTCTGACCACAACAGAACTAGTGAGTACATTTTGACACAACCGCTTTCTATTTGATTCACCTACATTTTACAAATAAAACTACTGATAAAGCCTCGCTCCCCACACCCCAATTTTTTCTGAAACTCTGTAGTAACACACACAGAGACTGTTGCAAGTAAGGCTTTGTGTGTGCACGCATGCGTGGACACATTAAACTGATACATTTAATTAATGAAGACACCTTGGGGCTTAGGTCTCATCTTGAAATCACAGTATAAAAAATTAAATGCATGTGTAATGTGTGAACAGTTGCCACTGAAATCTGTAACCCATAAAACATCAGCTCTATTCCTACTTAAGAAAGTGTTTTAAATAATTACATAATATTACTGTGATAATACAGTAATAGTGCTATAGTTGCAGCATGACTTTGGAAAAAATAAAGGAGGAGATGTATGTCTTCTTTTTTACTCTGAAGTATGCAGTATCCTTCTCTCGTTGTTTTCCTTGCATGCATACATGAGAAGTTTGTTAAAGTGAGACCAGTTGCACTGTGAGCATGTGCAGTGACTAGAAAAAAAAAGTTGAAAAGTACTTGGGGCATCTGTGCTCTACTTTAAAATATGTACAATTATAAATAGTAATTGACATAGCTAAAAGAAGGCATATTTCAGAAGGTTATCACAGAGGGAATCACATTTGCTTTGTACTACAACAAAGCTTTTTCAGGTGCTTTGGCACCTGGGAGAATTCACATCATGTAGAGAATCCAAAGCTCTCTGTGCACTACAAAGACTAAGTACCATAGAGTAGTATTTGTAAAGATTGATACTTGCATGTGGGAATAAGTAGTGGAACTTGGAGGAAATTGGCCAGAGCATGAAATGTAAAATGATGAGGATGATGATAACACACCTTTATTCCTAGCCCTTAAGTCAGGAGTTCCTAACTGCTGGATTTCACCTGAAGTTAGATACTTCAACTGGAATACAATTTTCTTAGAAAGGCAATGAGGGAACCCTGTTTCCTTATTTGCCAAGAGAAGGCTTTCATTCAGTTTTGCGGAAGTATTTTTTAAGCAAGGGAAAACTGGTGTCTGGTTATGTTTTCTAAATCCCTGACAAAACACCCTAAAAGTGCGGGCAACAGAGTGCACATTCTGTATTTTCTTTAGCTCATTCATTATGTAGTGTGTAGTAAAAATTGCATCTTCACTGTACCATAGTTACCTCGTGGTATATGGAACCAGCTTGTGTGGCAAAATTTGCAATTTTGTCACCAGTGAGTAGGCTGATGATTAGAACAACTTTCAGCTGCTATGCTACTTTCAAGTAGGGAAAACCAAGTGCAGTTTTGGATTGCTCGGGCTGCGTATTTGCCAAGGAAAAAGGTCTCTACCATGCTTTTCTCCCTCCATGGTGTTAATCACATTTTCTTCCATTGTGTGTATGTATATAGATAGAATCACAAAGTGGTTTGGGTTGGAAGGGACCTTTAAAGATCAAATGGGCAGGGGTGTCTTTCCCTAGATCAGGTTGCTCAAAGCCCCATCCCATGTGATTTTGAATACTTCCAATGATATGGCAACTACCACTTCTCTGGGAAATCTGTTTCAATGTCCTACCACACTCAAGATAAAAAAAAAATAATCTTTCTTATATCTGATCTAAATCTACTCTCTTTCAACGTAAAACCATTACCCTTTGTTCAGTTACAACAGGTCCTGGGGAAAAGTTCTCCATCTTTTTTTATAAGCCTCCGATACGTACTGAAATGTTGCAATAGTGTCTGTGGAACTTTCTCCAGGCTGAACAACCCCAACTCTCTCAACTTTTCTTCAAAGGAGATGTGTTCCTCCGCTCATTTTCATGGCTCTCCTCTGGACCATTCTATTAGGTCCATGTCTTTCTTGCACTAGAGACACTAGGGTTGGATGGGGTATTCCAGATGGGGTCTTGCAAGAGTGGAGAATCACATCCCTTGACCTGTTGCCCACACTTCAGCCTAGGGTATGTGTTGCCCACACACACAGCCTAGTGTATGATTGGCTTTCTGGGCTGCAACTGCACATTGCCAGCTCATACCCAATTTTACATCCTATACATCCAACAGTATACCCCAGTCCTTCTCTGCAGGGCTACTCTAAATCAGTTCATCATCCAGACTGTACTGATAATGGGAATTGCCCCAACTTAGGTGCAGAACCTAGGTTGCTTACGGATTGACACTGGAACGCAGGAAGTCACTTATTAAAATTATAGAATCATAGAATCATAGAATATCCTGAGTTGGAAGGGACCCTTAAGGATCATCAAGTCCAACTCTTGACACCGCACAGGTCTACCCAAAAGTTCAGACCATGTGACTAAGTGCACAGTCCAATCTCTTCTTAAATTCAGACAGGCTCGGTGCAGTGACCACTTCCCTGGGGAGCCTGTTCCAGTGTGCAACCACCCTCTCTGTGAAGAACTTCCTCCTGATGTCAAGCCTAAATTTCCCCTGCCTCAGCTTAACCCCATTTCCGCGGGTCCTGTCGCTGGTGTTAATGGAGAAAAGGTCTCCTGCCTCTCGACACCCCCTTACGAGGAAGTTGTAGACTGTGATGAGGTCTCCCCTCAGCCTCCTCTTCTCCAGGCTGAACAGGCCCAGTGCCCTCAGCCATTCCTCGTACGTCTTCCCCTCCAGGCCTTTCACCATCTTCGTAGCCCTCCTCTGGACACTCTCCAACAGTTTCATGTCCTTTTTATACTGTGGTGCCCAGAACTGCACACAGTACTCGAGGTGAGGCCGCACCAGCGCAGAGTAGAGCGGGACAATCACCTCCCTCGACCTACTAGCGATGCCGTGCTTGATGCACCCCAGGACACGGTTGGCCCTCCTGGCTGCCAGGGCACACTGCTGGCTCATATTCAGCTTGCTGTCTACCACGACCCCCAGATCCCTCTCTTCTAGGCTGCTCTCCAGCGTCTCATCGCCCAGTCTGTACGTGCAGCCAGGGTTTCTCCGTCCCAGGTGCAGGACCCGGCACTTGCTCTTATTGAACTTCATGCGGTTGGCGATCGCCCAGCTCTCCAACCTATCCAGATCCCTCTGCAAGGCCTTTCCACCCTCAACAGAGTCCACAACTCCTCCAAGTTTGGTGTCATCAGCAAACTTGCTCAAAATACCTTCTATTCCTACATCCAGATCGTTTATAAAAATATTGAAAAGTACCGGCCCTAAAATGGAGCCTTGAGGGACCCCACTAGTGACCGCCCGCCAGCCTGACACAGCGCCATTCACCATAACCCTCTGGGCCCTGCCCGTTAGCTAATTGCTCACCCATCGTATGATGTTTTTATTTAGCTGTATGGTGGACATTTTGTCCAGTAGGATCCTATGGGAAACCGTGTCAAAAGCCTTGCTGAAGTCCAAAAAAATCACATCAGCTGGTTTCCCTTGGTCCACCATACGGGTGATCTTATCATAAAAGGAAATCAGGTTAGTTAGGCAGGACCTACCCTTCACAAACCCATGCTGGCTGGGACCAATGACTGCTTTGTCCCCCAGGTGCGCCTCAATAAGTTCGAGAACCATCTTCTCCATGATTTTACCAGGCACTGATGTGAGACTGACAGGCCTGTAATTGCTAGGGTCTTCTTTCTGACCCTTCTTGAAAATCGGCACATTTGCCAGCTTCCAGTCTACCGGGACCTCTCCAGATTCCCAGGATCGTTGAAAAATAATTGAGAGAGGTTCCGCGATGACGTCCGCCAGCTCTTTCAGCACCCGGGGATGAATCCCATCCGGACCCATGGACTTGTAGGGATCCAGGTGGAGTAGCAAATCCCGCACACGTTCAGGGTCGGTTGGGAGTTTGTCATCCCCACCGTCCCGGTCCTCCAGCTCAGGGCACCCTGGGTCCCGAAGCCCATCATCGGCATTGAAGACAGAGGCAAAGAAGGCGTTAAGCGTCTCTGCTTTGCCTATGTAATTGTCTGTGAGAAGACCTTCCCTATCAAGGAGCGGCCCTATGTATTCTTTAGTTCTCCTTTTTCCATTCACATATCTAAAAAAACCCTTTTTATTTTCTCTCACAGACAAAGCCAGCTTCAACTCTAGGTGTGCTTTAGCCACACGAATTTTCTTCCTACAAACACGAACAGCATCCCTGTATTCTTTCCAGGACACCTGGCCCTCCTTCCAGTAGCGAAACACTCTCTGTTTCCGCCTAATCTCCATTAGAATGTTCCTGGTCAGCCACGCCGGCCTCCTGCCCCGCCTGCCTGACTTGCGATATTTAGGAATTGCCTGATCTTGTGCTTCTAGGAGGCATCGCTTAAAGAATAACCAGCACTGGTGGACATCGAGGCCTTCAAGAGCAGTTTCCCAGGGGACCTTGCTGACTAGTTCCCTGAGCAGCCTGAAGTCCGCTTTCCCCATATCTAGGGATGAGGTTTTGGTGGCACTTTTCCTTCTGTCACCGTAAATTTTGAACTCAACCACTTCATGTTCGCTATGACCAAGGCGGCCACCAATCACCACATCTCCCACCAGACCCTCTCTGTTTTCTAGCAACAGGTCTAGGAGGGCACCTTTCCTAGTTGGCTCCGTTAGCACCTGCACCAAGAAGTTATCATCTAGGTGCTTCATGAACCTCCTGGACTTGCTCGTGTCAGCCGTGTGGCACTCCCAGTTAACGTCTGGCAAATTTCCTTCCAAAGAAGGAAATTTACCTTGTTTGTAATCTGATAAAGTGAAATAATTGCCATCATAGCTGAGTTTTCCATGTGGTTTAGATACTATTTAGTGCTGTTCTAGTTCTATCCTAGGAAATGAACACAAAGAAGTGTGTAGTTAAAAACAAACAAACACCATGCAGTGTTACTCTTAAAGAAATTCCAAAAAATCTGTGAGAGACACTTTTTTTGATATAACAATAAATTATATGAGTGCGAGCTCTGAGTCTGAATGCATGTGCTAGTTCCACATTGTTCTTTAAAAATCCTTCCCATCATATTTACAAATGACATCCCAGGCATTTCTGACAGAAGTATGGATATCTGAAAAGTGGTCTGAGGAAAACGGTATTGCATGCAAATACCCGTTCCAGTGCCCTTCTGCCCTGGGCTTATTAAGGAAAATTAATAACTTATTTTGTGGAAGGAGAAATATTTTCTACCATCAATTTTCATTGTAGTTTATTGCATTTTCTTCAGTTAGTGGCATTCTGGTGAGTAGGCTGAAAATCTTGCTTTTTAAAAAGTGAATAGTAACTAATATAGGTGAATAGTAACAGGAACTCATTTTTTTTCAAAGTTTTTGGAAGGGTGAATGCTCATACAAACAAATATTTTGGCACAATCTTCAGTGTGAGCACATGAAAATACCAGTTAATACTATCAAAATGTGACATCTAGTTGTTTCTGTTTCTGACAGAGCCTGCCTGTTCTGCAGCTGTTCCTTATTACACAAGCTGACTTGAAGCTAAGTGTAAACATGAGAAGAACAGAATAGTGGTACTATCTTACCTGCTCATTTGATTTTCCAAGTTCCACATATCAACCCTTGCAGTGAGTATAAGTCTTTCTAGTACAAATCTAGCCCAAGAGCAATCCAAGGTAACACTAGCCCTAATAATAGACATAGCAGGCTGATGTTAGTCACAGAAGTCATAAACTATCAGGCGTCTGCTGTTATTGACTGTGGTCATATTGTATGCTAAAACCCATTCAAAATCTTAAATATAAATCTTTCCAAATGTACAAATACATTATTGCCGGAAGTAAAGGGAGAGAGGGAGAGGTGATTAGTTTGTCATCAAAGTTCTTTAAGAATAAGAATTTCTAATGAGAAATTATTACATGCCAATTTACCTTCTTGTGAAGATTTTTATATGGAATTTTGAAGGGCATAAGTTCCCCCCTCTTATCTTGTGATGTAAAACAAAACACCATAGCTCTAGGTGAGAATTAAGTGTTGCCCACAACCCCAACAGCTGGACCATACAAGTGTTGATCCTTATTAGATGAAAATATATAGAACAGTTACCCATGAAGTGGCATTATTTATCACCCTGAAAGTGCATCAGCACCAATTCCTAAGCTTATCAGGCCATGCCACCTGGATGAGAACTATCCTGTTCTTCACATTCACCTGCTCAAAACCCACACTACAGATAGAAATTACTGGGAGTCTTTAGGATAAAATATTAGAAACTCTTGCCTGAGGAAGCAGGAGATATGATGAGCAGGAGGGGGTACCTTGAATGGTTCTTCAGTACAATCTTCGATGTGCAAGTCTGTGGTCTTCAAGACAATATACAGTTCAATATTCTGAAAAGCTAGGTGAAGAACAATTTCCTTTTTCTTTGTTGAAATGAAGATCCTCTGAACTAGTGGCTTACAAAATAAGGGGGAAATGTCTGTACCTTCACAGGCATCACATAATTTTGGAGGTTTCTTCAAATGAACTATTTCTAAAATGATACAGTTCTGGTTCTTACTTTGTAAATCCTCTTCAAAACCACTATCAATGTCAATCAAAGAGCATTCAAATCAAGCTGAAAGTGATCTCAGTTTGCGGTTCTGAGATGTCCATAGTAATTCCAAGTACTGGTCTGTTGGTCTGTTTTTTACTTTACTGTTTCAGTTTGCATTAGGCTAAATGGATGTTTTAGGTATTGTGCTAAGGAGGCAGACACTGGAACTTTAAAATTCCTTTTCTTTCTTTCTGGGAAGACAACATCAAGCTGTGTACTCCAAAATTTTTGAAAAAAATAATGGACAAAGTGATGAAGGGGAAGTTTTTGTTATTCTTAAGAGAAAATTAGATGTGGCTAATGATGTTTCCAGTGGTATCTAGTGATCCAGATGAGACTGGGATTTCATAATTCTGTACACTGATTGTGTATATACTAAGAGACAGTTCCTACTCAGATAGAATCTAAGCAGAGAATAAGACAAAAGGAGAGTGAAACACGATACTAGCCTGAATAATAGCCTGAATTTTAGGACTAAAAATCTCTCAGCAGATTAAGCATGTATCAGACCTGGGAACTGAACTCCACCCAGTGGCTCAGTGTCAAGGCCAACAGCTCTAAATTTAAGAGAAGGAATCTTATGGGTAACCTTCCAGAGCATCAAGTAAGTATCGGATTATAATTCCAACTTTACATTTCTTACCTAAACCAACCCAGAAAACCAAACCTCTTGAGGGTCTCTCAACACTTTTAATGCAGCCATCAGTACATATTCCAAACAGCATGTGTATGCAACAGACAATAGCGATTGTTGTGGGTGGCAAAACACACAGTGGGTTGCAGTAGCAGGGATTTCATCCTGTATCTTTTTAATATAATACATGGCTCAGATTTCAAAAACTACAATTAGAGTGTAAAATATGACTTTGATTAATATTTTCATCCAATCTAATGCCTTAATTTTTTTCCATTGTTTCATTTTAAACAATAGTATGCAAAAGATTCTGATGTTATGTCAGCTGAAGCTTAGCAACCGCTATTATTGATTATAGCCTTAATGGAAACTTCTCAGCAGTTTACAGTATTTTGTTAGGGTATTTGAAGAGACCTAAAGTACAAAAGAAGCAAAGCTAGGTTTGGCAAAGAGCCTTTCTTTTGTCTCTGAAACTTTCTGCAGTAAATTTAGAACAGAAGAGCATTTCTCTGGAGTAAAAATATATGTATTTCTGGCTACAAGTGTATGTTTGCTGCTTCACTATTTTAGAATTAGATGATGGACTTATTTAGTAGATATTGGATAGTAAAAAGTAAACCCCATAATTTAAAACGTTCCACATTACCACATTCCAAGAAAAACATAGACCAGTGAACAAAACCAGCAGTATTGTAATAAGAAAACAACTAGGTGCATTTTTTCCAAAACCTAAACCCAGAAATCGAAATGTATGAGTTACTGGCTAAAAATGCCATTTTCATGTCTCTGCTTCCTCATAAACTGAAAACAAAACAAAACAAAAAACCAACAACAACAACCTAGACTAGAGAAAAATAAAAAAATAAGATCTAAGACTCCAGGTCAAAGCTTAGATCACCACTGTAATTTTATGATAATCCTTTTTGAATCTTAATGTTGCTTTTTAAATTTTATAAACATGCTTTTTTATAGGAGATTTATCATTAGAGCAATTTTGTTTTGTTTTATTTTGATGTAAAAGTAAGATATTTCTGGCGGTGTTTTTTAAGGAATTGTAGTAGTTACAGTGACCAAAGGATTTCTATCATTGTATTTCCTGCACTGGCTTTGTTACTGAGTCTAGGAAAGGGGTCACTCTTGATGTGAGCTACAGAAAACCACTGACATGTAACATGCCTCCATTTCAGCAGGATACGTGAGTCTCTCATTACTTGACATCCATTTCTGATCGTTTCCCATTTCTAAGTATTGATTGTAAGTTATGACTATGCAGTGAAGTGCTTATACTTATGTTCAACTTTAAGCACATGCTAAAATTCCAGTCTAATTCTCTAAAACACTAGCTTAATTTGAGTTTTACTGAATCATAACTGCAGTGGTTTGAAGTGAGAATGGAAGACAGTGGGAAGATTAAAGGAAGAGAACACTTCAGACAGATTTCTTGAATCCATGCTCTTCAGAAGAGTGCTGAAGTAGTTTTGCTTTGGCTTTCTGAACGGTTTTGCAGAGCAAGAGAAAATTTGTACCAGTTCAAGAAAATATGATGGACATACCTTTGCAGGTATTTGTTCAAAATAAAGAAGGTTCCTGAAAATGGAACCAGAAAAAAATCATTATGAGAAAGGTAGGGCATAAACAGTGTAGGTGTAGGGAAGCTGAGATGTGATTTCCTCATCCTGTTAGATGTGAGTATGCTGCTTTGTGTAGTTTACCCTTTGTTGAACTTTCAAGGAAAGATTTTTAATCTGAGGGGAGGATTGGAGATGGATGGATTACAGATATGGATCTCAATAGAATAAGGTATGTCGCAGTCAAGGATTCGGCTGCCTCCACTAGGCTCTACTACTGCCTTCGTGTCTTTGGGAGGAAAACTTTTAACTCTGTGCAAAATCATGCACAAATGACTTACAAGGACTTACAAGGACTTAAATCCTGTAGAAGTCTCATGCCTCTAAATAACTAAACCACCAGGTGTTTTCTGAAGAGCAATTTCTTTTATGTCTAATCTTTCTTGCTTTATGCATGTGGAAGGAATAGAATAAGAGGACTGAAATGCTACTCACTTGTTTGAACATCTATATGAAAATTCTGGTATGTGATGGTCTCTAATATTTCAGTTACTTCCCAGTGATAGCACTGTTCCAGACTTCATATTTATTTATCTTCCAATAGCACACAATATCACTTGGGGGCAGAATATTATTTTTAAATACAATTAATTTAGGTGGAGTGAGGACAAAGAGGATTCCTGGATGCTGGATATGCTCAGCTGTTTGAGCTCTTGATGTTTGTGGATAGCCAAATATTAATCAGAAGGATATAACATGTAAAATAAAAGTACAATCAACTTTGTGATTACATCTTTTATCTCCCTCTTGAAAGCTAGGCAAAAGGCAGGCTCTTAACTATGCTCAGTGTTTTGTATAACTCCATGACGGACCAGAAAATAGCACCAAAATGTGGTGTGTCAAATGCATCTCCCTTAGGAGGCTCAGTGTGACTACTCCATTATGTGCCCTGACCTTCATTGCCTGAAGGACAAGTTGTGTTCTTGAATGTGTTTCTTTCGACCTTTGCTTTGCCCATTTTTCTGCAAGCGTGCCATAAGCAACTGTTGAAATAACTAGGATTATTTTATTCTGTGATGTGCAGAGAGAACACAGAGCTTTTATTAAACGAATAGAAGTACATTTAATGAATTATAGCCCTTTAAGCTAAGGAATATTGCTTGGTGAATTATACCTTCATATATAGAAAATACAAGATCTGATTCCAATTTAAGCCACAGATTTCTTATGTAATAATTGGATTAATCACTAAAACACTTATTATTTAAGCTTGTAATGTGATGTAAGGTTAAAGCGATGCTTTTAAACAGCTTTTGAATCTGTACACCATGTTATCATCTTCACCTGAACATCTACAGACACTTCAGACACTTACCCTGTATATTGGGCTGTAGGGCACTGCTGTGAGCTTTTTGGTATTGGAACTTACCTTTAAGAACATGTAGTATTTATTCAATAAGGTGGTTGGCCCATATGAAAAGTAGGTCACATTTACTGTGATGGACAAGGACAGTTCTTGGAGTCTGAGTTTTTAAACGGGGTACCTAACATCTTAAGGACTGTTAGGAGTTTTAAACAACTTTTTATCTAAAGAAAGTCCATATGTACATTAGGAATATTATCAGTGTTCAGCACCACTGGCTGGCATACATTAAAAAAAAAGTCAATTCATACTTACAGGTTTACTGAATTATTGTTTTTTTCCAATTTTTTCTCTTCTAACCTTTACCCTCTTCTCATCTTTTCTGTTTTCACCTTAATTTATATGTGCTTCATTTGCCTTCCCTTCCTCATTTTCTTTTCACTGGCTTGAAAGCAGAAGATGGAACAGGGTAGGTTGTTTCATTTTGAAGCAAGGTTTTTAATATCTGATGTTCACTTTTTTTGAAATTAGGCAAAATTTGTAACAGCCAAAAAATGGAAGCATCTTTAAATCAGCAGGTTTTTGTTATAAGGACTGCATCTGCAGTTGATATCCTGCTAAGTGATATGATTTTTCAATGCAGTTGATTGGAAAATTGAAGTGTAAAGCACACCCACCAAAAGGCTTAAGGCCCTTGTGCAGTATAAAGTCATTTTGAATTATGTTATAATGAAAAACTACCCTCTAAAGAGACAAAGAAATTCAATTTATGGAGTCCAAATGGGGGGAAAGCCTACAGGAGAAAATTATTAAAAAAAAAAAAAAAAAAAAAAACTGAAGCCAACAAAATACATTTCTGTTTTTGGCCAAAGAAACTCTTTTGCTCATTGTATTACAACTTAACAAAAGAAGAAGCTGGGTTATTGCCTGAATGATAAATCCTTTGTGAGGCGTTGAAGCTCACTGCACATTATTCCTGCTTTTCCCCTCACTTAACTGTGCTGTGGTTTTATGAGTTACAAGCAAAATGTGCACCTCAAGTCAAGCACTCTTAAAAAAACAGCAATATAATCTATTTAGAGAAGGCCTGCAGCATTTTTCAGAACAAGTGCATCATTTTAAATTTTTTTCCATGGGGAATTATTTATAAAAATATGTATCTTTTGGGATTTGTACCAGGATATTTCTTAATTATTGCTGACATGTCGCCCATAACACCATGGGCTCCCTCAAAGGGCAGGAAAAAAGAATGTCTTCCTTAATCACCAAGTATAAACCAAATAAATTTAGCAACTACCTCGTGCTATTGAAGCAACAAATTGATGCCTTCAGAGTTCCCTAATGACTTAAATATTAAAAAAAAAAAAAAAAAACAGGAAAAAAAAACCCTGCATGTTGCCAGGATGGGAACATCAGCTTTTGGGGGGAACTTTTTAGAGCTACCCACTGGCTCAGAGACCTGCAACTCATAAATGACCAAAGATTGTCAAGTCAATCAGCAGAAGCATTGGAATTGTCAAACTAGCTGAAGTGAATTGGAGGTATAATAAATAAAGCCTTCAAGGAATCATGATCGGGGTCCAGTTCTGCACATATTTAATACCTAGAATAGCAATTAATAGCCATTGATTTGTGTTGATTTTTTTTCAGATCTGAATAAACCCAATACACAAAAGAAGTTTTCTGGCATGAGTCTACATTTTTATACATTTGTACTATGATAGCTTTGTGGACACCCAGTGTAACCCAGTGGACACTAAGGTTACATTGTGCTATTTGCTTCATATATTTTTAAACACATAACCATTCCAGGTATACCCTTACTATTAAAGCTGTAGTTAGTTAAGAAAGGCAAAAAATATGACCATGTGCTTCACTTACTATGTATCAAAGCCATCCATCAATACCAGCTCACTTGAATTTTGTCTCTGATTCAAGTTTTATTTTTTGTGGAAGTGATTGGAACCAAATGAGTTACCTAACAAATGCTTCTCACAATGGTAGATGCAGCCATTATGGATTTATTTATTATTTTACTGTGGAGAATATTTATATTATTACAGGATTGGACATTCATTTCCAGTTGAATTATTAAAGTTATATGAGACATGTACCTGACTAGGTCCAATGACCCTTGCATATAGGAATTTACTAAGAGGGAGATACTTGAAATCACTATCAAATTATATACAAGCACTCATGGTTGCACATACTAGTAGGAAATTTGTTCCATGCTTTTACTTCTGTAATTATTTTGTAGTGAATGTAAGAAAAATTAAAGGAATAAAAATTTGTATATCTTTTATGTATGTACTTGTACAGAGACTTACATAAAACAATTATAATCAGTGTGATTATATTAATCCATGATATAAATCCATATTTACTCTTGTACTTTGCTTTAAAGGATTTTTTTTTCTTTTTAATTAGCCAGTACTTCAGAGAAGAGATTAAGTAGGCTGAATGTGTGCACTGTCCTGCTGATATCTCTAATTTTTGCAGCTCAAACTTGTTAATGTTAATGTATGGATGAAAACACAGATTAAGACAGCATAAAATTCCTCTGTATATGTTTGACCCTTCTTGTTTTTGCCTTACCAGTTTCTAGGTGTTGATTAAATAATGTATTTTTTCAGATATGTTCTTTGGAGTGGACCTTAAAGAACTTTAGGGATAGTTTCAAAAAGTTACATACATAATTTCAGCTTCAAAACTCTTCTCAAAAATCTCTGTTTAGCTGCCTGCTAACCCTACAGCCAATTAAGGTTCATAGCTACCAGATAGCTGTCCAGTGAAGTTTCTAAACATATACTGTTAAAATGTTCAGTAATACAGTTACTGTTAAGTAAGGCCTGACAAGACTAAAACCTAAGATACCTTCCTCACTCTCTTTTCCTTTTGATAAGATGAATTAGGTATTAGAATATCCAGCACTTTTTATTGATATCCAACCAATAAAAACAATCAAAAACATACTAATTTGCACATGGGAGGAAGGTGCTTTTGTGATTCTGGGTGTTTGTCTGATGTGGTAGGCTTCTAAATAACCTTGCAAATTCGATAGCTTGCTTCTGAGGATCTCAAACAATGTTAGACACCACCAAGAGACAATGTGAACATGACTGCAAAATTCTTCTCAGATTGCACAATAGTTTGATTTCAGGGTTATGAATTGAATTTGGAAGTTTGAGTTCTAGTTTTCTTTTTCAGGCAATGTGTGTACAGTTTATTCACAAAACAATCATACATACTAAAGAAAAACCACAACAGTATTTTAAACTTTTTTACAAAAAAAAGAAAATAACCTTGTGTCCTCTCTGGAAGACATTTTCTTTTCTTTCTCTCCTTCTCGTTATTAAAGAAGCAACAACTCACAACTGCAAAGTAATTCAAGCCCTTTCTAACACAATAAAAGACAAAAGTAGAAAAAGAGATGTGTTTATCTAACTTTAAATTCTTTCTATTGAATCATAAAACATCACTGTGTCTCATAATGACTCAGAAGTTTGACCAACTTTTAAAACTTTGACTGTCAAAATAGTGTCACCACAGACACCACTGAACTCAAAAGCCTGAACCATTACTAAAAAGTAATTTGAATTAAGAAAACTCACATCTATTACTGAATGCACAATTCTATAGCATATCTTATAAAGTGTCCTGGGCTGTGTTTAAAACAACAGCTGCTCAATAACCAGACCCCAGATCTGTTGGACAGTGATAACAATTGTGTTTTGTCTTATTTGAGCTGACAAGTACAGCCATCACCCACAGAAATGGTGCAGCAAGATAAATAAGCCATCCTTTCAAAACACTGTATAATGCTTAAAGGTTCTTAAGGCAGTGGAAGAAAAAATGTTAGTGCTATTCAGTATTTACGTTCATCTCTAAATTAGCCCATCCAATCTAAAAAAAAAAAAAAAAAAAAAAACAAACACAAAAAAAAACCAGATTTTTATTTTTCTGCAGTCTTTCTACATGCTCTTCAGTGTTACCTATTTTTGTCTAATCTTTTTGTAAATTCACTGTCCTAGTAATTTAATCTCCCACTTGATATCTTGATTTGACAAATTCTTTGTTCACTTCAGTTGTATCTCACTTTTCATTCAAGTACATATGTTTCTAATTAAACAACCTTGTTACATGTTGTCCTGAAACAGATCAGCTGTCCCCTGTGATCCATTCTGGGAATCTTAAGCACCAGCCTTAGGCAGGAATTCTCATTCCTTTACCAGCTTTAGTTGTTCTATTTTTTTTTTCCTAAAAAACATCCTATCTAAACATATTTAATGAAACAAATAATCCTAGAGCCTGTAAAAGGTGCCAGGGCTTATGCTACTGTTTTATATCTTGCAAGGATGTTAGGCCCACTGCCAATGTTAATGCAGTCCATATAAGAAATCTAAAAACCTCTCAGATGATTTAGGCATCCTACCAACAAATACTCAGCCATTCTGTGCTACTTTTTCACTGGGAAAAAGTTTTTGTTTTCTTTTCTTTTCTTTTTTTTTTTAAACTTGTCATTGGTGACTTGAGATTTTTGGTTACAGTGACGCTTCACTAAGGTGGTTACCTGAAGCTGTATTGTTGCCACCTAACTTGCAGTGATTACTACTGAAAAGCTGAAGATCTAATGACAGTCAGAACACCATGTACTTTCTAGAATATGCCACAGTAATTTCCTTTCCTAAGCATGTGGAAATAAACAGACACAACTACTAACTGTTGGCAAATGTCATATGCTGTATTATTTGCAGACAAACTAAAAATAAGTAATGAGCAGTCCATAGGAGGTACTGGTTTTCCTTGCATTGTTACTGGTTTGAAACACCTTATCAGCTTACATACATATATATATATTTATGAAGAATTGAAAATGATGCTAACATTACCACCAAAATACATAGGAAGCAGTGAATTCTGATTTTTTGAAGCTGATAGATTCAAGATGAACAGTAGCTTCTACTGATTTTTAGAATATATAGAAGTAGACATTCTAATTGAAAAATACAAATGGATGGTAACAAATATGAGACAGTCGCTGGTCTGATATCCCTGTTTAGCCTACTACTAGTTCAAATTAGCTACCACACAAAAGTTTTGTTTTTTTTTTTTTAACCTTTCTTTTTTTTTTTTCTTTTTTTTTTTTTTAACAGGAATATCATAGCCTAAACCGTGAAAACACTAAAGAAAGCCAGTCATGGTGTTACAAGCAATTTCATAAGTTTTTCCTCAAATCCTCTTAATGCCAGAGGTGCCCACAAGCTATATGAACTTTCATGATCTACATCATCACCCAAACAACTTTAAAATCTGTTGCCTTTTTTAGATAATGAACACACTAAAAAAAAAAGTTTGTTTTTCTCTGGGTGTCCATTATGGAATCTGTTGCTGTTATCCAATACAACACCTGGGTATAATTTACTTTTGGCTTATCTGGCAGTTTACCGGAATAGAATTTAGACTTACGCATTCTTAAAAGGTGTTGGAAAATAGTTAATGTGAAAGTAATCCTGTAAGTAGAAAGTGTTTGATGTTTTGTCTGAGTTGTGAAGTGCATTTATATGGTAACTGATCAATGGTATAACTTCATACCAGTTCATATCAAAGTGATTTAAATCACAGAGAATGTAATGTGCATTTATACTGCTCTACCCAACCTGTGGGACTCCAACCACTGCTACTGGCCTGGATTGTTCACAGGACAGCAAAATACCACCAGATCATCAATAGTTGCAGTGTTTACCCAGCTATCACCTTAATGGGATAGCACAGAGATTTGGTGAACACTCTGCCCAATCACATAACTGATGTTCCAGTCCTACTCTATCACTGGAGAGATAGTGCCCAGCTATGTTGAATGTTGCACTATGTTGTACTGAGCAGTGTAATGGCTTTGAGTTCTACCGTGTCTTCTAGTAAACGCTGAAAATGTCACTTGTGCATTTCCACAATGACAGCACTATGTTACAGTAACAGTGGTTTAATTTTAACAGATTTTTTAACAGATTTGTATGCGTTTTGCAGGAAAGAATTTACTTTGTTTCTTGCCTGAAAGAATTGACTGTGTCCATGTTAAGACTGGAGTCAGGAGTTGTGAATGGGGTGTTGATGAGTAAGTACATACCAACATCCGCTTGTCCTTCTGTAAATCTAGTCTACAAGTCGGTGCTGTACATGCAGAGCACAACAAAGCTCTTTGGCAGTCTTAAAAACTCTACTCAAAGAGGACTGTGCCAAAAGTGGTGAAAAGCAAGTGCTTTTGCAAGACAATGCGGTCAGTACTTTAGCCACACAGAATCATTTGGGTTGGAAAAGACCTCTAAGATCACAAAGCACACAGATGTACTTTGCTTCCTAGAGTTTCTTTGCCTCCTAGAACTGACCAATGGTATAAATTCATACCAATTCATATCAAACAGATTTAAAACACAGAGAATGTAATGTGCTTCTGGTTGGCACATTCATGGCTGACATGAAGTGCAGCCCTATGAGCCATAAAGAATAATTACCATTTGATTTTTAAGGGCCAAGGCTCAGAAGGTCAAGAGAAAGACTGGCCCATGACTTCTAATTAGCAATGATGGAAAAGATCTGTCCCACTCAAGGCAAGAGATTTAGAAGTTAATTCAACAGAAATACATTATGTTTCTGAATACTAGTGAATAAATATGCCAAAGTATTAGTAAAGCACATTTTGAAAAGACACCCATATGTCTGAAATGAAAATATGTTTATATTTAAAAGATGCTGTAAAACATTTTTGTTTTGTAAAACACACTTCTTATAAAAGGAATATGGCATATAAACACAAACACATACATACACACACATCTGCACATGCATACTTCCCAAACCCATAAGATGTCTGTTTGAAAGATGTCATTTCTTTCAGTGACTTCAAGTTTCTTCAAGGCAGAAAACTATGGAAGATACAATATAGCTGAACATCTGTCTTGTCATGTAGGCAGATATTAGGATTAAATTAACTAGAAATGAATAGAATGATATATGACAGGGTGCAGATGTCCCAGCCACAGTGTGATAATTTCATTGCAAAACTATGTAATGAATTCCATATATTACAGAAATACAAATATACCACTTTAGGTAATTGTGATGAAAAGGTATAATATGGAATGGATAAACAGATGGTGTACCCAAAGGCATTTTTCGTTCACTATTGCTCTTTAGTCATTTTGAAATAACTTTATTTGGTTTACTTTGAGTCTATTATAACATCCTTTCTTTTATTTATATTTTTTTTTTCTTGTAGTTCTTCTGAATCTGGATTGCATGAGGAGCATTAAGGACCATTCTGCACGTCTGCTTTCCTGATAGATTGGTTAGCTCCCATTTTATTTTATATGCTGTACATTGCTATGCTGCATCTAAAGCCAACATTTCCGTGACTTCAGAACAAATTGGATTGATTCTAGAAGCCTTTTGGCTTTATGTAGTTTCTAAATTGGCACATGCTGCATCTGTGCTACTTGAATTAACAGAACTGTTCATATTTTACCACAGATTATTGGCAAATTTTCCTTTATTACTTGCAAATGGGTACTTTGGATAGCATGTGAGATTCAGTCAAGTCCTATCCATTTCTAACAGGTATATTAAAACATGATTATATGAGGCTATATTTTATGATATAAATGATGATTTGACCATCCTGAAAAAGAAAATACCTTTTTTTATATCTGGCAACAGGTGTTTTTAAGTGCTGTATATAGTTAAATGTACAACAGGACTTTACATTACTGTTCTTATTTGGAGTGTGTAGTCAGCCCTTGACCCCCATTTCTGTCCAAAGCCGAACTGCAGGGAGACCAATAACGGGCTACATGTAGAAACTTCATACCTACAAACTGTACCCATATATGACTGTGCTTTCAAACCATGCATATGTACTTGGAGGCTGGACTGAGGCCCGTACCAAAATGCAAACTTACAGTTCTGCCGTTAGCTGTAGATTATTTAGCTAGTATCACATCAACCTAGGAAGTAATAGCAAAACATTTTCAAATGGTGTGATTAAAAAAAAATCTAAAGTAAACTATTATTTTTTTTTCAGTGTTATTTTCTTGATTCTTATTCTAGTATCATAGCAATAATATCTGTAGCATTGGTGTTCACTTGCAATAAAACAGCTTCTGAGGTTATGTGATGCTTCAGCTTCAATTCAGCATTTAATCACCCGCAGAAGATATTTATTGCCTTGCATTCTCTTATGCCATGAACATTACCTCTTAATTATTAACCATTAACTCTAATCTTATGTCTATCTTTTAAGAAAAAAAATCTTTAGTAATAGAAACAAAACATGGGTGTGTTAATTTTATTTCTTTTCTAAAGCAAATCGATGACTAAATACGGCAGTATTTTTGTTAGCAGCAGGACAAATACATGCAAGTACCCCACACATTTCAGTCACTGCTGCAGTGGTTGGTTTTATTGCTAGTTTTAATCGCTTTAATTCAATACAGTTTATATAGTGGTTTGATGAAGGTGCTAGTATCAAGTTCAAGTTCCAGTACATTAAAATGTTAACACACTGGTTACTTAATTTTGACTTAGAATCTCTCCTCATTTCAGTTTCAATGTTGTGGTTATTTTTTTCTATTTCTTAAGCTTTCAAATGAAGTTAATCTACTTAGAGGCATATGTTTTTAAATATGGAGATAGCACAGTTCATTTTCTCATGATGAAAGGCATATTTTAGATAATCATTTTTTTCCAAACAGATGCCCAGTTTATCTCACTTAAATCAACTGTTTCTGACTGGACCAATTCCTGGATGAGTTAATTGAGCATGGCTAAACCCAAAATGCTGGCCTAATCAAGGAAATAGGAAGAGGTGATGACTATGAAGATTCTCAGCTTTCAGTAAAGGTGTTTAGTTGTTTACTTATATTCTCACAACAGAAGGAATGTAACAAACGCAGCCCACTGGAAATAATTCTGGATAATCTCACTCCATTACTTTCGGTGAAATTGAGTCTGCTCGCTCTACCCTAGTGAACCAGCATCTCAGGGAAACACGAAAGTAATATTCATGCAATACAAAATGACAGAAGGAAAGGCAGACCGAAAGCTGTATGTCTTTAGCGTTCAATTTATATTAGTAGTCCACCATTATTGCAAAAACCTCCCAATGCCTATATTCAGCACAAGAAATCCGTGTTATTGGGAATGCTGTTCATTAATACCAAGCAAATGCCCTGCTGTCTTTGCACACATCGCAGCTGTTCACTTGTTCATTTTTCAGACTTGGAAATATCAGTTTGGAGAATGCTGATGTCTTGTTTGACTTTTTATTTTCCTCCTCCTATGGAGTCCTCTTTTGAGAAGCACATACTAAAAGAAAATCAGATTCTTGGATATCTTAGCTATAAAAGAGGGTAAGTTTCTAGTCTCAGTGCTTTGAATATTCTCATCTCACACTTTCTGTGATATAGTTCATAGGCAGACTGCCCATGGGACCATGCATGGAAATCTATCATCATTGCAGTCTTTGTACATATATATATATATATAAAAAGGTAAGATGGCCTCTGGAGCAGGAACTGTATGATGACTATTTTGGCTAATAATTTTGTACACATGTGTAATTATAAAACTGTTGAATTTTGCATTTTAGTATATCTAACTAAGATGATAATAGCTGATTCAGTTATTTCAAGTTACCCATTTTTTTTCCTGAGGTCTTTATTTCCTAAATTGCACATTTGAATTTGGCATTAATTTGAAGTAACTAAAAGGTGTGTCTTGTTCCAGATCTTTTACTAGAGTGACCACCGTTCTGGACAATATCCACCTGCAAGCTAGTAATTTCAGTAGAAATTAACCAGTATCATTGCTGATGTGTCAACGGCAGTGCAGCTGTAGTTAATTTGTACAATATAAGGAAAAAATTTGGTTCTTCTCTAATGAAATAACCAAGTCACGACATTCCAAACTGTTCTGATGCCTGTGACCAAAATGAGAAAATGACAAACCTCTAGCTCAATTAATAGACACAAACACACTTAGAACCTTTGAATGGATCTTTTTGGTCTCCTGCTGGAGGGCTCTGTGATTGCTACATGACACATAATATTATTCCTATCGCTCATCTATTTTGATTTTGCATTTGAAGCACAGTCATAGAGTGATTAGCTATAAAAGTTCACACCTTTCCTTTGCAGTAGCAGGCCTATTGTCAAAAAAAAGTTCAGACTACAGAAGTCAAGCAACTGTCAGCATCTGATAGCTGCTGAAAGTGCAATTTACCTGGGATTATCATAATTTCACCATGCTGTGAAATTTTGATCTGTCTGAAGGTGAGAACTCCATCACTTTGACGTGTTAATATTCAGTTTTTAAAAAAGATATTGTTTTTCTTTCAGAAAATAAAAGTGATGTGAACACTAGCAGTCTATTACTTGTAGACAAGTTAACATAAGCAATACAGCATGTTTCTTTAGAAGAAAAATCTCAAAAACTTCGTTATTTCACAGACCTGCTATGGAGCAAGTACTTCCACTATGGAATGGTTCTGCTGATAGAGAAGTATGTGAACAGATGCATGTCTACAGTGTGCTGGATGGTTTTGAACTACACAAACTGGTATTCTTCCTGTCCACTACCCTCAATTTGTAATTTTGGACTTTCAGCAGATTTTTATTTTTTTTCTTAATTTTAATTTTTAACAAATTACTGAAAAAAAAATAATTAAGAAACAGAAATCCCCAGCCCATTATCCCCACCCCAAAACCCCAGCACTTGTATAAGCAGACATGCAAGGAATGGGCTTACAGCTCATCCAGTCCAGATTGTTGAACAAGGCAGTTCTACTGGGTAAGGAATCAGTAAAGACTTGGCAGATAGGAAGAAGAAAAAAAAAGAGTAATTCTAGGAGATGAGGTTATCAATTAAACAAATTAATGGAATCACACCCCACATGAATCATAGATAATATGCTTATGAACATTTATTCATGTGCAAAGGCAAAAAAAACACTTTTTATTTATTTTTTTTTTTTCTAGTTTGTTATAGCTTGCAGAGACTAAAATATCTGAGCACGCTCCTGAGGCTAATGATAAAAATACTAATAAACCTAGAGGTTTTGTTTTTGAATTTTGCTAATTTCCTGTGTGATTATTTATTATCAGTACTTACTTTCTTGATATTAATGAAGATGAGCTACAAAGTCGACTTGTCACCATGAATGAAAGTAGCACAGCTAGGCCTTAAAAGTGAATTTCTTCTGAACTGTTCCTGAATTAGACTGGTCAGGCTGTTGTATGTTAGCTGCTATTTCTATATATTACTAGTCTGGATGTCTTAATGATCTGCAGCCCGATAATAGTTTTGACTCTGTTCATAGATAATTCATGACTACAAAAAATAGGCAGCAATCATCAAAAGCTTTTGGCAGTGAATTCTTCATACAGCTATACATGATGGTTGTTTGCCTGTGCATAGATGGCAAGTGAGTCCTATTGCTCTGTGAACAAATGAAAACTCCCAAATGAGGAAGGGGTAGGGCACATATTGTTCAAAAGAAAGCATACTTTTCAGTGGTTACTCTAAGTGGTGGTACTCAGAAATAAATATTATCTCAGCTCTATCTGGGTGCTTACAGTAATGAAGACCTAAGACAGGGCTACTGACTGCAATAATATGATTGATTACAGATAAGCACAAAATATATATTTTTGCAATTCTGAAGAAAATGTAATAGTACTATAGTTACCACATTTCTTCATTTCTTCTTTCTCTTCCCCACCCCATTCCCTCCAAATATTCAATCATAAACTTCACACACTTTTTTTTTCAATGAAAACGTTGATGAAATCAGGAAGTTGTCACGCCGTGTATCCCCCCCCCCAAAAAAAAAACAAAAAAACCCCACAACTAAAAAAAAAACAACAAACAAACAAAACAAAATCAGTATTCATTAAATAGCACTGTATGACAACCAGACAGTTTGCATGTTAATCCTTCAATCCTCATTACTGTTGTAGGGTCACCAAGTTTACTATGATAATTTCAATTATTAATTTCATATATAAACTCAAGTCAGAGCAACTGGCTTGTAGTATCTACCCCATATGGCCTGGCTTAGCTGTTATAGGCATTAGTATCTTTGTTGGCTAGCTGTGAGATGAGAGCCCTTTTTCTCCTTAAGAGAGATGTTGCCATACTCTCCAGTAGGATTTGTGGGTGCTCAATAACTCTAAAAAGGTCACTGAATAGTTAATATGCTATTAAAGCCATGGATACATACTTTACCTTTTTCATCAATACAGCAAGGCAGATTTTCTTCTCAATTACTGTATTATAGCAAATTTTGCAGTCATGCTGTGTGTCATTTTGGCAAAACGATAGTAGTAGTGTATGGATGTTTAAACTTTATTTTTGCATCCTTGATTTATTTATGCAAGTGAGCTATCTTTCATGAATTTTAATCTAAAGACTGGGTTTACAAAATACCAGCACATCTGCAATCACCAATAAGGCTGAAGCAACACTATGAAAGGAGCTAATGTCGAATATTTGTAAGCTCTGTTGAGTTTGTGTCTCATCTGAGGCATTGTTGCATAAAATGCATTTCATGTTTTGAGGAAAAAATATGACTAGTCTTTAGTTATTTTTAAGGCAGACTAGGGGGACCATTGGGAATAGTGTGATTTCTAAGTTTTCTGGTAGGAATGCTTCCCAGTATAAGTGGTGAAATGCATACCTATGAGTCTTTATTCATTTAACACATGCAGTTCTCTAAGAAAGAAAAGACTTATCCTATAGTGAAAACATTGATTATATGTAGAGCTAATCACAGATGGCATTTAAATAGTTTGTATGTAAAATTACTTTCGTCTAATGGCACAGTAGTTCAGTTAGCTATATGGCAGATTTACTGGTATTCTGGACACTGAAGAATTATTAAGCTGAAAAAAAAGAATGAAGCAGAGCAGTGACTACATTCTAAGCTTTGCAGTAAATAGATACTCGCAGTTCAGGAGCTAGCTTTAGTTTGGAATGAGTAATTGTGTTTCAGTAGGTGTGTTTATCTTTTTTTTTTTTAAGTACATAGACTGACAGAGGCATAAAAGACCTTCAGTTGAGCCATTAGGTAATTAGGCCTGATCCATGTCAGTGCTATCAAAAGAAGTCTTTCAGCTCATTTTAGGGAGACTTGGATGAGGATCTTAGGATCAGTATCTGAGCTGTGTTTATACAGTAGCTTCCATGTTGTGTGTTTAGTGAAAGGCCTAAGTACACTTCCAGGCGCTTCAAAAATAGTAATTGCTGCACAGAGAGAGAGAGATCACCCTATGGTCAATGATAAAATGTTATTGTAAACAATATTGATACCCTAATGTTACTCAAATTAAAATTCCACTGAGATTAACTGAAATTGCATGGGTCTTTCTTAAAATTTTCCACCCTGGCATCATATTGCTGTGACAAGATAGGAGAAGCTCCCTAACTCTGATGTTTGTTTTTGTTGGTGGTGGTGTTTTTTATTTGAGTTAGTAGAGCTAAGAAGATTTTTCTCCCCCCCTGCAAATACAAAACCTGTACCTGTCTGAAGGCTGTTGAGTTGCTGAGAAATTATGCATCTCTGTGCAAAGGACAAAAATGGAAGGGGCCCATGGGGTAACAGCACCACCACTGAGATCTCCCTTTCATATTAGATTCTTAAAAAATAGATTGCTTGGCTTGCTGCAAAACCAGGGATAAATTCTGAGTAAGGTTTCAGACAGGTCCATCAACACAGATATGCCCCAGGCAAAATGAATGAAGGAAATGACCTACCTTGTATTCACTCATATATCTATGATTTAGTGAGAATGAACTAACTCCTTGAATGAACTAACAATCTCCTTGATTCTTGAAAGAGCAGGAGACATCAGAAACCCAGATGTAAATAGATGATAAATTGAATGTGGACAGTAAGAGGAAATGGAAATTATTCTAGTTAGAAGGAACACAGCTTTTCTGTCAGGTATATGGTGATAAAGAAGAACAAGATGATATAAACAATAACATCCAGAAGCTAGACATGCTGTTTGGTAACAGTGTCCCCTTTAAGACAAGAAAACAGGAGAACAGAGTGAAAAATGATGTAAGAATGGAGCATGGAGTTTGGCGAGACAGGGAGGATAGTGTAGGCAGACTGTCTATTTACTCTGCAGTGATCTTGTAAATTCTAAATATGACATCATAGGAATGAATTACCTGGTTCCTTCCAGCCTGATTTTTCTGTTCTGTTAAAAAAATTTATCATGGTAGAAGTTCTAGAGACAAGAATGCAAGACTCTCCTTCTGTTTCCAGCTTTCCCTGAGTGACCAACACAGTGTGTATTTTCCTCTTCAATTTTCAGGTTCTTTTTGAACCTGTAAACTTCTTCCATTGCAGCAGTAGCTGGTAACGTTTGGGTACAGCTGTCCCTGCTGCGGCAGCAAGCATTAGAAGCCCTTACTCTAATTCTACAGTACCGCTGGGAGCTCAGGGTTCAGGAAAACCACAACAGAATCTGAACAAAACAGCTAGCTCTGAAATGGGAGTGAGATTAAAGATACACCAATGCTACCTGTAATACTAGTAAAACTAGTAGCAGTAGTAAAGATATAACTGTTGAACAATAAGGACACACAAAAGCAGTGGAGTAAAAATGATTCCAGCAAACCATGATCAGTGATAGTCTCACTCTAAAAGTCATTCTAGTCAAGAAATCCAGAACTCTGACTTTTATAAAGACTCCTCTAAGAGCCTGAACTAGTGGTATTCAAACGAGCATTATGTAAGGAAAATCATAACAAGGTTGTGAATTCTAGCACAATTGCAGCTATGGCTGTACCTGAAATATATTTTGCCGTGCAGTTCTGTAGTATTTCAGTAACTTGAAACACATTTTCCAATATACTGCTAATAATCAGTTAATTTAAGCTGAATTCAGAGAGCAAACCCAGAGACTATTCAGTATAGGGGCTCATTCACTCTTCCCACTACCTGTAAACCTGGTGTGTGTTCTTCTCCCATGTATTTTCTCCAGAGAACTATGAAATTTGACTCAGCCTTTTTTATGGTAAAAAAGCTAGAAAAAAGATTTATTTTTTCTTTTTTATTGCAATACACTTCACGTATATCTTTGAGGTCCCTGCACTTCTACCATCACTGCTAGCTTGTAGTAGGCAGCAAAGAAAGGGAGCCAGGAAAGTGGCAGATGCCCATGATCCCTCATTCTATATAATCTTAAAAATGTGCCCTCTTGGCCGTGCAACTGGGACCACACTGCTTGCCCATTCACCCTGTTGCCTCTTAGGATGCTTGCAAGTCCAACAGCGAGGACTTGTAAGCTGGGGAAGTAAGACAGTAGTCTGGAAAGAGCTATGACGAGGAAGCTGTGACAGTAGTGTGGCTTTATAAGCTAATGCATCCTCTCTAAAAAAGTAATTAGTATCTTTTGGCCCAGGCTATCTCTAGGAGCTGGCCACGTGGAACAAAACAAGGCCATTAGAATAACCTGTCTCCAAACTGCTCTCACAGTCTTCCTATGCCAACTCTGGAAATGATGCAGGCAGTAAAGCTAGGAACAGCTATAGAGAATGCTCTGACTTTACTTTCTTTTGCTGATGGATTATAATGAGGGAAGATGGGAAAAAGATTGTGTTATGATGAAAACAACAAAGGTAAAATACTGAAGTACATGCATGACTCAGTGAGGACAATTGTTTATATTCTAAATAATTTCCTGCAATATTGACACGAGGTGCTTCTATTTTTTTTCACTAAAAGTTATGTAAAATCATGTAACCTGTTGCACATGACTTGCTTCTGCCCTTGGGCTAACTCACATACTTTCTCTGTGAACAGGATTCAAGTTTCATTCCCTAGAATATGCATAACTTGCAAACAAGCTGAGACAGAGGCTGTTCTGGCTTTGGCTCATTATATATGTGTGTGCACTTTCATGTGTAAATACATACATTTGTCTTGCACACATATATGTATAAAAGGATTCAAACACTAATGTTGGGAGAAGCAATAAGAAACTTTTAAACAGAGAAGGGGGAGCATCCAAAAAGCATGTTTTAATGCAGACTTTATTCAACAGGTCACTGCAAACCACCTAGCATGCAAATAAAAGATGGTGATTTGATACATACTCCTGGTTCCCTGGCAAAATGCCAATTTGTGACACGGCACCAAAAAATGAGGAACAAGATTAAATATATCATCACTATTTTGTTGTTGTTTTTAGAAGAATAGCATCAACAGCTTTTGAGAACAGGAGGTTGTTTTTCTACTGTGAACCACAGAATCAATTTTGGAAATAATTCTGATAGCAGTAATTTCACTAAGAAATATGAAATTACATCAGCTTCTGTAGAATAAATGTTAACTGAAAAGAGATTATAAACTGTAGTTTATATCTATTTAATCTAGTGTTACTACCTTTATTCTTCATTTAACTAGCAATGCGTAATAGGCACAGGCCCTATACATACACCCTCACATTACGTAACTTGAACAATGCAGATATAATAATGATATATCAGATAGAAATAATTTTTAAACATGTGCATGTATATGAGTATACTCATATATATGCCTATGGGCAGACACATACATGTATACCCACCCGCACACCCACCCCTGCATGTTAATGTGCAGACACACCTGTCAGGTAGCACACTTGTATAGCCATAATAAACATATTATTCTGTCGACTTCAGCTATAAGAAATTTTACTTTGGTCAAGTCTATTAATTTTTACACATCCATACAGTATGTATACATTTCACACTAGCAGTGAAGCTGTTAGCTTCAACAACATGGAGCTGCAACAGGGGAGGTTCAGGCTGGGTGTTAGGAAAAGGTCCTTCACAGAGAGGATGGTCTGAACAGGCTCCCCAGGGCAGTGGTAACAGTACTGAACGTGCCAGAGCTTGAGACATGTTTAGAAAACACTCTCAGACACATGGTCCGATTTTTGGGTGGTCCTATGTGGACCCAGGGTTTGGACTCAGCGATCCTTGTGGGTCCCTTCCAACTTAGGATATTCTATTCTATGAAGACTACTGAAAGTTGTAAGCATCATCAGTGACTGAGAGCCTCAAGAAACACCTCCACAATTATCTTCATGTTACCTTCATTACAAATGTCTTTGCTCCTGAGAGAGATGCCAAAGAATTAAACCAGCCTAAAGAGGGCTGTTCAGCAATGACCTTTAGATAGGAACAGAGAGAGTTGCTATTGTATTCTTTCTTTAAAAAGAAAGAAAACATTTTAGCTTGTACTCCAAGAAGTCCCAATGCCTTTAAGCCACTGGTGATTAATATAAATAAATAAATATCAGAAAATATTTTGTGTTTGGATTCTTGCCTTCACCAGGTTTAGGCTTACTTTCACTCTGTTTCCCGGTTGATAAGTAGGAGAAAATGCCAGCAGTCCAGAAGCAGCAGCAGCTGCAGCAACAAAAAGGTCATGAAAAGTAAGTGCTATGCAAATAAAGGAAATAAAACAAACAGATCATTTAAAGCATAAAAGAAATAGAAGAAACGACCATAAATCAACATCCTTGGGAAAGAAAATTAAAATAAAGGGCAGTTTGAAACAAATCAAAATGTCATCAAAACAAAACAAAAAAAAAAAAAAAAGGCAAAACATAACTAATAAAATGAACAGTAATCGGAAGAAACTGCAAATAAATGAAACTAACAACACCAACAGGTGGAAGAAGCTGTTTTCATTTGCCTTAAAGAACACTTATTTTTTATTTTTATAATTTTTATTTTATTTTATACAAAAGACTGAGTGAAAGCTGAAGCTCTTAGATTTCCCCAAAAGATGGGAATGCTGTTGGACCACTAACCTCACCTTGTGAAGCCATAACAAGAATAGACAAACCCATTTCAAAGTTTTATCCTAACGCATTTGAATTTTCACAGTCTAGATGCAAAGTCGATGCCTGTCTCCTTCATTTCTCTAGTAGGCTACAAAATGAAAAAGAAACACACCAGTCCCACACATTCCACCCTCAAAACCACAAAGTGTTGATTTTAGCACCTCAGAACCTGACAACCAACAAAATCTTTGCATGTTCCTTTGTGAGGGGAAATCAGATTTCAGGTCTGGATGCAGAAGGGAGCTCAGGGCAGAGTGGGCTCTGGGAGCTGTGCACAGCTCAGCTGCCTCTAGGAAGCCCGTGGGGTGCAGGATGGAACACAGGGTTCTGTGGGATAGCCCCTGGGATTGTAACAGAAGCACCATGAAGGGTGCAGGGACAGGAGAAAAGAATCAGCTCATATATGACTGAGTAGGTAGCATTTCACTTGTAACTAGACACCAGTTCCTACAGAGGAGGTCACTGAGTGAATGTGGTGTTTTATTAGTTATGACAAGTGAATGACAAAGAAAACAGCTGTGGCCAAGATTTGTGAAATAAGCTTAAACTAGTAACAGGCCAAAGAAAGGGCCGTGGGCTGGGTGATACACAGGTGGAGGAGAGGGGCTGCTGGTGTGATGGATCTCTCGGTAGTGGCCTAACTCAAACAGCAACGTTCACCAGACAGCAAAGTTGCGTTTGATGTGCTGCCGGCAGCCACCTCAGCACCTGTGTGCTGCCAGCCAGGGGCTGGCCTGCGTGTGGGGGCTACAGGCCCTGCCCCATGGCTGGTGGGGGGCAGCAAGCAGGGCCTGCAGCTCTGGTGAGCTGCCGACTGGAAGTGCCACTGCTGCACCCGCTCTCTGGGCCAAGCTTATAACCCTATCATAGCAGTGTAAAAGACTCAAGCAACGGAGACTCAGGCCTACTTTTCCCCTGAAGTGCTGCTCTGGAGGCCTTTATCTTAACAGCAGAAATGGATGAATAAAGTAGCTGAATAATACGTGCTCATGAAGCCTACTAGAAACCTGATGTCCTGCTTCAGCTGTTTATTTTTCTCTTTTTTTTTTTTTTTCCTTTTCTTTATATACATATATATATTTGTTGTTAAACAGTCCCTAAACCCACGCTGTGCAGTAATTTATATAAATATTCACAGGCAACTCTACACTCAGTATATATAATTTTATTGTTTTGACTTAAAAGTCGCAAGACTGAAATAAAAATGCACGGGTGGCACTTTGCCATACTGCCCCTAGAGAACAAGAGGCTGTCAGCCTGAGCTCCGTGCCAACAGGTTGCTGTGTACTAGACTAAACTGTACAGCAATAAGTCTACACAGCCGAGCTTTGCTGAAAGATGTGATCACACCTCCTAATGTGACTCCATGGCTCTGTTACTTACAGCTAAATTACATTATTATGACTTCATTGTTGAATCCCAATTCTCCTAATTATAGCCTAGAGATCTATTATTTGATTTTGTAACACCAAGTGCTTCTTTTCTAAATCATGTAATCTCTTGTAGCTTATTAATGTCAGGTTTGTGCACACGCAGGGACTTGGTTGTTTGCCAGGCAGAATCAAATTTTCAAATTTTCACTGTGTTATGTTGCAGGGGTTTGCTTGTTACAATCTAATTATATTGGCACTGAAAGCAAATTTATATTATAAAGCACTTTAACTCTTTCACTGAAACGTATTTGCATATGTAAGTGTCTTGCCATTGGTCTATTAGCTTTTTCATTGGGAATTTTTTATGGGATTGTGTGGAAAAGAATAATAATTCTGAAACCATTAACTATTTATTTTCCTTTGAAAATGTGAATGTGTTGTTTTAAAGTGATGTTTTTTGTAATAAATCCATGAGTTAAATGCAAGTAGGTGCCACACATGAAACTGTCTTTAAGCCTTATAATGACAAAACTGGAAAATATAAATTTATTGTTTTATTAAATGACATAAATTTTAAAATGCCATTTGAAATTGAGACCCTATTTCCCCAGTATAAAAACTGTCTGGCAGGTGGTTTTGGTTTTATTTACATTATTCCCAATAATGTCGTGTCTATGTGGTTACAAGTAGAGTATTTTATAGAGTGAGCAAGTTTAGATTTAAAGTCCCAATTCAATGAATGTCATTAGCTTTGGCTGATCAGAGAGTGAGTGAGAGCGAGTGAGTGGGAGACTACAATTTGCAATGGCTGCATTCTCCTTGTTGTATGAGGATGGAAGTCATCAGTGTTTTCAAGCTCTCTAAACTACTTGGCTGTGTAGCGCAGCATGAAGGCTGCAAGGGCCGTGCCCTGGTCTGCTCTTCCCATATCATAAACGAAAGGATAATGTTACACTTTCTCCCTTCTCTGGTGTAGCTGTGAGTGGCTCCTGAAAGGACTGGGTCTAAACCATTCCACTCTCCTGGTAGCTTCCAGCCAACAGGCTTCTATTTCTCTTGCGTCAGTTGAATGATGGTGTAGCTGCTGGGTAAGTCACACAAGCACCAGTTTGGTGATTTTTTTTTTCTCATTCATCCCCTTCACCAGTCCCCACCAATATTCCATCAGGTGACTGATACGGACTTATTAGCTCTGCACTCCATTGCAAGAGACAAGGCAAAGTGCAGCTGGGGCAGGTAGAGAAAGAGAGGGAAGAGCAGGGCTGTCGCTCTCAGCAAGAGCCTGAAGCTATACTGGATGAGGTATGACATTAAACAATCCTAAATTCCACTCAAATTGCCTGTCTCCTCCAACAACTAAGACAGATAAGAAGCTAGCCTATGATGAGCACTCCCTTCCCTGCTTCTCATACCGAGAGGAGAGAAAAGGAACCGATGTTCAGGCATTTTGTTGGTTCTACATTACAGTGAAATTTCTACCATACAGAACAAAATGCTTCTGTCTACTATATGATTTCTCTCTCTGCCATCAGCAAAGCAAGAGAGAGAATCAACATTTAGAGACAAGCTCTAGGGCTGAGTTCTTTGGGGAAAAGTCTGTCATTCAGTATATATTTATAATGGGCTTAGCAGAATGGGGCACCACCTATTGGGCTGTACTGGGACAGATGTGTATATACTAATGTGAATATAGAATCATAATGGAAAAAACATATAGACACAGTTGCCACTAGAAGTTAATGGATTGCAAGATTTACCGCCAAGAGAACAGAATCTGCCCCTAAGGGCCTGGATGTTTAGTCCACAGAATTCAACAGTACTCTTTCCTTTGACTTTGGCTGACTCTATCCCTGTATGCTCCAGGTAGTTTATGTGTGGTATCATAGATAATATTCTTTGAGGACTCTCACCAAGTACTGACTATGATATATGAAATAGGGATGACACATTTCTCAGGAGTAGTTAATGAGTGTTGTATTACTGCTTTATTTCTCCTTTATAGCAAGAATCCTACTCTCCATTTTCTTTCCAGGTGAACATCAAAAGATACTGATACAGTATATTGGAAATTTTGCTAGTAAGCTCATCCTCCTGTCTTTTAAAGATGATCCCAATCTTTAGTTCTATGCTCCTTCTTAGATTTTCTATTTATTTATCCAGTCCATGGTCACCAGACCAAATAGCAGTTGACATCTGTTTATGCAGTTAGTGCTCCTTACTGAATCAAATCCAATGTCAGTTCTACTCAGTGAATAATAAAGTGTAGCTTTCAATGCCTATTAAAAACACCCCATTGGTGGGCTTCCCTGCTGAAGAAATGCGTAAAGTCTGCAGCCGGATTTGATGGGTTGGTTTATAGGTGGATCACCTTATACTGTATGTAAATACTTTTAATATTTTCAAGGATTATCATCTCCATTCCAAGTAAGCATCTGGAAGGAGAGGTGCAGGAACTTTTTCTATATAGAAAGGGGTTTTTCCTTATATTTTAATTCTGCAAAAATATCCAGGATCACTGGCAAAACTGGCATGTATCAACTGAATGATTAGAATAAAAAGAGATTTCTATGAGAAAGTAAGATACTAAGGGGAAAACTGTTATCAAGATACAGTGGAACAAATGTGCATTATGTGTATTAAACAGCAAATGTTAAATTTACTACAGTTACAGGAATTCTGAACTCTTTAAACTGATCCCTTTTAAATCCAGGCATTCTATTAAGGTTTATCTGAACCAGCTAAAATGAGGAGGATATTGCACTTCTAATTGCAATGCAAGTTGCATAAAGCTCTTCTAAGTTTCTCACACTGTAGATTTGTGTGTATAAACAGTACTGTATTACCAAGCAACATAAGCACTATGAAATTTGAAAGAACAACTCTTGTGTCTTTTGTGGCATAAGTATGAGAGATTTGACTGAGCAAAGCAATAGTCCATGATAAAGAAGCGATGAAAAGCAATTACACAGCAAATTACCCTTCTGTAAGGACGTACAGTAAGAAATACTGATCTGTGGCCACTTAATGCAATTTGCAGCAAATCATTGATCAAATGTATGGATACATCTGAGGGTCTCTCCTACTGTGTTGCTGAAGTACCACATTCAATAGTTTTATGTAGCTGTCCAACAAGGAGATGAGGTTTTAACCCAAACAATCTCCTGAGCTTAGATTTTCCTTGGGGTAGATTCATGGGATTGTGACCAAATAACAGATTATGGTATTTCTTGATTACACAGTCATGGAGCAATCATTTGCCATCTTTGCCTGTCTAGTTTCTCTTCCTAAAAATGTCACATCATAATAGAATATTTTGAAACAAATTCAGTGAAACTGATGGAGAAATTGCCATGACATTTTGGATTCTGAACTTCGTATCAGTATCAATCATACTGGCTGCTAACACACCGCTTTTCTTTTACTACAGATATTAATGAACTCAATTTCTTCTTCATTTTTTTTTTTTCTTTTCTTCTCCGTGAGGTGTATATGCCTCCTAGTCTAAGGATATACACTGATACACTTACTTTTTAGAAGTAGCATTAGCAGAGGCTACAGCTTGCTGATGAAACTGCAGATGTTTGACAAACCTTTGAATAGAACTAAGGTCTATTATATAAGAGCTGTGGTTTCATTGTCGCCCTTCTTAACATTTATAAATATGTATTGCATTTCTTTCCGTTAATATTATGTCTCAAAACTGTGCTATTTCAGCTGGATTTAATGCATATGCACATGTGTGTTCATGTATTATTATTTTTTTCCTGGGGAATGTGTTTAATACATAATCAATTATTAAAAAGGAGTGAGCGGGTGTGTGAAGAAATTGAACGTAAAAGGAGACACCCAATTTTTGTTGGCTGCATGACTCATTAATGAACCTTACTCAGTGCTGCTATTGTGCTGAGTGCCTCATAATGAAATATACAGGGTTAATAGCTGCAGTGCAATGGATTTAAGTAAAACCACAGCAGGTGTGTGCCTTAACGAGGTGTTAATGGGGAGACAGGTGCATGTAAATATGGAGTACTAGGGCACAGGAATGGCCGGGAGAGGGTAGAGTAGTGTGACCACTACGTGCTCTAACAGGAGTTACAGAGTCATTTAGGAGCTGATTGTTCTGTGGTCTTTGATACTGACAAGTTAGACCTGAAAGACTTCATCTATAATAAAACATTCCTAACTCAGTTCATTTGGATTGCACACACAGGGATGCATAAGAAGGTCACAGCTCAAGCTGTGCTGTACAGAAAACATTTATATGAAGTTTCTTGAAAGCAAACAAACAAAAAACAAAAACCCAAACCAAACCAAACCAAACAGATATCGATAGCCAAGGTCCCTAAACTCTTGAGTGAGCAAGCAATCAGGCAAATCAGGCAACCTCAACTATCTAGCTTCGTTGCCAGGAAGACGCAAACCTTTCCAGATAAATCCATGTCAAAGTAGGAACTGATTCACATGATCTCAAATGCTAAGTAATAGCATTTTTGGGGGTGCATAATAGCTGAAAGTATAGGAAGCAAATTTCAGGGGTGGCCATACCACAGCGGTTCCAGAACTGGTGGCTGTGCAGGACAAGCTCTTCTTTCCTGAATTTAGAAAGTTGAAAGCCTCCCTCCAGAAAACCAGATTGTTAGTATTTCATGCTAAAATTGTCTATGAACTCTCATATTCCTACCCTAGGGTACCAGTCTCTTACTATCTTTTTTATTTAGTTTTGGAAACTATAATAAGAAAGTGTTATTGTTGATGGTATTGTCATTCTCACATGTTAGCAACTATGGCTGTAAGGGTAGTAGCTCACATGGCAAAACTTCTGTCCAACACTGGCACAAATATCACTTTATATTTCTCCTGAATAACTTATGGTGGAACCATCTATTAAAACCTTATTTTGATTCTAGAGTTAAAGGCTTTCTTTTCCACAATAAAATAAAAAGTAAAGCTCTGATTCTGGGAAATAATGGTCCCCAGACGTATGTTTCCCAGATTCTGTGAAATGCCATCCTGTTGTCTATTCTGCTCTGTGGTACATACTAGCCATCTTTTTGTCAAATCAGAGATTCCTTTTCAAGATGTATGATGAATAAAATCCTTAGTGGAAAAAAATGTTTTTATTAACACTTTCCTATTATTACTCTTTATATTTCTGACAGTTTCATCTTCTTAGTTGTAAAACAGGAGTATATGATAAGTCGGCTCCAAACGTCATCCTCAGGGTATTTCTTTAGGCACCTGACATGAGCGCCATTAGCTCAGATTACTCAATTACCTGCTGGCATTCTGAAGGTGCCTAAAGAAATAATATGAATACATTGCTGGAATTTGCATTAAATGTGAATGGGTAGTAAAAAAAAATAAAAAATGGATGCTTTGACCTCTTTGTGGTTTGTATTAAAAAAGAGCTAACGAGGATCTCTTATGTTAGAACAGCTGCATGCTTTTAAAAGCTTCTAAAAGTTATTTACTTTTAAAAATGTCTTTATTTATAACTTTTCATGGTAGAAAATTAAAATAGTCCATTTCTATTAAATTGCATTGGAAAAATATTAAACTTGAGAAGCAGAAAGTTTAAAGACAGTTTGAATATCATGGAAAAAAGGGAAAAAGATGTTAACCTCTTGCTTGTTACTCTCTACAAGGTAATCTTTTCAGTTGTTCCTTTTTTAAATTTATTTTATAAGGAAAGCTGACAGGCACTTTGGACAACTTATCATGACACTATGTGCCATAAATGCAACACAGTGTTTCATAAATATGACAAAGTACTTCCAAAACAACTGTTGACTTTTAAAGGCATCCGACTTCTTTAGAAGTAGAATATTTACTCTAAGTGCAGATTGTTGAGATTCTCAGCTAATTTGCTACCTGTGCATCTTTAATGTGTTTGTGAATTCATATGAAGTTCATAATTGTAAATGTCTATGAGATTACTGTGTTTTAAACCAGGCTTGACAGCACAATAGAACCCAATAAAAGAAACCATCAGTTGTATGTCTGCTTGTACAGAAGGACATGAATGCAAACAAGATAAAAGATAATTGACAAAGAAACAGAAATATAAAAACCGTGCATATATTTCTGTACTGTGTCCTCTCCACATCACCTTCTTATGAGTCAAACATAAAAAGACTATTGTTACAATAACTGTGGCTCTCATGAAAACAGAATCATTTAGAAGTTAAGCTAAAATAAACCAGCTTCCCATCAGATTGCTACAGTAAATAATCTCAAAAGATGCCATATACTTAAATCTTCCTATGTGCCTAAAAATGATTCCCACTATAAACCATTGGTGTTACATACAGATATTCTTATACTATCATATTGTTGAAATAAATTTCACTTCCAGCATGATGAGCATCTGCAAATTCAGTTTGTTTCTCAGTAGATTGAAAAAAATGCTAACTGAACCCAGCATTACACTGAAAGAGCTCAAGGGATCTTTCTGAATTTAGACACTATCAACTTAATGGCCTCAACAGAAGCATCCCACTGTACTTGTCTGTCATTATCATGATATTCCAAAGGATGCACAGGTAGCATGGTTAGATGAATTTTTTTCATGTGGAAACAAACTATAGCAAAATGAAACTGTGCCTGATTATGGAAATGTAATCACCGCTACAGATGACAACTAAAGAAATGTAAGATCCTTCTGTTTCCATTTAGCCAAAAGTTATTGTCTGTATTATCCAGATATGGCCAAATATAAGATACTACCCTCTAGTAAAACCTCTGGCATCTAGAAACAGAAGTTTCACTGTATTACAATTGCTATCGTCAACTTCAGCTATCATCATAGGAAGAATTTAAACACCTACTTCCTGAAGCACTCATGAAGGCTGCTCTTTTAACTGAGCTTGCTTAAGAAATTGCTATTTCCCTCTTCACTCCATGCTTCCTTGCCACATCACTGGTGTTGTATGAACTACTATGGATAACTGAACCTGAGCACATTAAATTTAGCTGTGTTTATAAAATCTTTATTGAATGATTGCCAGAAGTGACCATCAGAATAAACAGAGAAGGAGAATGCCTTGAGGTACGGATGATAATACCAGGGCTTTACCCTCAACCACAGCAGTGTTCCACAAACTGTCTGCTGTGAAAATCCAGGCAGTTCATCTGAAGGCACTGACTTATTAGGAATTTTTTAAACAAGGCTTGAAATAAGGTGATGGTAAAAGTCCATCTATCACTAAAAATGCAGTGACTCCTAGAGTGAAATATGAGCCATGGGAGACAAAAAAGAGCAACAGGGCAACATGATGAATATGCTTATACACAAAAGCAAAAAGTAATAGGGAATAGACCAAAGTCTTACAGCGTAATGAAATAGTCACTTAACTGGTGAGTTGGAGGCCGGTGAACACAATACAGGGTGACAATACTGATCTAGAATAATACAGTTGCACACAGGAGAAGCAAGGAAGAATAAAAAGCATTTCAATAAATGCCAAGAATTAGTACGCTTTTCCTGCAGTTCTAGAATTAGAGAAGAACAGACATATATCTCTGGATAAAGACAAAACAGAAAAAGAACATGCAAAACTTCACGGTGAATTTGGAATATTTAATCTGAAGAAGGTCAATAACACATCAATAACACAGGGAGAACTATAGAAATGGATGGGCAATAGGGGATAGAGATACATATTAATCACCCAAATATGTGTGGCAAAACAGCAGGGCACAAGCAAGTGATTCTGGTTTGTACTATGCACACGTTTCAGAAGATGGAGAAAGGTTCCAGAGAAGCAATTTAGACTAGATTCCAACCAGTGAGGAGTGCCTAGTCAAAAATCTTAAAATGGATGTAATGGTAAATCTGACGAGTTCAGGAAAAAAAGGTTATGAAAATAAAATTAATAGGACGGCTGTTTTAGGAAACTAGCAAGCAAACAAAAAAAGCAGACCAACTCAGGGATCTGGTAATAGACTCTCGTGAAGAAATTGCATGGTATGGAGAACTTCAGAGAAAGTGGCAGTTATGACATTAAAAATTAAAGACACAGTAGTTGTCTGGCTCAAAGGAGAAGAAACAGAGAAACTGTAACAAAGCAATATGGAAGACTCAGGAACTTTTTAGCATGAGTCAAAAGAAAATAAAAACTAACACAATGGCAACAGTGATAGATGAAGATGGATAATAAGAAATAACCTGGTACACAATGTTCTGATCAATAAGATTGAGGTGCAAAATAATTTATCGGTATCAAAAGAAATAGACAATTCTACGCTCTATCTTCATCATAAAAGTTATTTGCAAAACCAATTGTAATTGAGAGAGAAGCGTAGCATCTGCAAGGGGAAAAGCATGAATTGAAGTGTTTAGATGAGTTAGATGCACTTCTGCCAGCAGGGCCTGCTAGAAAACTCACTTTCAAGTATTTTTACAGTGAGTCAAGGCAATCTCTGAACCAGAAGTGATCATTTTCAAGCATATGGGAAGGCTGGAGGAAATTCTACATAGCTGGAGAAGGCAAACACGGTAACTGTCTTTAAAAGAGGGGGAAAGAAGACTTCAAGTAGACTGGTTTTTAGAAAGGCACTTGTCTCAAAAAGTCCGGAAAGCATAATGCGTCCCAAACTAAATACAAAAATCATTGTTCATTTGCACCTTAAAACTTCTGGATACATGGCAATTTTCTCTCAGCACATTCACAGATGTAATTGTCTAGATTGGTACATTACTATTTGCAAGAATGGTGACCAGCACAACTTAAGAAGCTTGACATGTATTTCCTATCAGTTTGATAAGCCTGGTCCTTATGGCAGATCTAGGAGCCTGGGATTACAGCAGGAGAGCGTGCATGGCCCTTCATCACAGAATCTGAGTCAAGCTGGCACAAGATGATTAACTTTGAGTCTCAGATTGTTTTTATTTTTACATATTTATTTTTCCCTGCCACAAGATACAAACTAGTATGTTTAGTTAGAAAAACATGTTTAATTGTACTCTGTGTAAATTCCCATTTAGAAAGAAAATGTTTTTCAAATAAAGTTCTTTAAATGTTTTGTGAGCCATCTGGACTTTTTTTTTCTTTTTTTTTTTTCTTTTTTTTTTTTTTTTTTATATAAAGGATCTGAAAGGAATTTAGAATCCCAGACTCCTTGTGGTTCTCACATCATCATAAAAAGGCAGCGTATTAGAACGTGTTTGCTGCTGGGAACTGACACTTCACAATTATTAAGGAAGTAAAATATCTCCTACTAAGTACAGATTTGATTCTCTAGTAGCCAGTTTTGCCCAAGGGCCTTTCTCAAGATGACTGTGAAGTGTATGCAAGGAGGGGAAGAGTTCTGAGGGACTGATTCCTCCTCTAGTCACCCAATATCAAGGCTGACCACATTCCTTCCAGTATAGTTTATGTCAGGCTGTATATGCAACAGTCACACTGGGCAGTGGTGACAGACAGGCTTCACTTTCTCCTCATCACCATCAAGACAAATGAAGCATAAGGGAAAAGCTCATACACACAGCACGTTCTTCGTTAAGCTGACTATATTCTCCACAATCTTAAGACGACTTATAAATACAGTATGATTTAGTTTCCTAATTTTATCATCAATCTCAAAATTTATTTGTTGCTTACTTGGAAGATCTGATTTTTAGAGTCGTGTGATAACATAACTTCTTGTTAAAAAGAAAATAAAATAAAAAAAAAAAAGAGAGAGAGCATGTTTTAAACCCCTTAACTTCCAAAGAGAACCTGGAAATCATAAACTTACAAGGAGTAAAAACAAAGAAGACAAAACCAACGGTTTTCTTTTGTTTATAATTTTGTTCAATAATTTGGAGTTACTCTTGCAATTTTTGATGAGCTAGGTCAACTAAAGTATTCTCTTGGACTTTTACTGGAATGCTCTTCTTTTATTCTCTGTGGTTTGAAAATCACAGCTGTTATGAAAAAAGAAAAAAAAAAGTCTAGTCCAGGGCTATAAAAAACCAGAGTCCCAACAGTTTTCAGATGCACTTAAAGAGTTAGGTGCCCACCTCCCATAGAAGGTCAATGGCAGCCAGGTGTTTAACTCATGTAAGCTCTTTTTCAAATCTCACCTGAAATCTGTTATTTTCAGGTAAGTGTCTTACTTGTTGAACTAAAGGACCAGAATTGACTCTTGCGCAGTAGGCTTCTTATAATTACTCACAATGGGAGACTCTACTCACAGCTGACTCTGGGAGGCATTTCTGAGTCTCTGATTTCTAACATTCTTCACTTTCTCACCACACGGTATGAACAGACTGCCTTATTTTGCTGACACTTTATGTTTTCCCCCTAACACCCACCTACGTAACATCTATGTTGAGCATTTACATTTACACTAATAGCCCCTGAGAATCAATTACCATAAGAAGATCGGTTCCTTTACACTTCAACTGATGAATCAGTCATAGGTTAAAACAAGAGGAGGTAAAAAGCCAGCATGTCTGGACTGATTTTTTAAAAACCCTTTAGTTAAAAATACTCTGGATAGAGGTTTGGATTTTTTTTATTATTTATTTATTTATTTATTTATTTTTTGTCTGTTGTATGCATGTTTGATTTTATTTCACCTGCTTTCAAATATTCTTTCATAAACGTATTGAGCAAAACAACCCACTCAGGACTAGATGCATTTTTTATGCACTCCAGTAGTGTTTTGAATTCTCATGCAACAGAATGCAGTCTGTTTGATTGGCACACCCTGGTGGAAGAAAGTATGTCAGCAAGCTGATGCCCAGCTGAAACTGGCTCCAGGCCTGAACTGGCTTTGCAAAGATGGCAGTATGGGGAGTATAAAAATAATCTTCCCAGGTCCCAGACGCCTGTGAGTACTCACAAGCCTTGAGCAGAGTTCTGCCACAGAGGCACTGCCCATCCCTCACAGACAGGGATTTCTGGTCCCTGTGAGCACACTCCCCTCTTTCTGAAAAGCTTTCGGTGATGAAGTTCTGTAAAGATGAGTCCTTTCTACTCCCTTCCAGAGCTTCTGCAGAAGTATGATAAAGCCCAAAGCACCTTACCCAGATTTCTAGAATGGATATTAAATGGCCAAAGTTAACCAATAACTGATTTATAACTGATTCTTTGAAACCTCTTCAAACTGTTGTTTAGAAATGCCTTCTCTTCCTTACAGCTGATCAAACTGACAGCAATATGTTGTTTATTAAAAAAGGCATTTATTTCCCACCAAGTAATCTACATTTTGGTCCATTTGTGGCATTTTTTATATTGGTCTGAGAGTTCTAATGCTAAATTACCATATCAAAATCTGCAGAGCAGTCTGCAGGCAGGAATCAAGAGAGAACCTCTCTTGGGAATGGGTGGCTCTCCAGTGGCCTTTTCTCCACTGTGTGGTTTTCTACAACAAAGGCAAGGCTGAGCCCCAATTTTTTTCATGTAAGTGGTACCTTTCCACAAGAAAAATTACAGATGAACTGTTATCACATCCTCCTGGGAGCAAAGAACTCTGTTCAGAAAGTACTGCAAAGTACCTTGCTATTCATTGACAGTACGGCTCTTCTGAACAAACACTGCCTTTCTAACCTATGATTATATCACTTATATACAATGGTGAAAGAAGCACTGAATGAGCAAAGATAGATATTAACAAATATTGGCAAAATGCTTCCTGAGCACAGACAAAATTAACAAGAAGTCATGTGAAAAACAATTTAAACACCAATCTCAAAGCACTTAAGCTCTTACTAATTCTGAAGTTCACAGTGAGGAATTTATAAAACTACCTAATTATCAAAGGATTTTTTTTTTGAGGAAATACATTTAAATTTAATTAAACATCCTGAAAAAATAATTTGTAGAAGACAAATATTTTAAAGTTAATGCAAACCAACATTGATATGTACAGTTTCCATCTGAGAAGTGTAAAAACCATATGACTGTAGTTCATAGTTACAGTCTCACAGCAATTTCCAAATTATAGCTCCTTATTTTAGACGTGAAAAGACTTCATTTTCAAACCACTTGTCTATTCTCTTTTGCACTGCTACCAGTATTAAAAAAAATAAAATAAAAAAAATAGAAAATGAGAGGATTCATGGTCAACTGTTAGCCTCAGTTTCATGCATATGAGCCTGGTATACTGATAACGTATAGAAGATATATGAATCAAGTGCCTTATTTCAGTGCAACCACAGTTAAACAGAATTTGAGAAATATCTGAGTCACCAAAGTCAGTAACATCTTTGCCTCTGAAAGCACTTGTGGGGCACATCTGCTACGACAGAAGATTACATTTTTATATAAATGCTTTTTGAAATGGGACCAGAATTCAAATAACCCAAATGAAGCAGGGAAACAACCTAACATGAATGAATATTTTGCAGAGCCAAAAGTTTATGACAGCAAGAACCAAACGGCAACTATAAACAGGCTTTCAGACAGCACCATGCGCAGCATTGAGACAGTGTAGGTGTGGCTGGTTTGTTACTTAAGAAACTTTGCAATGCACAGTGTCATCACAGTTTCCTGACAGCTTTCCTGTATTGGTGGAGTACTCTGGGCAGCAGTGTTGTGCTTAGGGACTCATGGAAAAGGTGTATCACTGCAGTTCTGCCCCATTAAGTGAAAGCCTACTTCTAAATCTGTCAGAAGAGAGGACGTGCTATGTTCCTACACAGTGATACAGCAAGATGTTATCCTTCTCTTTGCTGCTAAGTAGCACAGTATTTCAGTTGCAAACACTCAAATAAAGAAACCAATATTGTACTTTTCCTGTTAACTCAATTCTCAAGAGAAAAAGCTTTTGATATTTGTATTTCCACAATAAGCAAACCCTCATATACCTGCCTTTGTCTGGTACCAACAACAGTCTTAATTTGTTCCAGACAAATATCAACTATGTCCCCCCTTGTAAGGATTTAGGCCTCCCCAAATTGCTGTTTTCTCTAACATTCCATGGGCACAGTCCAATATCCATAGAGTCAATTGGACTCAGTTAAGTGTGTTTTGGCTGGGGTCCTGCCTGCCCAGGTTATTTGGCATTCATTGTTAGTAAAATTACATCTCTGCTGTGATTGATGCTTGTACCCAATCTTCCCTTTGCAAAATTATTCATTAATCTTTCCAGTACTTATTTATAGGTATCTTTCGCCTTTCTCATATTGTACATTGAATTAGCTCACATTTAGTGATCACACATGGACATAGCTCACTTGATGTCCTGGTAACACATTAAACTGAAGTAACTTGACCATGTAGCTGAGCCTTGACTTTTTACATGGTTACTCTGTAATTTTATCTTTTCAAAGTTTTGCTTTGTTATGATCATTTGTTTGCTGTGTAGGTCTACTTTTCTTTGACCCCAGCACTCAAAAATGTCTTAGGCAAAAACAAGCAAATTTTGTCTTCAGGGACATTAATTTCCTAGTTTTTCACAAAATACAAGATTAATTTTGGTCCACTTACTGCTTCTTAACCATTCTGTTGAAACCCATATTTAAGGTAATATAGAGTATTTAAAAGTAATAGATAAATGGGAAAACAACACTAAAGCAGTCTAAGTTCTTCTAAGTGGAGTTTAGGAATGGTACAGAACAAATAGAGAAAATATCATATATGTAAATCATTTGTGAAATCGAGTTAAAATTAATGACAAACAAAATTGAGTTCCTTTTGTGGTCGATTTCCATTTAGCTGCACCCAACAATAAAATAGTTATCAAAGAAAGCTACCAATTAGATTTTAATTCAAAACATTTCCAGAAAACAGTTCCCAAATCTCAATTGATATCTCTCCAACAACCTCCTAATTGCAGCAAGTTGGTGGTAAAGAAAAAAAAATGCTTTAAATGAAAAAGATGTATTCCGTCTGCTGGAGGATGCAGTATCCTTTTCTTAATTATTCCCAGAATTTCCCCTATGCATGAGCTTCCGCTGAAGATTATATATAGACAGATAGATGTGTATGTGTGCGTGTCTGTGTGTTTGCACATGCACAGGGATATATGCTGAAAGAGAAAGGAAACATAACTGTATCTAAACCTAAGAAATTTATCTACTATTCTAACTATTTCATGAAATGTACTGTTGGTCAAGGGTTAAAAAGACTACTGAGTTTCAGAATCGAGGAATTTCTTTCATCTCAAGTTTTTTTCAAGTAGGATGTTTTATTGGAAGGAAATATATAATCATGGAGCTTTAAGATCATCAGGAATTCAGAATTACCTGGTCTCTATAGTATCTGCCTGATCTCAAAACCTTCCTCTATCCCACCACAGAATAAAATGTCATCTTGTTTGGCAACAGGATCAAAAGTTTATTCTTTCTCCACTCACCTGCATGATGTAGAGACAGACTTTCACATGATTCTGTCTTCATCTGATGTGAGACAGTACTCTTCTGAATCCACTCAGCCTAGTCCTTGCTGTTTTCCTCTGTGCATGATTGAAGCTTGTTGGCAGCCATCTACACAGTCCTAAAAATCAAGAAAGATGACACTGTGACAACTGAAGCCTGTTCTGCATAGTAAGAATGTGATCCACATGACAGAAGATGGAATAAGTTAAAAAATATTAAGCTGTATGTTTTAACAGGAAACTTTCAAGTAGATTACCACTGATGTCTTTCAGACCTTCAAAATCATCACTGCTATATCTATGAAACAGTACAGATATCCAACCATCTTCCATGCTGAAAGCCCAAAGCACTTTTTTTTCATTTCAGGTAAATAGGCAACAGGCAGCTGCGTACCTTTAGCTTTCCTGTTTGGAAACCCTCTCAAAGTCCTCTAAGATATGAAGCTTTCTGAACCCGATTATAAAACTTCATCTGGCAAATGTGGTTATACTGCATATTCCAGACTGTGTAGTAGACTTTCACTTGAGCTACCAGAGAAAAGGGATAAGCAAACTGAAGATGAGGCAAAGGTTGTAAGAGGACAGTACTGAGCATCCTTTGCAAGGAAGGCCCAGAAGTAGAAATTAGTGTTCAAGGAACATAACAGACATTTGTTAGCTGGTAGAATTCTAAAAGCAGTTTTTTTTTTACACTGTTCATGAAGGCTTTTAAACAATATCAGGCAATGTACCCCCTGGCATTCCTCTCACATAAGACTGGTTCCATTTATGTTTTCAGCAGCTATAGTTTCAGGGAGACCAAGGCTACTGTAGTGGTCCTAATGAGAATGATCTGGTGTTGCTAGAACTTATGGCAGAGGCTAAACTAACCTTAGCACTCAGGATGTATGAGAAAAAAAATGGCTGTGCAGATCCCCCTAGCTCTTTGGGCCAAGACTGCACAGAGGCTTACACCTGGTGTACATGTGGGTTTAAAGGATACTAATATGATCAGATCTTGCATAACATATCTGAAAGAGCACCTGAGGGAAGTTTGAGCCACTATATGTTAGTAGATGAAAGAATTATCTGGGAAGTATAGCATTAAATAAATGTACTTTGGGCATATTGCCTTTACAACAATATACCTGCTCTACTTGTGTCATAAATTTAATCAGTATGAAAATGTCATGGTTTTCTCCAAAACGCATTCACAGAGAATCTGGCGCCTTCAGAACGCATTATATTAACTCAGATTTAGTATAAATATGTGTGCCAATGACAGACCATCTTTGTTTTCTTACTTTGTTTTGCCAATTTATTTTTATTTTTCATAATTAGGAAAGGCCTCTTTAGTCATGCAAAAAAGCAATCATGTGAAAGAACCTTTTTTCCTTTTGTATTTGTTTTCAGAAAAAAAAATCAAGAGAGGAGATCTACAGTCTCTAGCAGACTAATGGAAGAGAATCAAGTGATGTCAGGACATTCTCTAGCACAACAGATTCAATCATTGTATCTGTTCAAAGAAGTTGTAATGCTCTTTTATGTTATGTTCTACCTCCCTGATTTCCTGCATCTTTTACTTGTTCAGATTTGTCCAAAGAAGAGTGCAGATGAATTCTCTTCCATGCGAAAATCAGTTAAACCAGTAGCAAAGGAGCAAAGTTTGTCTCTGCCTTGCAACATCTGCAAAAGCTGCTTTAACAAGGGATACTTGATCCCATTCTAGAGGTAAGGTCGGCACTTAAAGTCCTGGGTTACTTCAGTTTGAATGTTACAATCAGAACTGCCTTTGGTTTTTCAGTAAATGTGATAGATAAGGAGTCAAAGAAACACTTGTGACCTGCTCAGGACAGAAGGATGTTACTTCTCAGTGGAAACAGAAGTATCTGCTATTGTCACAGGCACACATAAAACAAATGAGAGGTGGAGCTCTCTCTAGCAAATACTTTGCATCTTTCGTCAGAGAAGTGTGGGCTGAGTAATTGCTCTGACAAAGACCAGCATCTCTAAGATCAAGATTACAACACATACCAACAGGCGAGAGAGGAAAATATCACAGCTAAAGACCAAACAAAAAAAAATCACTTGTAGCTCTGATTATCAGTAAGCCAGAGAACTACTCCCTGGAAAGCTGCTGAGGGGCACTGTCCCACCCCCATACTATTACATTATATCTACAAGAAAGACACGGAAGTCACACACCAGTACCCACAGACACACACATATGCTGACTTCATTAAAATCATATTGTGCTTTTTGCTGTCAGTTTTTTAACTGTAGAAAAGTGTCCTCTCCCGGATGTTTTCTCCCCCCATTTCCCTTTTTAAGATGCTTAGGACTCTGCCTCCTTCTTCCTGTGGGTAATTGAAAAAAAAAAAAACAACCACAAAAAAGGTCATCGTTCAATCTCTGCTTTGTCTCCTACTATAATAAAATGATCTTCTTTTATATCACACTTTTATATACTTGACAACTATGCTTGACAGTTAGTAATAAAACTCAAGTCATAATCTGCTTTCAGTTAGAAAAGTCATCTTGAAACCCTTTGGTATTCTTGTCAAAAATAATAATTGCTCATTGTCAACATTAACCCCCTTGAGTCTGCAGATCCATCATTCCCATTGCTCAAGTTAACCACCATTACTGCCTACAAAAGTCTGCTGCTGAGGTAATGGACGGAACACTGTTGTTGTTATATCTTACTAGATTCTCTTTCGATAATACTAATAGTTCAAAACAAATTCATTAAAACCTTTTGTTGCAATAAAAAGATGGTCTTTGACTAAATTAAAATAATTCACTAAAACCTGTTTTTGTTAATAAATGCCAAATGTACCTTTAATAAAAGAAAACTATATATATTTTTTTAACATTTTTAACCATAAAGTCAAATTTGAATGTTGCACCACATACATAATTTAGGGCAAATGGGAGAATGGTTGAGATAATCTTTCACAAACTTTTCCATAGAACTTTCCTTGGCAAAAACATCTTAGGTGGTAATTTCTTCAGCTAGGTGTTGTAGGATATCTGTGCTACATGCAGAAAGTTGGAGACATGATGGAAAAGTCTAGTTTGCTTTAAGAAGATATCTTTTTGGAAAACAACAACAACAACAAAACTTTTCAATTAAAAATGAATTAACGAAGCAGTTAGAAATCTAGTTAGATCACCATTTGGATAGGTAAGAAAATAAAATGCGTTTCAAGGTGGAAATTCTGGCACCATTTTAAAAAACAAATGTTATTAATGCTACCTCCACAGAACAACCCAAAAAGATAGTAATTCCATAAAAGAAAAACAAACATGCCAAACTATAAAAGGCCCTCACCAAATTTCAGTCCATCAATTACAGTACAATTTGCTTCCTCATGATTCCATTTCCTTTATACTGGGTAAATGAAAGGGAAAAGGTAGCTGCTGCTGCCCATGCACTTTCATTAGGACCCAAGAAGCAGCTGACTGTAGGAAATATATTTTTCTTAGAGTCGTTTGAGACTTCATGATTTGTCTTGCTACCTATTTCAAACACATCTTGTAGTGTACAGTTACTAGTCATATTTATGGTACTAAATATAAAAACAGCTATCAGGGCTGGGGAACACTGGAATGGGTTACTTAGTGGCTAGGTAGAATCATTCTTGTCCAAATGTTTCTAAGGAAAGGTTGGGCAAATAATAAATACGGAGAGTTGAGCTGTGTATGAACCTACTTCAGTTCAGTGAATTGGACTAAGACTTCTTCTGGTCTCTGAGATTTCAATACTTCTGTGGTTATTGCTGAAATCCATATTGTTCCATCAGTATCCCTGTCTCCCCCCAAAGCCAGGTTCAGGTGGCCACACTCTCATTAATAAAGATTGCACATATTCATGGATGTAATACAGATGCTTTTTCTCTTTATACTTTCAGAAAACGAGCTGCAGGAGTGTCAAAATATTGAAAAATATTCAGTACACAACATCTGCAAAAGGACTAGGTCCAACAACAGCTCTTAGAAAAGCTCTCTGAACTTGAGCTGATGCACAAATAGGTTATGCACCTAAACACAATGTGTATTAAAACTGAACACTATGTTATGTCACGTGAACTACAGGCATTTTACTACAGGCATCTTCAAGCAGCTTCAGGTATCTCTGTGCCTCTTCTACCTCCTACTACGACATCATATCACTCTTCTGTGAATTGGCAATCATAATGAAATCCTCCAGAGATGAACAAATAGTGTAAGCCAACCTCCCAAAATACCAAATGCAAAATTCTGAATGAATTAATATTTAATCATACTTACCTAAGTGAATGTCAAAAACGTATATGTGTAAATACCTACAAAACTGTATTGGTGTTAGTCACTGAGCATATTACTCTCCTATTAGTCTTATTGGCTTTGAGTAAGAAAGAGAGTGAAAGTTAAAAGTTAATGTTGGTTTTGGATCACCAGGAAATGAACTATAACTCTCTTGAACAGTATAAATCATTTTTGCCTAATTATGCTAATGCCTCTAAGGAAATGTGAAGCTCAGTCCATCTGTCAGTCAGAATATTCCGAATCCACACCATTTGCTCCTTTTTAACTGTTTCCTAAGTAGGCTTTTCTATATCCTGTTAGCACTGTATGCATTTCTGCATTGTTTAGCCTTCTCTTTGGATAAATGTGGCACTGTAGGACAATGTAAAATTCTTTGTGCAAGATATTACAATGCATATGGTAACATATAATATTAATTCTAAATGTGGTTATAATTCCACACTGTAATTAGTCCAAAAATATATGTGCTTAGCACAAAAGTGTGAGATTCATAATGGAAATCACAATACTCTTCAATTGTTACTGACCCTCAATAACTATTAAAATATGAGAACTTGATTGGGATTAACATATGAAATTAAATGTTCTGTCTATAATGCTACCAGTGGCACACATAGATCATATTAGTATATTTTGTGTGGTTAGCTTGTATTTTTCTAGCAGAAGTGTCAGAGCAGTGAAAAACACAGTAATTTTGTTGATGACAAACAGTAATCCAAATCTGACGACATCTTAAATGTATCAACAGTTGTTAAAGATGCAGGGTTATTTTATTCTTTCATTGAATATAACAGCAGAAACCTGATCTGAGATGGTGCATTTTAAAACCTCACTTTGATCAAAACAACGTTGCCTCTGAATCAGGTTTGTTGCACCTAGACCATGTATTTTAATCTAGAGAGATATAGAGAGAATTTTAAATGATGATCTCATCAACCCGTTGACTTTACCATGTCCACTGTATCTCCTAAAAATAGTAGGGAGATTTTCTTTTATGTCCACATATGATGCATGAATTTCAACTACTGTGAGCAAAATGACAAGGTGCAGAGTCACACAGTAGCTATGCATGCTTTCTGACCTTGAGGGCATGAAGCAGTGCTGGTCCTGATGCTATCAGACAACTCAACACACAGTACTGCCTATACTAAAAAAATCCTGCACATTCAGGATTTTGTCCACACGCTGTAGTGTGGACAAAAACCTGTCTAACACAGCCAGCTGTACTTGTTTTTTGTGGCTCATCTGACTCATTCCTGTTTGGTTAGAATAAAGGGAGCGATAATCTGTCATTGTTCTTCACATGCTTCAGAAGCTTTTAAGCTTCCAAGTAAGATGTATCATTTTAGTGCTCAATAGATTGTCCAAAAGACTGTGAGTGCACATCGCTGTAATTAAATCACTCTTACACAACGAGTACAGAAATACCACAATATCGTCCTTGGGCAAAACAGATTTCCCACAGCACAATGTTCTCTAATTTGTTGGAAGGGGAAAATAATAATTCTGTGAATGCTAACAGCTAATACTACTATTTGCAAACATTTCAGTCCTCCTGCCTCTGCTATTCTGGGCAAGCAGAGGATTTTTAAGCTTTGTAACTCAAAAGCAGTGTTGGCTGTGGGTGGGATTATTGGTAAACTATTGGCATTACATTGCTTGTAAGGGAAAGGCTGCTGCAGCCTTCACTTCACTTTCTATACCTGTGCAGTTTTCTCTCTTCTGTAAAAAAAGAAACTTGTTGGAATTGCCCTCCCACGGGAAGGTTCTGTGGCTGTGATCCAGCTACCTGCCGGCTAGCCTTTACAATTGACATGCATCATTTTGGTTATTTAAAGATCTGGTCAGCATTAATAGAATTTGACAGGGCAGCTGATCTACAGATTGACTCCCAGGTATGATTAGCTCATGAACTAATGACAGTCAGGAGACCTGCTACCCTGGATACGAGTAGTGGCTTTATTTTATGTCTATATTGTGTTATGTAAAATGCCAGGATTCTAGCTTAAAGGACTGAGCTAAAGCACTGACTTCAGTTTTAAGGAAGCCAGAAACCTTTATATACAGATATTTGCAAAGCTCTTTGCACTGTCTGGAAATACAGAGTAGGTTTAGCTGTACATGAATACATAAACAAAGTTTCCCTCTTCCTTTTTGTGAGGTACTTCTGGCCTGTAAAAATAACAGCTGGAGGTTGTCTTTCACTAGTTGGGGTTCACCACTACTCTGATGAATTACACTACCAGCTGTTCAACAGGTACATTTCTATGTTGCTCCAACTATTTCCTCAATACCTCTTCCGAGGCACCAGTGTAATGTAGTGAAATATGTAATTACAAAGTACCACTCTCTCTAAGGTTGATTTCCAGGGCTTGGGGAGTTTTGTATAAGGTCAGTTACAGATTTTGAGGACATGAAATAGTTATCTTGTTAATCTTACATTCATATTCCAAACATCACAAAAAAGGGCTGTTGCAGCTGCCAAAAAAGTGTAAATTTAGGTGGGCTAAATTAATGGTTTTAATGTACAGTGGTGTTTTTTTTTTTCTTTTTTCTCCTTAATTTTCTGTTTGCTTAGAAGTGGACAGACTAGACACTGTCTTCAGAAGGAACGTCAGAATCACAAAATAGCTTAGAAAACATCAAGACTTGTACTGAGTCTAGCCAAAGGCAAAGTGCCCCAAAAAGAAACTCAAAGAAAGCTGTATTCAGCTACAAAAACACATTCAATCCACTTCACAGAGCATTTAGTGTTGATTTAGTTAGTGCAAATGTGATATTTGCGTCAAATTCTTGTATCTTTAGAGCAGGTAAGAAAAAGGTCAGCCAGGCAGGATTCCCTTACATTATTTTTTTTTTTTCTTAAGGAAGGCTGCATGTACACTATTTTTGTGGAAATAACAGGAAAAAATGAAGTTAGATACTGAAATGATATACAGAATGTCAAGATAAATCTGTACTTGCCTAGGCAATGAATGACTTCAAGTTACTGCAACAACTTACTGCAATTCCAGACAGAGTCCATATTACCATATGTCTGGACCTGGTTAGAGCTTTCGCTTGATTTCTGAACCAAGATCCATCAAACCTTAACGTCGTATGCTCTCCAACCCATACTGCTTATGAATGAGATCTTTCTTATGTTGTTGTTCCTGCTGTTGTTGTGTGCTGACTGCACAGCCCCTTTCCCACCCTCCCATCATGAAAGGTTTTCATCTTTACCTAGGTGAGGGCAAGGGAACTGCTTGCATTTAACCTGTGCTGAACTTTAATAAAGAGCAAGGTTTGTGAGATGTGCTGCTATGCTACATTTTTGCTTTATTCACCTATTATTCTTGCATTTACTTTTAAATATGTAAAGAATTTCTTTGGGGACAGTCTTGAACATAAGCTTGAGGCTTATTATATCTTCTTTCTCTTTTCTGTGTTACTAATAAGTGAGATTGGATAGGCACTGAATTAAATAAAAACATTTATTATTCTCATAATGATACCATGTAGCTAGCCTCTGCAGAAAGATTTAGAAATGCTTAATTTTTCAAAGTGGCTTAAAATGGGAGCCCGCCAGTCCAAGTAAAGGACTTACTTGTTGCCATGTTAATGTTACAGGCATGTGATAAATCAAAAAAAAAAAAAAAAAAAAAAAAGGCCTACTAATATTTTGACTATAGGGGAAAACAGGGATTTCACTGCATCTCTCTGTCTAGCTGGAGGGAGAAAGGCTGGGATGAAAAAAAAAAAGAATTGGTATTGGCCATGCTCACCAGTAGGCTGAGATCATATCTTATGTAGATAATACCTGACCTTCCAGCGTGTATGTGTATATGAGGAGGATCCAAAAAAAACACCAAGACACCAATAATATGAATTTGACACAAATATTTGCTACACTCAGTGTGCTCCCTGATTCCACATTTGCTTCTACAGCTATCAGTTCTGACCCAAAATTAATACACACTGAAAGGTTTTATAAATAATACAGATATATTTTTAACAAAAATATTCATGGTGTCAGAATAATTCTTGTTAGCCATACAAAGTGTATGATTCCAATGACATTTAGAGGAATTATTAAAATATTTTGACTTTGGTGAAATTTGAGGATTTCACATTAGCCTGCTATTTTTAAAACTTCAGGTTATTGCAAGAACCACTTTGTAACAGGCAGGTCTGTCACCCACCAGGGTGCTGATTTTAGGTGTTTTATTACTTCACCTTACACCTGTGACAAAAATCTTGGACACATGGGTTCGGTAGAAATAGTATCTGTGTAGAAATGGAAAAAGTCTTTCTCCCTAAGGATTTTCTTACCTGAATAGTGCCATAATGGAATTACCAATCTTCCTATTTCCAAAATGCTACTTTGTAATCTTTGCAGCGCTGTGTTTTCTTATTTAATTTCCACTGACTCAATTAAGGGCAAGCTATCGACACATATAGTTTATTGCACAACAAAACTACCTACATATATATGAAGAGTTTTCAGAACTTCAGATCACTGAGGAGAATCTAGTCTAATCACAAAAGCTGGCGGTAGCACTTATATGTAAAAACACATGGGAATCAGATGAGTTTTGATTGTTTGTTTGTTTGTTTTTCCCTTGCTGAGTTACCATGCAGTAACTAAGAGCAATAAACTTTCACGACCCTCATCAAGAAAATTTAAACTAAAGCATATTACCTGTTTTTTCTTTACTATAAACTCAAAGTATGCAGCCTACTACAAGATACCTAGTTGAACTGCAGTATCTTGGAGTATCACCCCTGTATTATTTAAGCAACCTGTAGGTTAAGGGTAGTCATAAAGGTTTATAACAGAACTCATGAAAAATATTTAATTAAACTAGGTTTTATGTATCAAAAGAATAGTCTTAAGTAAATATATATATATATATATATTTTTTTTTTCAAAAACATTCATCAAAGACAATTTTCTCAAAACTATCCAGCCAGACCTGGGTAATGTTCAGTAAACAATTTATTATTATTATTATTATGACCACCCTCCCCTAAGATTTTTGGGATTTGTTTCCAAGCAAAATAACAACCAAATGAGTTATTACTTTTCTACTACAGCTTCACAGGAAGAGGATGTTCCCTGTCTAATTTAGCTCATTCATCCTAGAAAGGCAGTAGCCAACTACATACCCTTTCAATTTTGTCTTTCACAGCTCTTTATATTAAGGCAGAGAGCTAGGTGTAACTCTAGCTGTTACCAAACTTTTATCTAATTGTGGATGGAAGAGAGCCTAGGTTGTGTTTTTGAAGAGTGTTAGAGTAGTGTATGACCTCATACAACATGAGGTCAGATCTCTAGCTAGCATTAACTAATAACAATTCTGCTCAAGTCCCTGCTGCTGTTTTGATCCAGGATGTCTGAGGACCCCACCTTGTTGGTCCTCATGGAAAGATGTTTTCCAATCTCTGTCAATACTGGGCAACTCTTTCCTGAAATTTAGAACCAGAAATAACTGGTTTCCATATAACTTGGTTTCCAGAAATAACTTGGATTCCACTTTGTGATAAGTGTTGGCACATGTCAACTTTCTAATGGCAACTGCTGTATGTAGAAATGGCCCTGAGGAGCTTCAAGCAGCCAGAGAAAGTAACTTTTTTTTCATGGCAGAGAAAGAAAGAAGCACCATCAGCACAGTCTGCTCATGCTGCTGCTGTTTCTGATGCTGACACTTTTGATGTCCTAAAAGCTGTTGCCATTGCATCCTTCTCTGTTGATGCCACTGCACATCCTTGGGATGTGAGCCAAACAGCACTTTCTTTGTAGTCTCCTGCCAAGATGTGGAGAAAGATAATTTTAACCCCCTATACTCTCTGAAAATACAGAACCACTGGCTCAAGTTGAGAAGAAATTTCTGTAGAACTCGCAACAAGCAAGGAGAGCACTGATAAAAACATCACGGGAAAAGTAGTAAGATTAATTTAGCTGAAAAGCCCTTGTTCTGCAGTGGGAAAACAAAAACATTGCTTTTCAATTAAGCTGCTGAATGTGTTATCACATCTCTTTAAAATACTTTCACTTCTTTGTTGCATGCCTAGCTTCCTTCCTTACAAATTACTACTGTATATTCACCTGCTTAAGCTAGACATAACAGTAATTTCCATATTATACTTTTTTTTGCAGAAAGTAAGTTGAGGAATTTAGGGTTTTGGCTTTGTGAAACCTCATTGGTAGGATTTCTTTTTTTTTTTTTTTTCTTTTTTGGCAAGCCAAAATCAAACATGGAATTCATGCTAAGGTACTCGTTTTGACTGACTCATTGAAACTAGGACTAGTGGGTTTTGGTGGAATGTTCCATTTCTGACTCATCTCTAATTTTTCTCAGTACAGTCTGAACTTGTGCATCTTTCAGCCTCTCTCCATATTCTAACCCCATTCATTTATGGCCAAATTCTTTTACCCTGTCAGCAGTGTAATACTTGTACTGACTGCCAAAGCACTATTTATTGAACATTGTACTATTTAATGGAAGTGAGGTTGTTTGATTCTCAGGCTGTTACATGTAAAAATCAAACACATTTTAAAATTATATTTGTTTGGACAGGTTTATAAAACACAAAAGCCAGAAACACGGTGATTTTCAAAAGTCTAGAAGTAGCAGTAAAGGTTGGAAAAGATTTGTAAGGATCTGGCATGGAAAACGATGAGTAAATGAAGGTCAAGCCCATTGCCAGAAACAACAGCAACAATAATTTTAGAAATTCCTTTGTTTCAGACTCTGTTGACTATTCTACCAGCACCACTACCCTTAAGTGGGAGTACCATTTCCTTCCTTCTTTCCTTCTTTCCTTCCTTCCTTTCTCTTTCTTTTCCTTCCTTTCTCTTTCTTTTCCTTCCTGTCTCTTTCTTTCTTTCTCTCTCTCTCTCTCTCTCTTCCTTTTTCCCATTTTATCTTCCTTAAGGATTTAAATGAATCTCGACAATCTTAATCTTTTCTAAGTTAAAAAGGATCTGGTTATAACACCAGGAGACATAATATTTTCAAGATCTTATTTTCCCAACTGGGGACTTTGGAGGCAAACTGACTAGGCTTCGAGTTTGCTTGAAGAGCTTGAAGTGGAAACAGAATATCTGCACTCACACAGCTCTTCCATCTGCTTTGAAATTTCTTTTTTAAGTTTAGCTATCTTATTATGTTAAGTGAATGGCTCACAAAAATTCTGTTAAAAGGTTTAGTGGCCAAATGTAGTTTTAAAATCTGGATTTAAATGTGGAAATTCAGTTAATTTTTTTTCTTTCTTTTCTTTTTTTTTCTTCTTTTTAATCTCTTAAACCATATGAAGCAATTGTTTATAATTTAAAGCAAGCAAAACAGCTTTGAAATACTGAAATCCTTATAGTTTGCTTCTCATTATACTGGTCAGTAAAGTCATGGTGAAATTAATGTATCTGTCAGAGAGGAATAATTTCTAAATTGCTGTTCTTTATCAGTGCATAATTTTATACATCACAAAACAAAATGCAATAAATATCCTTTTTGCTGACATGACTTCAGGCAAACTCTTAAAACACTACTTTTGAAACACTGTACACTGGCCTTTGAACACCAGCAGAGAAATTTGAAATCACTGAAATTCATGGAAAGAGCAGCATTTGGTCTGAATTACATCTCTAGTAAGATTGAAATACTGAAGAAAAAGTACTTAAAAAAACTCAGTTGTTTTAATTATTGAAAAAATCTACTGAAAGAGCACTGAACAGATACTTTGAATATGTAATTGAACTTAGTGCCCCAAATAAAAAAAGAAAGGCACTGGGGCTGTTAACATCAAAGCTCATATTCACAATCTAGGCCTTGCAACTGATAAGCTCCTTCTGGATAAAATAAAAATAAAATTAAATTACAAATAAAGATTGGAAAAATCTCCATATTTCAGTGTCATTTGAGTAAAACTGACATGATAAAAGCCAATACGTGAAGAAAGAAAAGGCATTTTCCAGCTCCCAGCAATATTGTACATATCATAAAAAATCTTAAGTAATAAACTTCATTAAACAGTAAATTAAGTATTTCTTAAGCAGGTAAAAATAAGTGTTGGTTTTTTTTTTTTCTTTTTTCTATAGACTCTATTGAAATGTTGCTGCCATAGTACCAAAGCAAGTAAGCAACAGTTATATGGAAAACTACACTATTTGGATAGGTGTTTCTTTGCTGTTCCAAACCCAAATGGTTAACAAAAAAGCCATTTATTTTTTCTAGCAGATGATTTACATTAGTTTTGGGGTTTTATAAAATAATTAATTTTAATGATGATCCACAGAGGACTTCTACTAGCCAAATGATATGTTAAGAATGACTAGAAAGTATTTGCTTGAAAAACATTAATGTTTTTTAGAAAATTTAGAAATTTTGAGAGCAATTTTTGTATTAGACATACAAGAGAAATCTTCTAAGCCCTCCAGCCTTGCCAGAGATACTTAGATGGGCTTTGCCATTCTCAGTGTTTTTGTGGAAATTGATAGTCACTTTCTAACATAAAATGTTTCATATAAGTATAAATGTATATTACAAAATATTTTATAAAACATGTATTAGAAATGCATACATACTTCCTCATATAAATATTCAATTCTCTTATAGACAGATTGATGAATCCATCTCAGATGTGACCTAGATTAAAAATAAACCTGACAGATAATTTAATTTTAGCCTGGATTATTTTAGTGGTTCATGTTTGTGGCACTGTCCTGCAAACAGTTGTACCAGCCCACTGGGAAGGCTGCAAGCTGTACTGGCTGTGGATCCAGGCAGACACCTCTTACAGTGGCTTGCATACGAAAGCCAGTATCATGTAGATCTGCAGTTTCAAGGATACAGATGTAATGCCGATTTCTTGATTCTTTTAAAAGATAGTTTTATATTAGTATTTGTGTGCAATTAAGGAACACCATATTTAGAGATGTTTGTAAGATCATATATATTGCATGAGTGAGCTGGAAATTCTCGACCTCTCACCCTACTCATTTTTGTGCACAAATAACCACAAACTGACCTGACGCAAGCTACTTTAAAATAAATAAATAAATAAATAAATAAAAATGTGATATTCTATAATTATTGCTAGTAGCTCAGGTTAAGTTAACTGAAAGACACACACACACTGTGTTGAGGGAAAAAGCCCTCTAGGACTTTAAGTCAATAAAACAAACTGTGTAACCTGAAATAGGGCTACACATGCACACATACACAAAACAGTACAGAGTAAACCAGCTTCAGTGTTGCTAATAGAATTGTAACTAAAAGAAGTGAATTCCTCTCATCTTTGCAAATACACTTTGGATCATTTTCATTATGAAAAAAAAAAAATCAGAAGGAAGACAATAAACCAGTTAGGCCACTGGACACAGGCACACATGAGAAAGCTTATCCTCACCAAGGACAGTTTTACATTACTTCACAAAAATCATTAAAGCAAAAGCAAGCATCAAAAGCTAGGAGATACTAGAAATAAGGTTGTCTGTGCAATCCTCAGCTGTCTGAGGTACTTTGTAATATACTAGTTTAGTTGCACTACTTATCCCTTTCTATTGGATTCAGGCATTCTTCTTCCTTTTACTTTTCCTGGCTGCTTTGATGTCAGAAAGCACCTGAGAGCACACAAGCGGCCACCCCTTTTCTACTCATTTCTGTGACTGCCACACAGTAAACTCTGGCATGCTAGAGCAAAGAAAGTCCTCTTTAGGTGCTGCACTACTTCTCCTGAAGCATGTTCAAACCAATTGTGAGACTCGGTCAACTCGCTGCTGGATGCATATGAAGTCTTAAAATCTAATGTATTTGGCACAAGTTCTATGTAGAGGGCAAAAGACATTTACCAAAACAACTGTCAATTCAACAGTCCAGATTTAAAGCACAGCAACCTTGATCACATGGAAATAGCTGTAAGAAAATTTAGCCCTGAAAAATATGCTTTCCTAAGTATTTGTTGGCAATAATTTAAACAATGAAAAATAGATCAGTCTGAGGCAGATTTTAACCAACTAAAACGTCTGCCAAAGTAGTTAAAGTATTTCAACTACATATACCACCTATTATGCACAAAATGGACAAATCCCCAGGTACAGAAAGGTATCCCTGAAATGTATGGTCAAAGAACCATGCGGTCTTTCAGGGGGCAGGATCTGAAGAATAAGTCATGAATACACAACTTCCTTGATCTCTGAACAACCAAAAGTCAAGCTGAGTGCATGGCCACAGTCTCCTGTCAACTATGCCCAAGATCATTTCCTGTCTGCACATCCAGCAAATAAATATTCTTCTATATGTCTTGCTGTAAGGCACACAGATCATAATGTGTTTTTGTTTGCTTGTTTGTTTTTTCACAGTTACCAGAAAATTGTCTCAGTTATCATTTTTAATTACCGATTATCTGTGATAATATATCTGTAGTTTTGTGATAGAATCATGTAATGTGAGGAATGCAACTGTTTACAAGCAATGTTTAAATGATATTTCATTGCCTAACAAGTGCGTTTCATTCTCCATCATTTTGTGGAGGCCTATGGTTTTCTGAGACTTGACTGTAGACAGTCTTGTCTTCTGTTTCTTACAAAATATGTTTTGATCTTAAAATCAAAAATATTTTACCCATCAGCTAATCTTTCTGAGGACAAACGCAGAGTATTTCTGATATTGGCTGAAAACAAAGCTCTCTTTATTTCAGTGCAAGTTTTGCCAAAGACTTTAGTAGCATTGTGAAAGTGATGAAACAAACTCCATATATTTAAAATGAACTGCTGGAGGGATATATATATATATATTTATATAGGATATATATATATATTATTTTTTTTATAAGAATAAAAAAAGCACAGTCAAATGGTAGTCCAGTCAACTCCCATTACTGATTCAACAAAAGTTTAAAGTATATAATATATATATAATATATATCTGTGTCTCAAAGCTTGTGCCAATTTTCTGTGGGCTCACAGTCATGTTTCCCATATCTTACTACCACTTTTCAAAGTCTTTGTGTTCTCATGCTATGTGAGAGATCTTGTGAATCTGAGAGAAAATGATTTCTCACAAGGTATATAAAATACAAAAAATACATTGGGAAAGATACAATTTTAAAAATAGTAATTTGAGCACACAATTTTTTTCAGATAGATTTTTTTTCTTTGAGAAAAATTAAGCATGTAGTTTCTACTCCTTTCTAAATTAGTTTTCTTAATATACCATAAATCTTTCCTATTCAATAAAATGTAAGTATGGTTGAAACTTGACATCATTAATATTTTTGCCAATTGGTGCATGAAAAATTTTTGATCAGGATCCGATCCAGCTTCCATTAACTTCACAGACAGCTGGACTGCATGCTAAATATGCAATATGAAAAACAGAATATCATTTCAGGTATAAATGTAATTTAGGTATACATAAATTTAGGTGTAAATAAATGTATAAATTAGGTATTAGAAAACAGATAACTACATATGCCATAGAAGAGATGTGTGCACTACCTGCAATAAACCAGACATGCACCACACAGACAGGTGGACATGGCATGGTGTAGTAACACTGGTGAGTAGGGAAGACAGCCATCTCTAAGACTTCTGTAACTGCACATACCAGACGTTCAAAAGATCCCATACATTTATGGAGGCAATAGTGGCAACAAAGCACCAATATCTAGAGTGCTGTAAATGAAAAAATTAGCAGGGCCTAGTGCTCTAGCACCTTTCTCCTCAGTCTCGTCCTGAGACACCTTCCTCTACAGTGCCACTGCTCTGGATTATGTTAGCTGAGCACAGGACACCTGATGAAACCCTAAGCAAGGTGATTAGCAATGTCATCTTTGCCAGGGATTTCACTTCTCTCGTAGAGCCAGTCTACCCACATTTCCCCTGTACTCCATCAGTTTGTGATTTTACTCATATTTTCATATCAAATACTCGGTTTTGATCTGGAATGGATTAAGAAAATCAAGAGTATTGCAGAGCTACAGAGGGTAAGTAATATAAAAATTGTATAATTAAAGTATAACAAAATATGCTAACGTGCTGTGTAAGCATTGTTTCTGACTCTAGTTCCAATTATTTTTTTTGTTTTCCCCTTAAACGAAGAAGATAACTCAAACACTGAGATACCTATTTACATTTTAGAACAAACAGTTTAAAAAGTATTATACACAGATGTCTAAATATTTTGAAAGTATCTGTTTATTGAAGCAACATGAAACTACCTGTTTAAATTTGGAGAATTTTATTTAAAATCTGCATGTGGAACTGAAATTGCTTGTTAGTTGATACACTGTGGCAAATGAGGCTTATTTCCAGAGTATAACAAGTGCTTAGTTTTCTGGTTGAATTGGGAAAAGCAATACATTTGAATTTTCATTAGACTGCTCCATTTTTACAAAAATGATTCATTGTATAAAAACAGTAGTAAGTGGCTTACTCTCTGTCTTTGTCAACAGACAACTGGCAAATTGCTGGCTGCATAATATTTCTGTTAGACTACTTGTGTATGGAAATCTGACTGCTTTGCAAGCAATTTAATCAACAGTGTAAATAACCTGTGTAAAATAACCAACAGTGTAAATGCCTTTAAATAATCAAGGCTCTTTAATGTACATAAAATAGGCTTTTGTACCTACAATAGACTTGATCTTTATAACCCACGTTTCTTTCTTACCTATTATACCACATTGTGCTCTATGGTAATCAATGCATATAGAAGCTTGCTTCTCAAACCTACTCTTTAGTAGGTATAATTTTTCACCTACAGAGAATCGTGTCCACAATTTCACACTACTAATAAATTGCCAGGAAAAATAAGATAGGATTACAGATATAAAACCTGGAAGCTTGCACTGAAAATTGAACTGTGGTGCATAAATAAAAGTCAATTTACAACAAGAAAAGTCAGTTAATTTGCTAATGCTCGGGATAGACATAACCTTATTTTTAGGCAATGGAATTTCTCTGGGTTTTACAACGTGAAAGAAGTTTGATAACATCAAAATTCAGATGCAGCATAATGTACTTCCAGTTTTTCCCATGTTAATATGGCTATCAGAAAAGAAGTACTGAATATGTGCATGATTTACTTAATTACACAAACACAGGAATATTTCCCTATGTTCCCTGCCAAATGACATCAAACAGTGAGAGGAAAATGAACTGAAGGCCTACCAGGCAGGTAGAAGAAAGACCTTAAAATACTGTTTTAACATTAAAACTATGGCCAGGGAGCAAATGAAAGTGGGTGCAAATATAACTGATGCCCACATAGAGGTTTCTTTAGATTGTCAAAATAATATAAAATTTGAGTATTAAGCTCATTTTGCGTTAAAACATCCATAGCTATTTCATTTGATTATGTTTTTATCATATGCATTTTTAAAGTTTTGTTTTAAAATCTAAGAAAAAAGTATTTTCAGCTTTTGATTACTTTTTCAACATGACAGAAGTTGTACTCCAGGATAACCTAACTCAGTCATGTACTTTAGAGATAGTCAGAAGCAGCTTTTACTAAAAAGAGAATGATCCAATTTGGATAGGTTTAAAAAAAAAAGCATTGAAAGAAATAAACCTTAGTTTTACGCAACCTGAGCAGTGGAGCACAGTAAAGAGAATGAGAAAGCTAAAAAAATAAAATAAATCATTAGATTCATTACAAGTAAATAAGTTACATGAAAGAAAAAACGTTAACAAAACCGCTTGGCTTCCTAATGTACAATATGATCAAGTACATGCTTTGTTCAAGGTGTGAAAAACTACTTAACCTGTAACCAACTTATTTTTGATACCTTTTGATTTTATCTTCACCACACTTTCTATTCGTGAGCACCTGCCAGCAGATAGTTTTGTGCCAAAGTCAGGGGTCAGACAGAAGCTAGTTTTAAATTTTTTGTGAAACTGCAATTCTTTCAATTGTGTTTTGGAAATGGATGATCATTAAAGAAACTGAATAGCTAGAGCATCCCATTGCATTTTCATCTTTGCATTTGCAGTGTGTTTGGTGTGTTTCTTCTCCCCTCCAAAAAACAAACCAGAACAGAACAGAAAAACAAAGAAAAGACTAAACCAAACCAAAGCAAATAACCCCCCAACAACAAACAAGCAAACAAACAAAAACCTCAAAACTAAACAACCACAAGAAAGAGTGAGGCCCAATAAATTTTAAATCTATTAACCTCATACAGATTCAAAATTCATTGTGGTTCACCTGAAGTGCCTGAATATTGGTGCTACCAATTCCTTATGAATTACTGAGGGCAAAATAAACCAAAATTACCATTAAGATTATTCAAAGGTTGTTTTAAGAGTTTCCAACTATACTCTTACCAATCTTCAGTAGGTGAAAGAGTCTCTACTCCAGATGGTCTTTCTGTTTACAATACTTTAAGTAAAAATTTTACAACAGAGAATAAAGGCACACAACAGATACTTATATCTGCCTACAAATACTTTCAGGCATTTCAAACAGGACAATATTAAGCTCTTTTGCATTTCCATCATGGATTGTACCATGATTAGAACATAAAACATCTTTGCATATAGTCAACTTTCAGTACAATCAGTATAGAACATTTCATTTATTGATACTATGGTCACTACGTTTTTTTCAAAGTAGATTACCAACACTTACATTTATCTTCATAATCTTTACTATTAGTCATCCAGTGCTGCTTATGTCAGAAAGAACCTTTCTTCATGTAATTCAGTCTTGTAGCAATCATAGCATTTGCCTGTTGTACACTACTTCTCCAAAATTCATTCACTACATAGCACCAGAAACTTATCTGAGAAATATAATGGAAGGGTAGTCTGAGTAGCTCTAGAGAAAATGACATTCTCAGTTGAACTGGATTCATCTCATCTATATTTAGACATCCACATTAAATACGTCCATTTCTGAGCTAAGGTTTCTAGATTTTCTCGAGAAACAAACCTATATAGGGTGTAGATCACCTCACCTGTTATTTGCTGTCCCTTCGGATGAAATTAACCACCGTCTGAAAATCCTTATTTTTCTTCCACTGACTATGAATTGCATCTAAATGTGTGCTTCAGAGGTAAATGTCTATGTTGTTGCATCCTAAAGTAAAATTCATTCTAACTGCAAATTTTTATCTACATTACATGACCATCCTTTACAACCGCTAATGGGAACTGCACCACAGTAGCTCCTAGCAAATAAACCAGTGTAGCTATGGAGAAAAAAATGTGCAATCTGCCCTCACATTGAGCACTTCCTCTTTCATGAGCAGCCCCTTTCTTGGAATGGAAATTTTGAAGGTGTAATACGCTATTCATCATAAGAGAACAGTAATATTTGAATTGGACTCATAAAGAACAGATGTAAACAAGAGACAAAGCACCTTTCTTGTAGGTGTTAGGACCTCTCTCATTATTTAATAACTGCATTTAATTTTAAATTACTGTGTGAGAAAGGCCTATTTGATTTTTAAATCTGTACTAGATTATTTGATTTAAATACACATTTTAGTATGATCATTGCTAGCACATAACTTCAAAAGAGTTACTATTAAAAATGCAAGCAGGCAATTTGGAACTTTGTATTTAATATGTAGTAATCTGTACTCTTGCTACTTCCCAAAAGTTACAGCTTCGACTTAAACCCTCAAAAAAAGTAATAGAGAAAATGTTTGTTTAAGGTTGACTCTGTCAGAGTAATGTTGGAGTTCCTTTCTTCTCCTAGTGATGCATCCTGACCCTTTATCTGGTCTTCCAACATAAAAATGAGACTGTTGCTGAGACATATGGCAGTTAAACAAACAGTTAATTTTCTGTTATGCTTTAAGGTAGATGCATCCCCTTCTGTAATCTCAATTAGAAGCTCTAATTAAAGGCAAATTCGTGTGTATCCTATTGAGACTTCTACAGGGCTCAGAAATAAAGAGCTCATTGTGATGTTTGTCTGAAGACTGCATACACACACAAGTTTATGGGTGGAGCTTAACAAGCTAGAATAAAAATTATTTTGTTTTAAAGAAAATAGAATATTATCTTCTAGGATCTTGTCCAAGGCTTAGGCTGGTAGCATTAGGGTTAGCCATACCTAGTTAAAGAAGGATGAAGACCCTTGCTAATAATACCAGATATGGTATGTAGCATTTGCATGCTTCTGAAAAAGACTGGAGGGGAAGGTGGGAAAAGAGAGCTGCAGAACAATTTAAAGGATGAAATAAATCTAAATTTTTCTTACTTGGCAAATACCTCAGGAAGAGAATGTGCTTTATCCTTCTTCCATCTCAGTTTCTGTTCAGTCTCTATTCTGTGTCTATCCCCTGCATAAATATTGTCCATGAATAAACAATTTGCACAGCAAACTACTGTCGAAGAGTCAAGAGTGCAGAGCAGCTACATTTTTTTCTGACCAATGACAAATGGTTTAGAGCTCAGTTTGAGTAATAATCTTCCATTTTAGATGTGGTGCTCTATTTTTGTCCTTAATTAGAGAACTGTAAAGACTGTGCCCTATTGCTTTCCATATTTTGTTGGTTTTGCATAGTAAAAGGCAACATTATAATAAAACAACAGCAAAACCCATACAAAACATACTGCAAAATACAAAATATACGACAATATGACATCCTGCTTCTAACTATATTATAAAGTACTTCTCTATTAGTATTTATATTTTATGTGAATACTGGGTTAAAAATATTTTGGTTTGGAGAACCAGGTATTAGCTACCTGAATCTAGTAAATCACATATCACCTACATTTTTTTTCAACTGCAAGGTTTTACAGTAGTTGGATGGTTTATCTTTTTCACATCTCATATTAATCCTTATTACTTGCTTCAAAACTTAAGAGATGTTTCCTCCATTAACTTAAATGTTTACAGATCAAATTTAAAGCTTGTTACTCATCTTTTGAGAGGCTGAGGAGAAGCAAACCCAGCAGAACTCAGAATCAAACTTCACAACAGGAGAAGGAACTGTATCCTAAGTAGAAGTACTTTAAATCTTCTTTCCATTACAGTAAATGATGCTCCATACAGAAAAAGAGGATACATTTTACTAGACAGATTTTCCTTTCTAGTAGGAAGATAATGCTATAGAATAAGGGTAACAACCCTCACTTCTCTACCAACTCATTTAATTCAATGGAATTTAGATATGTACTTATAACAATGGTAAAGGTATTTTTTGGAAAGTTAAGAAGACATTACTGCTGGACATGCAAGAAGTAATGAAACACTCTGGAGGTGATCAACGCACCTTTAAATGCTAACAGAACACTCACATTTTAGAATAAGTGGAAAAGAAATAGAAAAAAAGACTTTTGTATCTAATAGGTATCACGATCAACAACTGAAATGTGTCCTTTGTAAGCCAGTGAGCTTCAGTTTCTGTCATATCACAGACATACAAAATACTTCACCTGGTACATTCTAAGAATTACTTAATAGTGCAGGTATAATTTAAGAGCAATAAACAGTACTTCCTATCTTGCAAGTTTCATAATAAATCTCAAGGTTTTCTGAAAGCATTAGTGTGATGCTGATGACACCAGACCCCAATGAACACAATGATATCATATGTTATTGGTTACCAGGAAGATTAAGATTAAAAAATGCAATATAAGCACAGACACCCTGTTTAGATGTATGCTCAAACAGGGATTTATGTATGCTCAAACAGGGATTTAACCCAAAGCCTTCAGCCAAAAACCCAAAGCGTGCAGAAGCTCTGCCTTTTACAATGTTGCTGTGGAATAAAATCAAGTGCAAATTTCCCATTCAAACCTAAATATTATAAAAAACAGGAGGGCTAAACATAATTTTTTGATTTTTTTTTCTTTTGCTTACTACATAATTGATAACTCAGGAATGGGGAAAAATAAAACCAACAATAACAAACAAACTCTTCCCCATGTTCTATTCATCCCTGAGTCAGTACTTGTGCTCTCACATAGCTCTTCAAATTCATGTTTCAATGAATCTAGTGAAAATTTTGAGTCAGATCCTCTGCGAGTGCAAAATGAAAGAGCTGCACTGCTTCACTTAAGGTGTTTGGAGACAGATTAACAGTGTATGAGAAGTTTGGAATCTATAAGAATTAAGAAATGAAGAATATTTGGCAAAATCTGCACATGGTGAAAGAACCCAGTAAGTCTCTGTGACCAGACCCTTAGGTATTATCCCATTTATCTATGTACAGAAGATAAACACTTATATAAACACTTTTATAAGATCTACTAAGTCTTTTCTGATGCAGTGTTATATAGGACTTCCCCTGATTTCCAGCTTCCAGGTGGTTTTATTAGGTGATCTGGCAATTCGTATCAAACAACTGTTCAGACAGCTTCTGTGCAGAATAAGTAGATCCTATGCAGAACAAATATCAAGAGTAGCTTTTTGGCTGGTGACTGAACCAAGCAGGGATTTGTATAGGAAGGAATAAACAAATATTTTCACAAAGCCTGAAATCTTTGATCAGAGAGGAAGGAAGATTTTTCTGTTTCAGAGCTGGGGATAACTACAAAAGAGAAAGTTGGCATTGGGATGAAATCAGACCAATGTCAAACTTCTCTTTTCCCTCATGAGCTCATTCAGTATTGAGGAAGTATAAACAAAAAACTGCATAAATACTGTGTTTCCAATGACTTTTAAATGAAAACAACATGTAATATGGTGAGATGCCATTAAGAATAAGGATTACGTATTTTGGGGAATCCCAATTAAGCTAAGTTTGAATGCATTTGTCCTTGTACTTAATGCAATTTATAAAGATTCTCTGGATATAATAGGATCTCTACATGACACATGGTTGACCAACCTCCTTGCAATTGCTTCTACTCAGCCACTGGGCAAGATACATTTAGTTTGGTACCTGAGATCTTCCACAGTAGCATACAGTGTACTTTAGGAAATGACAATAGGAATGATTGCCCTTGTTCTTGCAGTTCCAGACTTCAGCCTCTGGCTGAAATATTAGGAAAGGTATGAAATGACAGTCACAGATTTGTTGAAACATCCTGCAAATTCAGCTGTAAAACAATTATGGAAGTCGAATACTAATTTACCTAACTGAAAATTATGGTCAGCATCAAAATTTGAAACAGTCTTTGTGATAGGACTGAAAATAGACCATGCTGAAAGAAGTGGTGTTGTAATTGAAATCTTGTTAAATGTAGAACAAGGTGCTTTTTCAATTCTGTTTTCTGGCCCTCATCTTTACAAGAGTCTGAAAGACTGCCTCTACCTAACATCCTGCTGGGCTCCTATACCTTGCCTACATTGTTTCATTATATGGCTAGATAATTGAGCAGTTTTTGAATAAACAGAAGTACTGCTGACAGTGTTGGAGTTTCTGCCATAGAATGAAAGCAAGTAACTTTGAAATAAGTTATCTTTAAAAGGAACAACTGTATGACTTTCTTTTTTTTAAGTACTATATTCACATTGGGGTTAATGCAATGATCTCACTTGGAAAGGTTTTTATTTCAGCATCAGAAACATGGAATTACACTGTAATTACTTGGAATTAATTAAAAAAAACACAAAACAAAACAAAAAAAACAAACAATAACAACAAAAAATGGGGGGTGGGCAATGGGAGGGTGGACTTAGAAGTCAAAAGACAGAAAGACAATATTGCAAACATGAGACACAAGAAAAGGACAAAACACCTGTCTTGAGTTCTCAGCATATGAAAGATACAAATAACTGAGAAGTATGTGAAGAAATTAAAAATATAAAGATGGAACATGCTTTGGCATGTACATGTGAACCCGTGGATAAAAACATATATAGAATATGAATGAATTCTTCCCTTCTCAAGTCACGACTGTGATACTGGTAACAGAGGAGAAGCATAATGAAGTGACTGTAGAACAGCTGAGTAAATACTTCAGCCTGGAGTTGGGGTTCAGTACTTAAACAATATTAAACTGTCCTTTGAAAATCAGCTTCATAAATTGAGACTGTACTCCATCACCATTACAAAAATTTATAATGGCTCCACTCCTCCACAGCATGTGGCTTCTCCCTGCCTTGTTTCACACTCTCCGTGTGCCTGAACAAGCCTGTTTCAGGTTGAAAAATCATTCAGCCAAGAAAAAAAAAGAATGTAATTTTAAATTGTTTCCATCATGTGGCTCTTCCTAGAGTCACAGAAAAAGGAAACGCTAGCATAAAGAAGTTAATATGAGGATGGTATCAATGGACATTTAATAACACTTCTGTTGACAGCAGTGCCAGTAATGCCGGCTTAAAATTCTCTTCAAATAATGACTTGAATGACTAGAACAATTTCTTGACAATCAAAATCAATGAAATACGGAAACTCAGACTTTGGATGTAGACAGTAACAGAATAACTTTAAGACTAGTGTTTCACAGATCCCTTAAGCTTCTTGGTCCTTCATTATAAAGCTTTCACAGACTTGTGTAGTATAGTGGCACACAGCTGTCTCAAGTTGCAAATGGAAGAAAATAAGTAGCAGCTTAGAGTCTATCAGAAATACACATAGAACAGTGAAACTGTTTACTATCAGTACTCTGTCTAGTACAAGAAGAATAATGTAAATAAAAGAGGTTTAAAATATTTTTTTTCTTTTACGTAGAAAAGGAGAAAGATACATGGAAGCTCAGAATAGTCAAAAATCAGGATGCTTTTGACAGGAACTTTTGTAGGAAATATGGCAGTTACTTATGGCTTGCTTATCTCTCAATTGGAAATTGTTTCCAATATTGGTCATTCATTGTGTATCCAATCATTTTACTGAGCATGAGATGTATGAGTGGCATACTTAGGTCACCTACTATTTCAGGATATGAGACTGCTCTTTTGAAGTCAGTTGGACTGTGGCCACTAACTCTACCTCCACAAGAAAAACCTAACAAATTCTCACTGATTTTACAGAACAAATATCACATGTGATTTGCACTTAATATCAGCGTTCATTTTCTCTCCATCTCTTCCTCTTGTGAAATGCCTTCAAACAGAGATTAAAGGAGGCAAATCTCTTCTATTAGAGATCTCCTATCACTTGTCTGCCCTAGCCCATTCAGGAAGTGTTCTTAATCTTCTGAAACACTTGTTTAAATAAAATTGTTTCTCTTGAAGTTTCTCCCAGGCTGTGTTGGGATTTATAGTGAAATTCCTCTTGGCAGTAACCAGGGCCGCATACTGACCTTGGTTAGACCATGTATGCCACATATCTGAAAAAAATTTGAGGACAAAACAAATGGTGATGGCAAGAACCCACATACAGATTTTATTTTTTCCATCCAGAGAAAAAAGAACAGTATCAGTGTTGGCCTCCTGAGCCCAGTCAATCAGTCCTCACATAACCCTCAAAGACATTTTTATCTTCTGGAGAAAAAGTGGTTTGTAGTTTACTATGGTATGTCAGGTTATCCCAAAACCAAATCCCAGACATTTATGGGAAGGGGATTATATTGCTATGATTATTCCTCACCTAATTTCAGTAGTTTATAACTACATAATATTGCAATGCAATAAAAGATACCTCCAAAGTTTAGTGACACAGGGTTTGTCATTTAGTATTCAGATGTATGACCTAGGTATCAGATTAACAGGCACTTAGACAATTTTGGTTGTCAGTAAATTCCTATTCATAATATTTAACACTTGCATAATTTTTGTGAAAAGTCAGAGCCACGATTACGTCATGGGCAACAGAACTCAATACTGCTTAAGACAAACTAAAAAACAGACTTAGTATTCCCTCTCACACACTTTAAAATTATATTCTTTAGGTCTGATTAACAAGAAAACTTTCACAATAGCAGCATAATATACCTACTTCATTTTTCTTTCTTTTCCTAAGCATGACAGAGAGTCAGGTACAGGAAGGTCTAACATAAAACATGAGCATATGAATAAAAAGATAACTGAGGCAGTATGGAGAACACTTCTCCACCCTTACATATGTGTAGACAGTATCTGTTCTTTTGATCCCTGAGCAGATCAGGAAAAATACACTTATTTATTTATTTATAGTCTTTCAGATACTGCCCAGCCCTTCAAATACTGATGGTTAAGTGCTCCAGGAATATTCTATTTGTTTAGTTTTATAAAACAAGTGTTTACCATAATGGAATATTCTTTTCACCTTTCTTCCATCATCCAAAGAAATAACTGAAAACACTCCTTTTAAAATAGTTTTAAAATAGTTTTTTAGCATTAAACATTTTGAAAATAAATTTTGGAAACATATCAGAAACTTAAGCTATAAAGACAAAGTGGATTTCTTACACTGACATTTTTCAAAACTCATGAATTTTGTACTTAATTGCATCTTCACTGTCACTAGTTACTTACCCAACTGTAGAGGGGTAGTATCGAATGGAATTTTGGGGGTGGGAAGGTGAGGCAGACAGAACATACTTAGGTAACAATGGGTTTAATAAGAGTGTGAAGAATAGGCATTTGTCTCCATGAGAATTATAACCAAAAATAATGATTTCAGCTGTCCACCATACTGTGACATTGAAAAGGTCTGAGGGACTGGTGGGGTGGCCAGTCCATTTCATGGCTACCACTGATGCTGGGGTTCCTTGCACATGCTATATACCCATCTCCTCAAAAGTTAATATTAAGCACAACTCCCCCAACCTGATCTAAACTACTTCTTAAAAACTCAGATATGTCCATCAGAGTTTGCCTGAGCAAAGGGAGGAACATCTTAGAGAAGAGAATAGTGGTCCTTAGATGATAACAAACAGAACACAAGAAATGTGAGGAGAATAGTTTCTAAATAGTGGAAAGGGAAAGGAAAGAGATGATATGTATTGCAAAACAAACAAACATACAAAAACAAACAAGAAAAAAGTAGAAAGTTCATAACAAAATATTTTTTATCCCCCAAGAATGGTATTACTTAACAAATCTTTGGAAATTTTTTCTTTAGACTTCGATTTCTAGATTTGATTGAAACACTGTTGCAGTATGAGATGAGTAGATTGTTCAGCAAGAGGAGTTTACATTAATAAACCCTTTTAGCCCTATCACAGTCATGTACATAGCTGTCTGTCTGTCTAGAACAAAAATTGATGACATTATGAAAAGAACCCAAATAATTTTCTGAAGAAGGAAATTCTTTCTATGATCCCTATGGGACAAGAAGCATCTTTAGCTGTATACATGTAACAGGATTTTGGTTCCAAACTTATCTGACATTACTGCATATCCTCAGCACTGCTGATTCTGTCACAAAAAAAAAAAAAATAAAAAAAAAAAATCACATATATTCTGTGATATATGTGATAATTATTATAGTTCTTAGTTAATAGTTCTGCTTTTATTAAATGCTTCCTATAAAGTTATTCCATCTTATCAGCTACCTTAATAACTAATAATCATCTCCATGCTTGGAAGCATTTACTGTTTTATGTATTGTTTATATATATTCTCAATCACTTTCTATGAATTAGAGAAAAGTCAATTACTTCCTCTTCCCTTGCTTTTTTCCCCGCAGTTATTTAGAAGTCCAGTTCATATATTGTGTCCTACTTTGATAAGAAAGAAATACTATTGATATTTTTTATTTCAGTTTGATAAAAAGCATGTTTGTTTTTGTTCATAGATTTAAAGCCCCAAAATGGACCAGTACCGTAAATAAAACATGCAATCTCATTTTAAAAATTTATTACAAGGAATTTTGTTTATGATTTCATGTTCTCCAGTAATAATTAATTGGAGGTCTTCACTGGTCCCCACAGACTAACTATCATTCAAAATGCACTAAAGGATGATCAACACACAGCAGCACATCTTCAGCAGTGAAAGTAACCATATGTATTTTTGCTACCAGTTTAACATAAATTTTAAAACAAGTCATTTTACAGTGTGTGTTTTGCAAACACTGCCAAGAAAACAGCTAATCTACCACTTTTGAAGAGTTTGAAGTTTTTTGCTTTAGATACAATCTAGGTACTATTTAGATACAAACATTAATATATACTTGAATGACATACTTTGCACTTTTATAGCATCTTTCATAGGGACCTCTGGAAAAGCCTTAATTCTGTTAATTGATTAATTAACAATAATTATTAATAACAAAATATTTAAAATAATTACATTTCTTATTCTGTGTGAGTTTGACAATATTTGAAGCAACAATAGAATACAAGCAAAACTATCAGCACAACAGTTTTATCTCCACCGAATATACAAGAAATTTATTCAGCAAATACACAACCACCACATACTTTCATCCCTCACATTAAATCCCAACATCTCAGAGCAAGGATAGACCTGCCAACACATCCTAATTAAATACCAGTGATCTCCTAGTACGAGGCGATTGTATTATGCCCTCTTCAGCAGGAATGTTCCTGCATTTAGAAGATTATGGACCTTATGAAACTTGGGAAGCACAATACACACTGAGGACTATGATGTACTCACAAATAAGAACTCACTTTGACTATCACACATCATCTATATGCTTATTAATAATTTGAAAAATCTTACTGAAAAATAGAACCCAAACTATCTTAGCATCCTGAGACTCTCTCTTTAGAAGTGAACTATTAATTAATTGAAACAATTATCCTTCCATGAAACTGTATGTTTAACTTTTCATTTCATTATCTCCTATTTTTTGAATTTCCCTGAACTTGGAAAATTATTGAACTTCCCTGAACCAGTCATATAATTCTGTATAAAATTTGTAGATATCAAATCACGTCTTTACTGGCTTGCCTAAAACTTAATTTGGAAATTGTTGATGGATGAAAAACTGAATATGAGCCAACAATATGCGTTTGAAGCCCAGAAAGCCAAGAATATCTTGGGCTGCATCAAAAGAAGTATGTACAGCAGGTCGAAGGAGGTGATTCTCCTCCTCTACTCTGCTCTTGTGAGAAACCATATGGAATACTGTGTTCAGTTCTGGGGTACCCAGCCATAAGAAAGACATGGACAGTAACAGCACAAAGGGTAATTGTTTTAAACTAAAAAAGGTAGATTTATATCAGACATTCTTTAAGAATTCTTTAAAGAAATTCTTCACTATGAGGGCTGTGGAACAAGTTGCCCAGAGAAGCTCTGGACGCCCCATTCCTGGAGGTGTTCAAGGCCAGGCTGGATGGGGCTTTGAACAACCTGATCTAGTGAGAGGTGTCCCTGCCTATGGCAGGGGGTTGGAACTAGATGATCTTTAATGTCTCTTCCAACTCAAACCATTCCATGATTCTGTGATCACTGAGATTTAGTCATGACCAAAGATACTATATGGAGAGCATATGTTTACATCAAAGTCATCTGATTGTGAAGCCTTTGTACGTTTGTAGTACATATGGTGTATCACTAAAGGGTCAGGAAGTTCTTGCACAGATTAAATAACACAGTCTGAAGATGAGCATTTCACTGCTGTAACTAGCTTGCCTACCTGAGTAAAACAAAGATTCAGCAGACAATTTGATGCACTGACAAGAAAGAAAATGAGGTAAAAAGCAGTAAAACATAGGGCACTAGTCTAAAAAGCTCTATATCTTTGGAATATCCTTAATTAGATCACTGAAGGGAGCACTCATCATAGAGCCTTTAATGACCAACTTGTGGAGCAAACTACTACAATTTATTCATGTTAACCACAGTTTTAAACACATGGCATTTACATAACCAATATTAACTGTATTTCCACTGAAGTGCCAACATGAGGAAAACATGTTTTCCTAATGAAACAGTCTAAGAATCCATTGCCATTTTGCTACTGCTTATTAATAATTGTTTTAAACAAACAATCCAAAGACCCTTCCATTATTGCTTGGCTTCATCTTGCAATGTACATAACCCCAAAGATTTCTTAAAGATGGATGTTGTTCATTGATTTAAACAAGACATCTGATTAGTTCAGTATTAGGTAATTTAACCCACTTCAGAAATATAAGTTTCTTCCCAGTATAATGTGCACCTGCCTGGAGCTCCTACCAGGACATCACATTCCATTAATTCCTTATTTTTTATGCTTATACACTTTAAAAGGTAAGCTTTTAGTTGCTAATACTAACACCTCTGAATTATCCCACTAAGAAAAAAGATGCAGCATAACGTGTTTGTATATTCAGTGTCCATTATATGACAATGCCTTTCATGTACATCTTGTGTACTGTGAATTTAAACTGTGTGTTTATGAATGAAAAACTGCCATCTTTGTATGCCTGGCCTATCATTTTAAAACTTATTAATTCTCGTTAGTATCAAACCTTTCTTTAAACCAAGTTTCTCATTAAATAGAAGCAGAAAACTGAGTCATTGACAAATCTATAATTTATCATACTAAAATTAAATGCTTAATACATTATGTAACTTACTGGATAATTTAGTGACTATTGTACAAGATAATAGTGGATTTTTAACATATATGCACCTTTAGAATTAAAACAAATCCTGTAAAACTTAAGGATATCCTGCATGGAGTATATCAACTCTGCTCAGCAATAGATTTTGCTCATTAATGACTAATTACACTCCATTTTAAGAACTCACATAATTTAATTATTTAAGAATCTTGCAATATGTTCACTACAAAGCAGCAATATTCGTAATTCCAATTTTGCATTATCTTTGAAGTGTATGCAGTTAAAAAATATATTACAGTGAAATAAATGAAAATGTATTGCCAAGAAATCTCTACTCACCCCAATCCAAAAAAAACATTTTCCCTCATTAATTTTATTTAGCCTTTCTGCTGCCTGCAGACATGCAGTCAATGTCCAACAAGAAACTATGGATTATAGATGTACATCATGTAGTCTGTCTATTCACTGTGAGATAACAGAATACTTCAATAAGATGAATCTTAAAAATGCATGCACAAATATTAAAAACTCAATTTTCTCATTTCACTTTTGCTGTGCATATGTACGCAAAAACAGTTTTATTAGATTCATTTGCCTTTTTTAATGTTCTGATTTTTTTTTTTTTTTTATACTTGGAATAGACATACAGAAATTTTCTCTTTCTTGTTTTTAGTAATTTTACCTGGCAAGTGATACAATATTGAAGTATCTAGCAGGCTGTCTGAAGACCTCTGTAGGCTATTTTAGGGGTAAGAAAGATGCCGTATTATTCTGCAACATCAAAAGTGAAAAATGCACTGTTCTAGTGATTGACAATGCAGCTAGCATTTTATACAATATTAATCTAAAGTATAGACAGAGTGGCAGCCATTCACTTACTTTTCAAAATGTTAACCACATAATTGTACTTTCTTACACAACAGGAGGGATTCCTGAGGGCATCTTTCCATTTAAAAGTATTTCAATGGATTTAGATGCTTCTGCTTACTCCCTAATGGAAGTCATGCAGGTCACAAAACCATAAAACAGAATTTGGGACTTTAAGTTTAGAGAGGTCCACACACAGCAGAGGAGGTTAGCTACATACTTTTTTTCAGTTCAATAGAAATTTCCACCAACCATGCCACCAAGATCTATGTACTTTTAACCTAAACACCCATATGTATGATCTTTTTTTTTTTTAGTTAAGAGATGCCTTTGCTCTGATCCTTGGAGTTTCTCCCCCTGCGTCTATCAAATATCAAAATGGGAAAAGCTGCCCACATTCCTAATAATTTTTACCTGTTTAACCAGAACAATATTATCTTGTGCTAGAAAAGAGGACATGTCTTCAGACATAAAGGAAAAGACAAATCCACACTACTTTTCCTATCCTGTAATCTTTCCTGCAACAGAACAGCCAGTGATACACAGGATCAATTGACCACTCACACTTTTGGCCAAATATGTAGTGACATATCGAGAATTTACAAAGCTTATTTTAACTTTTATTGGTCATGACTGCCATGCAGATAAGAGAAATGCCATTTCCTTTTGAAGGATATCCAGAATGCATCCTCTATAGCAATGTTTACTCCGTTAACATATTGGCTTCACAAATAACTATTTGCTTATGTTAAGCCCAAGTAGCGCCAATGAGCATGTAGTATCTTGCTGAAGTTGCAGCCAAACTTGTTTCCATTTAAATATAAAAATAAAATAGGCATATATTGAATGGGAGACAGAGATGAATATTTTGGGCATGATTTCCCAGTGATGTTGGCCATAAATGTATCCAGAAATCAAAATGCAGTAAAGAAAGCTAACCTTTGTAAAAAGATCTATCAGTCCTGCTTTTCCACATGTGCCTGTGCTTGCGTCTTATTCCCATATTGCAACAAAGCACTAGCTGCCTCATGAGTCCTTTACTTTAAAGTCTTCACTGTTAAATGACCCTACTCTGAAATAATCGTGTCTATTATATGTAACTTTAAATACTGTCTTTTTAAGTCATGAGTATATCACTTAAATGCCTTTTAAAAAATGTTTATTGCACTGTGCAGATGCATTCATCTTTTCTGCCAATCCCTTACTATCAAATCCTTTTACTGTTCTTTGTCGTTAAACCAAATATAGTGCTACATTGTCTGTCCCTACACACATTACTGCTGGATAAAGCCCTTAGTTCCCTAGACTAAATCTGTGCTGTTCTCTTCCCCGGTTTCTCAATGCTATCTCATTGCAACAGCTCACATTGAAAGCACGTTATTCCCACACCCACCAACACAGCTCTTGGGATAAGAACCACACCATTGATACAGTGTGTATTCTTTTCCATAGGTTCCCACCAGCATGTCGCTAACAATTTCCTGGGCCTTATCAAAAAAAAAAAAAAAAAAAAAAGAAAAAAAAGAGGAAGAAAGGGGAAAGAGCCTTTGAAAAGTGGAAACAAAGAATCAGACTCCATTGTTCTACTTTCACTGCCATAATCTGTGTTTTCCATCATCCTACATGTAGAGACTATAAACATCACTTAATACAGATACCCCAATCAACAATTTACTGTGGACAGTTATTGTTCAGTATCTCTAATCTTTGATCTTAGTCGTGGTTTTCAAATCATCCTTTTCATTTCCTTTCAGCAGCCTGAATTGAGTTGAACCCCATCCCCCTGCCTCCCCCCAAAACCTTTTCCTTTGCCTGTCAGCATGAGAAACAACTGAGTCAGTTTCAAACTTTGGACTTGATTCATGCAAGCGAAACATACAGATCACATGAGTTAGCTACGGAAATTACTCAGAAACAAAGTGTGGAGCATGCCACTTTGATTAAGTGTACAACTGGGATCCCTTACTTCTCAGCATGAGGCTTTTCCCCTGAGCAAAACTGAGGGCTTGTCAACCACACAAGAAAAATACTGGTAATACTGGTAAAGGAAAACCAAAAAAAAAAAAAAAAAGATGATCTTGGCTCTTTTGCAGAAAATTATTTTTAAAAATAAAAATAAAAAGGGGGAAAGGGGGCCTTTTCTTTTCTTTTTTCTTTTTTTTTTTTTTCTTCTTCTTCTTTTCTCTCTCTCTCTCTCTTTTTTTTTTTTTTTTTTTTGAGAAAAGACCTCCTATTAAACATAAGTTCACCCCAGGGGATATTTTGTGGTTCAGTCATCCTTTACAGGCCCTAATTTATTTCATTATTCAATACATTGGTCACACTTAGAACTGAAGTGATATAAAGCAGTAATAACATGCACAGTAGTCCTCTAAGAAACACTGGCCTTTCTTACAAAAACAGTAGTAGGCAATGTGTTTAAGACCAATAATGTCAGTTCTGTTCCTGAGACTGACACTGACTTGCTGTGTAAACATGGCAAGGCAATTTAACCCCCTATGCCTACATTTTCTCATCTACGAACCTCCCTATTAATACATAACAACAACTTGTTTATACAGTTCTTATGAGGGCTATTTAATATATGAGGGATGCTCTGAGATAAAGTGACTGTGATAATGAGCTTCTCCTGTCATGATGTCTGGCCATTCTGCAAGGGAAGTGTACATTTAGACTGGAATATTCAGATAGTTGTATCTCACCATTGAAATCCTAAGTCCTGTAACTGTCAAAATATCTACTGGAACTGTATTAATATGAGAACAACAACAACAAAAAACTTATTTTTATCTTTAAAAATTTGAACTAAAAACATGAATAAATGCTAGATTTTTCAAACAGCAATGGAACTTTTGAATACCAAAATTCTCATACAATTAATGCTCTTTACTTCTTTTGGTAGTTTTGGGAAATCTTCCCCAACAAATTGTTTAAAATAGGTAGGAAAAAAAATACAAATGGTGTTTCTTCTCATAAACTTGTTTTATCATATTTTTTGTGTAGCTCTTCCACTCAGATATAGAGGTGTACACACACACCCTAAACACAGGAATAACTTCTGAACTGTTGGTTGTCCATAATGCCTTAAACTATTTGCTGTTTAGTGTCAATGAGATTTAACAGTCAATGAGTTATGGAGTCAAATGTGTTCTTTTTGTTCAGAGGTATGAAATGTCCGGTGGAAGATGCTAACACCTTGCTAACTTTGTCTTGTGTTTCCACTTTCCTTGACACTATTTTTGAAGGGAAGCCTTAATATTACATCAGGAAGTCAAATGGCACCATTGTTGAAAGGGAATAGGAGATAGGTTTAATGGGGGAAAGATCCAAAATAAAGTTTCTGTTGCTTTCTCTGCATTATATGCTAAAATTTCAAGAAAGACGAGGGAGAATGAAAATGACTCAGATGTAGCTATGATTCCCGTGGACTGCTCTTACCCTACAGAGCAAAGGGTGATAAAAGAAAATTTGTTTCCCATGTTTCAAGCTGGTACAGGAGTACTGAAACCTTTATGTGGCTACTAAGCTCAATCAAATTTAAAAATTACTGAAGACTTTGTCAAAATGTCACAATTGGAAGCTTGGGCAAAATTAATGAACACATTTCAAAATGTATATTTTCACATATCCATAAGGATAGTTCAATTCGGAAAGGTACTCAGCAGTTGCCACCGCGATCTTCAAGTGCTGTCCTGAATGTTCCCCAGCTGTTACAGCCTGTTTTACTGACGGATGTTTAGAAACTTTAGCTAACTGAGCTGGACGAGCTTGTTCCCTCTAAATAAAAATCCATGCTGAGTATCACTTTGATAAAGTTTAGTCCCAGTTCAGACGCACCAGTGCTTTTACATATAAATTGTTTATATTTCTTTGGCAGAAGCCTTATCTAGGTGTAAAAAGTATTAAGTATGCATATAAAGCATGACATTATTATACCAGTAATATAAGGCTGAATAAAAACACATAGTGTAAGAAGGCTTCTGCAGTACTTTTACACTCCATTTCCAATAACAGAATCATCTAAATCTGTTAATTGAAAAACATTATAAAATCCCCACTCAATTCCATATATGTGTTTTGTGTTTGTACGTAACTTCAAACTGAGAATGAAATGATTCATTTGTCTTTGAATCTCAGAGTGACTCATAACAATCACAAGTCACACACTATTGCATATGTATATATTTCCCCATAGCCAAGCTTCTCAACTGTTAAAAGTACAGGCACAGAACTGTACATGCTAGGACATGTGAGCAAAAATAGCATGTTTAGTGGGTCACATAATAGGTGTGCATGTACATGCGTTAAGCAACACAGTCAAGGGTGCTTGTGTGTATGTGTATGCACACTTGTGTGTGTACACGAGTTAGATCAAGTGAGAGGAGAGGACATAGGGTGTAAGGCTACTGAGGAACAAACTTTCTTGCCAGACTTTGTTCTGTGTGCATCTTCCTAGGAGAAACATCCCCCACAGCAGCAGGGCACTGATACCCATGTCTTGCTGGATGTTACATGTAACATGCTCTTAACTGGCACTGACAAATGGATTCTGCAGACACACAGAAATCACCAAGTTTTTCAGGAAGTGTACGTGAGATTGGTGCCAAGAGAAGGAGTGCAAGCCAGAGGACAAGTGAGTGAGTCTCACACTAGAAGCGCGGGACCTGGTGTGCCTATATGGCAGCTGTATGCTGAGCTGGTGCAAACTACTTCTGCGCAGATCATTTCATTTTTCTAAAGATACTGCCCACACATTTCTGTGTCTTCTTCCTGTATTTTCTGCTCTATGTGTTAAACCAAAGTCAGTTTCTGTGCCTTCTCTGATGCAGCAACTAAACTTTCTGTTTAGAAGGATTTTTTAAATCCATCTCTTGCATCTGAGCATTGCTCACTGATCCCTCCCCAGCTCAAAACGCAACATTAGGCTTGAATATTCTTTTCGTTAATTCTGTGCATAATGTGTATTAAGTAAAGCTTACTCTTTTCAGACAGTCATTTTCCTTCCAGCAACACAGAAAATAATGACAGAAAATGCCCTGCTTTAGATGGCTCTTGTAACAAAATATTTCTATAAATGTAACCTATGCAAGCTACAACTTAAAAAACAGCAAAGGCTGCAAAGACTTACTCGTCACTAAACAAATATTTTTAATGTTCAAGTCAACTTGAACACTGAGAAAAAAAAAAAAGCAAACCACACTGAATAATTAATGATTCTAACAATACTCCGTGCCATACTTGGCAATGCTATAATCATTGAAAAAAAATAAAAAACAGATGGAGAAAACCTTAAGAGCATTTCAATTTAGTAAATTGAAGACTAGACTGGACATACAATGCGAACATATTTCAAAGCTAAGTGAAATTTGTAAAGAAATATTACTGAAAGCAAAATTAAGCTCTTGCAATCAAAAATGCTGAATAACAAACAAACTGTGCATTAAAATTCCTGTAGCAAAGGTGACATATGGCAAAACTATAGCTTTACAGCTGGTCCTCTAGGCCCATCAACAAGCATACTCCAGAAATTACAGCGGCAAGCCTCTCAGCTTCCATTTGTTTTATGTGAAGATGCTATGCCCCTGGAATACAGGGCAAAGACACTAGTCACTCCCTTACTTTTTGTATGTGTGTTTTCAGAGGCAGAAGCCTGGCAGAATCTACTTTCACTTCCACACAGACAAATATGTTTAAGGCAGCACTGTGATTGCTTGGATTGCATGCAAACCCAGTGTGCAAAGGGATGTCGCTAAAGTTGCCAAGGTGGGCAACTCAGAGAGCAGGAATTAGAAACAACCACATCTTAGGTAATATTTACTTGACACATTTAGTTGCAACATCTCTGGCCATATAAGGATAAAAATACGCAGAGCTCTATGCTACTGAACCTAAATTGTGTCTGATATAACACTCAGTCATTTGATGCCAACTGTGGGGCACTAATGTATACTATTGCATTGTAAAATGTCAACATATCTTTATAGAAAAGGGAGAGAAAGAGTAGGGTTGAACCACATGTGAAAGTTCAACTTCTGTATTTTGGAACCTTTTGGCCCTGCAGTTACAAATGATGTGTGGATTTCACTAATGATCTACCCTATCATTAACCTAAGGACTGTCTTTCAAGTAAATTCAGGGTGCCTCGAACTGTTCATCAACAGACTTCAGAAGTATTTCGACAGGACTGCCATTGGTTTTCTACCTTTGGAAAATCAAGGTGACATATGCACAATATCATGGTCACTGTAGGAAGTCCAAACAGTTAGGTTCAGACACAAGAAGAAAACAGCTGAAATTGTTTGGCAATTTTCCGAGTCATTACATGAATATTTGAGTAATTGGATGTATGCTTCACGAGTTGCACATGATCAAAATGAGAAGAACTCATCTGATCTGACATTTTTACCATGCTTAATTTACACCAGCATTTTCCATAAGGAGCCACTGGCAAGATTATTTTAGGCCCCAATCATAGAGGTAGAACCATTGTTCACAGCTCCCCCTTACATGTTTCAAGCTTTTTGTGACTTCCTGCAACTAGATGGCTGTGTTTCAGCTGAAAGTCACTAGCCAGTGCATTTATAGCTAGTGAAATGTGTTCAATGAGTACAGCTTTTCCAAGACATGCTATTTCCTCAACCCAAAGCCATTCTTATTCACTTTGTGCTTTTCCTGACACCTTGTCCAACTGTCCTCATCTTTTATCCCCTTCTTATTTATTTCATTTTCAGGGAATCCTTATGTCTTAGATTACAGTGTTATAAGGCAATTGAAAGGGGGAGCAGAATTAGTTCATTTTATGAAGAGTTTCTCTCAATGTTAAAACAGTGGGAATGGCTAAAATACTAAAGCGCTAGATTTATGCTAAATAATTGTACATTAATTTACAATGTTCTATAATGTGATGAAATGGTGTGAAACTAAACTTCCTGATTCAACTCTACTTAATCCAAAAAAGATTTACAAGAATGAAAATGACACCCTATACTTAATTAATTTGAAGTGTTCTGTGCTTAAAAAGCCACAATTAAAAAAAGAAAAGAAGGGGGGGGGACGGGGATGCGGAATTTTTTTTTGATCAGAATACTTAACAGACTCCATAAAGATAAAACATGAGCAAGGTGAAAACCAGTTATGTCTGGAAGCAATAGCTATAGCAGCATATCCACTTCTGAACATAGGAGGAATTTAAAAATTAAAATACGTTGGTATTTGTTACTGTCATAAATGCTGTTGAACTACCCAGTATTTAAATTAATAATTTAAATGTTTGCCTAATGAACTGGACTTGATTACATTACGGCATTCTCAATTTATTCTGACAGATCATCTCCTGAATTAGAATACAGAACCAAAATGGTTTATGGATTCCTGGTCAAAGTGTTTACTGAGTGAATATTTTTTCAACAATTAAAAATAGCTCTGTTCTAAAGCAAAACTGCTTAAAAAGCAATGAGTGAAAAACTTAGGAAAAAAGAAATGTAATAACAAGCAACTTCAGAAAATTCCCCTCTTTACCATCATGTGAGCTCGAAACTGGCAGGGAAAGTAAGTGGCAACAAGAAGTGACAAGTAGTGGAAGAGACATGCTAACTTTGGCAGCTATTAAAAGCAAGTTAAGAGGTTAGAATTGGCTGATATATAACCCTTCATAAAATCATACAGGAAGAAAACTGGAAGCTATGAAAAAAATAGGAAAAAAGAATAAGCTGTAGATCCCTGTCATGCTACTAAGAAATCAATGTACAGCTTTGTTTCAAACCAATAACACAGCGAGACAAAGTGAGCCTCAGCACTGTACCTAAATCTTTATTATTTTATTAGGCTATTCAATCTGTTCTTCACTGCACTGAACTGGGCAGCTTGTTTCTTAGGTGGTTTAAGTATTGGACTAAACACCTTACACTAAAGTGAGGTTTCACTTCACTTCAGAGCAGTTTACAAAAAAAAATCACAAGACCTTGAAAATGCCATGCAGGTCTTTGATTTTATAAAGAAATGAAAAATTTTCACTGATCAGAAATGAATTTTCATAATGTATGTTAACACTGTTTCCATCCTGTTGTCTGTTTTATCTATATAACAGTGTGTTTTTGATCAATCTCTCTCCTTTAAACATTACGTTTTTTTGTTGTTGTTGTTTTTTTTTTTTAAACACATTTAAACATCAAACATGCATACTAGGACTGGGGTGAGGGAAAATTACAAATGGAAAGCAAGGAGATGAGCAACAATTACTCATTAGCCACATTAGTGTTAGGAATGAACAAGCCAGTGCCATGATTGTAGCTAGGAAGGCAATAGTTTTGATTTGAATAGGATAGTTTTGATTTTCAGGAAAATTATTTTTTAAAATAATTCTCCAAATATTTTAGATGCAGGGAGGGTAGCAGTAGGACATAAGTATGCAAATCTAAAATAATGCATAGAGAAAATAATTGCATGAAGAGAAGTCAACCTCATCTCTTGTCTTAACAGTATTTTTTCCCAAGCTTTGTATTTTTTTTCTGTGCTTTTCAGAGGGAACAGCATCCTTATACCTCTGTTAAGAGTTCACAAACTTATGCAACTGTTCACATTAAGTCAAAACAATGAGTTCTCATTAATTCCATCTTCATGATAGTTGGGATCATTAAAAAGAAAAAAGAGGAAAAAAAAGATTACATTCCGATTTTATCCTTTGTGAACTTTTAGGAGAAAAGGAAAAATGGCGCTAATATTGAGCCACAGCTGTCTTTCCACTACCAGACAAGTAGCCATGTATTCTCATACACATTTAAAAACTGAGATTGCGTAGGGAGGTGGGGAAGTATGCTGGAGAACTTTCTGTACAAGAACATGCCACCTCCTACTCACATATTCTGTATCATTCATCATTCCCAGCTCTGAGCTTATTGTGGGTTTGCAAAAAGGAAGCTTTTCTCATCATTATTAATTTTTCTAGATGTTTTCATCTGCATATTTCTGTGTCCTTGAGAAAGAATTCACTCAGAGCACATCTCTGTCAATACCATGCTGTCAATCTGGATAACTATCATTCAGGATCTGCTAAACTGGTGATGGCTACTCAAATATTTCACTACTGCAAGACACAGTAACGACCATTTCATGGAGACAGAGATTAGGCCAAATTTGGCTCTGGTTGCATTTTATCTCACTGGGGAACCTGACACATGGTGTCTTATCTCTGGCAGACCAAGAAAGCACAGCAGAAAGGCACTGAGAAAGAGATTTGGGTACTGAAAATTCCACCGAGATTTCTAAGCGTCAGAGCGGAAGAGTTTCAAAGCATAAAAGGTGCAAAACATTTGTGACTTGCATGAGGCCAATTCATAATTTTTAGGCACTCCCTTACCATTTCTGGGATATTCTCAGGCTTTAACTCTTTCTGCTTGTTAGTGTGTGCGCAAATTAAGTTTACCTTGCCATTAATTCGAGTCTGGAACAGATGTTCTTCTGATGTTCATAGACACTGCAAGCACAATTCATGTGTCTTGAAGAGCTTTTATCTGCAATCATCTGTACAAGCAGAAAGATGGTCGTGGGTTAGCAATAGAACCAAAATTACTTTTCATAGTATAATTTATTTACATTAATTATTAAAAACATATATAATCAATTATGATACATTTTTCCTTGAAAGAACTAAACTACACTGTGTTAAACAGCATCAACTTTTGTCTTCTCCATTACTTGTATTTTGACATATCTCAATATTATACTCAATTCTTTAACTTGCAGCCCAATTCATCACTACAGTATTTTACAAAATCTTCCTAATCACCTCGGAAAGAGTGGATTTTTTTGAACAGTGATTTTTTGGAAATTTTACACAGTGATCAATCTGAGAGAAAAGCAACAGCAAAGAAACAAAAACAAACAAACAAACAAACAAAAACACAACGCTTAACACATAGGGAGAAATGGTTCAGTTAACATTTATTTTAAAGTTAAGAGCTACTTCTGAATGACAAAATTTGTAGCTATTACTGAATGCTGTACAATGATTTTTATTTCCCCCCCTAAGAAACATAATAATTTGGAGACATGTGCGACATTTTCTATGAAAAAATGAGGAACTCTTGGATGCTTAAAAATAGTAACTTCCAGATTTTAAAAATTGCTAAAATTGCTCACAGCAAGAGCAGTCATTTAAGGATTTGTAATGCAGAAACTTCAATGGTAAATCATATGAATAGAAACTAAATATGCATCACTGATAGGTGACCTTTTACTTATAGCAAACAAACAAACAATAAAGAAGTTTAATCAGACAACAAGAATTCAATGTTTTTAAAAGTATAAGAAAAGCCATAAATAGCAACAGAGAAAATGGAAAATCTGGATAATTTTTATAGAGAACTTTGACATGTCTTGGGAACTATTGTTCAGCATGAGTGGAGATTTATCACAGAAATGTTTACTATTCAGTTTGCAAGAGGCCAATGCAGTGTTTATTGCATCCTAATGTAGAAAGGTATCAAGGAATAGGACATGCACATGCGCACATACAGATAATGCATGATTTCAACCTTATGTTAGCACAATTTCATTGCGAGCACTCATTTTATCAGCATAGAACTAGATTAAAGCAAAAGTAAACCAAGAAAGTAATACACCAACCACAGTTTAATACTGTCAATTATTTCCTTTTAGCTTAAACGAAAAATGGGGGTATTTTTTAATGAAAGTACTGTTACTTTGTGGGTCTAACTTTGGAGTCTTTCCTTTACCAAAATACAAAATAAAAGATACCTATTGCTTGCAGGAGTTGACCTTTATTTCTCAATTTCTGGCATATTTTCCACATTAAAAATAAATAAATAAACATTCTAAACAACTCATTATTATTGGTTTTTATCAAAATATTCCTCCTATTTTTAATTGTACAGATAGCTAGCTGATGAATAACTACCATTAGGAGATTACAATAATCTCATTACTACTGAGTCAATGGCAAAACTCCAGCTGACTTTAAATGAGTCAGCATTTTGCCTGTTCCTGCTGATTTGCTGATATCTATTTCTAACACAAACTATTCATTCACACAACAGATAACATCTATTAATCACCGGCTAATCATAAAGGTATGATTAGAGAATTAACATCAACAGCACAACTATTTTATTTAGTTTAATGTTTTCTTACTACTTAACTATACGAATTCTTTGGAGAGAGTTTTGCCACATAATCAAACTAAAAAAAATGCTGTACAGTTTCAATTAGAGTTTTACTTTTGTTAGTTCCAAAGTCCAAGTCCAGCAGTATGTATGACCAGTTTTTTTTTTTAAAACACTGTGTATTCGTTAGCTTCCAGCTCCACACTTAGAAATGCTGGAGATTAAAACAGGAAACAAAACAAAACAAGAGCTTCTTCTAACTACTGGTGAACTCAAGGTATTTGAGATGTGAACTGATGGATGCCCAGCACTTCTAAGAGTCTCAGTCTTTGCATGTGGAGCTCAAAAAAACACTGGCATGGGTTGGTGAAATTTTGTGAATCATTGTGAGTGCTGATTGAGCACTTTTGATAGAAATCAACCAACCCAGGTTTTCAGATAAGCAAGAAACAAGAATCAATAAGAAACTAGGCTTAGAGTGTCAAAAATCTTTGACAGATTTTTTTTTTTCATCCAACTTCATATTCTCTGTACACTCAAGCTCCTATGTTTTAGGTGTGCAAGGAATGCAAAATCAGAGCTCTGCTGTATTCTTTCCTATTTATCCTCCCACAATCAACCTACTGATATTCTGCACTGCCATCATGGTGCTTAAACCCTCTCTCATCCCCCTGTTTTCCATTTCAACAATGACAGAGCTATTTCAAAAGCCAACTCAACATTGAAAGTTAATACAAACAATTTACAAAGACATAGTAAAACTGAAACGTCTGTTTTCTTCTTTTGTTTGTAAACTGCGTTCAGTATATTCTCTTAAAGACACATTGCAGAACCAAAACTTCTCCTTAGTTTAAGCTTTCAATTTAGTTTTCTTTTGTGGACTCCCCATCATACTTAGTTACAGAAATGTATGCTGCACTTGTATCTTCATTTGACTTGATTATCAGTTTAATTTATTTTCATAGCACTTTGCAAAAGCTTCTGCTTAGGCATGACAATTTAGAAATTCTATTTGACAGTTCCTTTCTGTTTGATATATGCATAACTCAAAAGTAGCAAATACTTGGCCATTTTCTAAGCTTCCCTTAAAAATATGATGGCATCAAAACTGTATATTCTTGTATATTCTTCACTACCCACTGCCACCTACTGCAGAATTAGGAGCAATGCAAATAGACCTACTTTTGAGAAACTGAAGTTGAATTGTAAATATAAACCAAAATGCTTAGTGTATAATCTATGCAGATATATGCAGCCATATATATGCATTATGGACTTTTTTAGACCTGAATGGAGTAGAATGGTAAGAATAACGAATGGTTAAGCAGTGTTAACTTAAATGTAAAAGCTAATTTTTTGCTCTGAACAGGTGGCACTTTTTTCCATACATAATTAGTTGTACTGGTTCTAAAACATTTGTATAAATTATTGGGTTTTGTTTTATGTTTATTTTTCAATTTAAAAATCCTTTGAAGTAGTCACCCTTTCTGTGCTTCTTTAGAATTTAATGCATTTGATCTCTAAAATGTAATTGCAAATGTGAAACTACCCCAGCTGAGAGAGAGCGGTACAGCTGCTCAGCCATGTCTCTTCAGCAGCTGAATTACTTTCTAGGACTTAATGTCAAACAGCAGAGGTTACTTTGGCCCCACATACATGTAATTTTAGGTTTATTTTATGTACTCCAAGAAACTAAAACCAAATTTGCTGAGAGTTAAACAGACAGCAATTTTAAATGCATTTTTAGGTTGTCAGTGTTCCAACTTTTTGCTTTCTGAACTGTATCAGTGCAATTAGCATATCTGTCTATTGTAATAAGGAAAGCTTATTTCTCTTATAATTTTTTTGGGGGGGAAGCGAAATGATTTAAAATGAAAACTTAAATTTTGTGGCAAAACGGGTATCCCTAGACTTCAAACCTACAATCTATATTATGTCCAATATTTTCTTACTCTTCAAAAACATGACAAATTATTTCATTTCCAAGTCAGTACTTTTCTGTAGGAGGTGTATTCTGTCAGATAGAAGGACATAAAAGATTTCTGTTTCTAGGCTCTGCGCTGAAATACATAGCCATTTTGACTTTTTGTAAATGGCTTTGTTTTTAACTGCTTCTCCAGCATAGAAATTTTAAAGGAGATTTTATCTTGCATGTTTAAGAAAATGATACGTCTTATTGCTCATAACAGAGTATAGTGATTGTCAATCACATGAAGAGTACCTACATTAAAGCTGCTTCTTGTGTTTAATGACTAATGACTACATCACCAGTATCTCAGGTAAGAAATTGCTGTAGACCATAGCCTCTGACTACAATTTTTTTTTTTTAATCCTTAAATGTGGAAGATAAACTATTTGCTTGCTTACATAAACAACTAGGTCTTTAAATGATACTTGAAGGGATGGAAAGGATACGTTACAAATACCCTTTTTTAATGTTCGTGATTTTATGCTTGTTATGGCTACAGACTCCTACAGGTTAAGAATAATAAAAACATGTATTATATTAAAGATTTAAAAATTATTATCTATAAATTCCAGTTGCAATTTCCTCTCAAACTGAGATTTTTGGTTGGACACAAGAAAAAGGAATTATTTGCATGGTATCATGCATGAGACTACAGTTTTAACTATCAGAATTCTAAGTATGTGGCAGGTACACACTTTTGAGTAAAGAGGTTTTGAACATAAATGTTTCTTCTATTCAACAAAGCAGAACTAGTAAAGACTATTTAATAGATTTGAGTGAGTAATGTTAAGACTACAGTAACTTGAAAGAAACAAGAACATGTACACTAAAGCTTAGTCCCATTGGGCTCAATGAAAACTTTCCTCTTAACATCAAAGAAATCAGGATTTGGCCTTTATGTCAACATTAACCCCTGTGCCTTAGCTTTCCCACTGGACTTTGCACAAAGCAGTAGGTCTGCTGAATGCATGTGGTAACAGTATACATCTTTGTGCTCAACACATCAGAAAATTGTAACTTTTACCTAATTGTAAGGTAATGACCTTGCATAAAGCTGGATTATTTTTTGTTATTGGGGGCATCAAAATAGTCTTGCTTTATATTTTGTATTATTAATTTATCATATTTTTCACAACACTTCATGTAAAGCAGCATATAATGAGCAATACTGAGTCCAAATTCACACAAATACATGATTTACATACTCAGATTCACAAATTTGCCATCAGGAAGAGTGATGGGTTCCCTTCTCTTTCTGGTTAATATCAATGGTAAAGGGTTATACATTCCACATAAACATTCTTGGGGTTGCTCGCTATTCTATTGTCCTTTTTGTGAAATATGACTAGAATGGCCAGACCTCAAGACAATCTCCCTCCTTGTCCTTTCTTTTCACAGTCTTCCACCAGCCACAAGCCCCAGTCCAGATGCTAAGACTTGGCCTGCCCTGGAGACTTTGGCCTGTTCCCAGTGTCCTAACAACCTTTTCACTCCATCTCTTTGATTGTTTTATACAGTGTTGTGGTAACAAAATAACTCCTAAAATAAAGCAAAGCAGCTTGGGATGAAGACTGTTTCTGTGGTGGAGCGCAATTACTGAAGAATTCTTATCCTTACACCTGGAATGGAGCTACTCCAAAGGTACACCTGTGTGAATTACACCTTTCTGAAGATCACAGCAGCTTTTTTGTCTGCTCACTATCAGTAAAAGTAAAATATGATGACTAATTGTTCTTGTGCAGGTTGTTGCCATTGACTAAGCCAAACATTTTACTCATCCTCAATGGTCAATCAGTGGTTGCAAAGACCTAGGGAAACTCACAGAACACCTTTACAAGTGTGGATCAAGGATTCTATCCCTTCCTTTTTAATTTTTCCCTGATGCCATGATTGTTCAGTAGCTCTTAAACCAGCCAATAAGATTCAGATGTATTTCTCATTCCAATGAATATCTACTGTCTGTGGCATACATTTCTGCCAAGTTTGGCTACTTAGTTTATCCATTTCTTCAAACAAATTTCATCTCAGAAAAAAATTACTATACTCTCTCAAAGCTGAACGAATTTTAACAAGTTTGTCTTTTAAATAAAATCTGAATGTGTGTTTTACTGCTTTATAATCATCTATAAATGTTAAAAAAAAAAAAGAAAAAAGAGAGAAGACTTAGAGGGAAGAAAGCCTTATTACATACCAGTTTAATTTAGATTCAAATGAAATAAATTTTGAATTTACAGTAACAACAAGTCTGCATAAGTTTAGCAGAGTTGTTTGAGGATCAAGATAATTACACTATACAGGATAACATGAAATATAATGTGCTGGCATCCTATGTCTATTCAGCTAATCTTCATCCCTTGACAGATGTTCAAACACAGTATTTTCATAAACTGACTTAAAAAAATGTCAATTCACTTAATAGATATAAACAGTATGATAAAGAACTCAAAGCATATATATACGACCATATTAAATCATATTCCATGCAAAATATCCTTATGAATGCAGTACAGTCTCGAATGTTTGTGGATTATACTCACAGGAGATGTTAACTAAGTTAAAGATCCAAGCACAGAGGCAGCAAAACAAAATATTTTATGAAACAAGCTAATAGAAACTACAGTGTCATCTCTAATAACCAAATAACAATGAGTTTCATTACATTTACTCTTGGATCCTTGCTTCCAAAGGCTTTGGCAATCAAACTGAATTTACCTACCACATCATTTTGAGGACTTAATTTTGTATACAACCTTACAGCTCTGGGAAGGAATCTGCTACTGTACATTACCAGGGTATACTATTATTTTGGTGTCTACATTTCAAATAACAGAACAGCAGCTGCTATTCCAGTTGATCCTCTAACACGGAATATCTAGGAATGGTAAAACAGACAATAGGCTTGTCTCCTGGACTTGTCTATGTGAGGCACATACAGAAAGCTGCCTCCTGCACTGCAAGAGAGAAATACATCTTACGTCTCATCTGATGAGCAACTGAGAAGCTGAGCTCAGGTGAAATTGTTTGACAAACATTTTGGACACTTTTACCAAAAAATTATAGTTGAATTCCTATTTCTGAAGTATTGCTTTTCATGCAAAATGCTCTGTTGATCCTAGTTTGTAACTTCAGATATCTTAGTTCTTTCATCTCTCATCTTGGAAGTCATTCTGTTTTTTGTTTTTCTTCTCTATGACAAGGTTAACTGTAGCACCTTATTTAAACAAACAATGCATTTTTCACATTGTTTAACAAGACAAATGTTATTTTAAAAGCATGCACCCAGTTCTGTAGGTGACATATGCTTGAGTATGAAATGCAGTGGTAGGAAACAAAAAAAAGACTTATTACCACTTTTTTTTTTTTTTTTTGCATTTAACATTAATAATCATTAATTTTATTTTAAATTGGCTTTAGCATGGCTCTTGTCACTACATATATACTCAAGCATTCTGAAGGCTGCAGTAATTTCCTTCTGAATTTTTGAAGTTTGCACAGGCTGATGTAGCCATTTTGGTAACCGTGGATCACATTTCAGGGTTGCCTCTTTCTTCTTTGAACACCCCACCAGAGGCTTAATAATAGAGTAACTGAAATTACCAGTCAGAAATTGATTTCTGAAAGTGCAAAGTGAACATAGAACTTTGTACTCCTCATGACCAGGCCATATCATAGCTTACTGCATTTTTCTCGGGAGTTAACTCCCTATAAATAACATTCTGCTTCATGAATTGTGCTACTTGCAATGCCCTGTTCCTTTCCTTCCTCCACTTCAAACTTTGTGCATAATCCTAGACTGACCTGTGCATGAGTTATTTTTTTTTTCTCTCTAGTCTGAAGTTACTGTCATCCATTTATGAGGACTCATTTTAAAAATTTACATCTTCCTCATGACTAAAATTGAGCAAATTCATACAAAATTCCAGACATGTAATTCAGCCAGACATGTAATCAGCCTGCAATAACGGCATTGCCAGAATTTGTCCTCCACTACTGACTGCAACCTAACAAGGATTATTCAATTGCTGCTAAACTAAGGTTTAGATTGAGAACCACAAAATAATTTAAGATGATATCTTCTACCAATTTAATTGGAAAAGAGACACCAAAACAGCTTAAGACCTAAATACCTATGAAGATATGCAGTCAGGTTCCTGAACTGAAATAGAACCTCTTGTTTTAAACTGAGGTAAGCTTCTAAGCAACAAACATAGGGAAAATTTCAAGGATGATTCTGAGTCACGGGCAAGAATTAAGAAGAGATTGGACTGTGCGCTTAGTCACATGGTCTGAACTTTTGGGTAGACCTATGCGGTGTCAAGAGTTGGACTTGATGATCCTTAAGGGTCCCTTCCAACTCAGGATATTCTATGATTCTATGATTCTATAATTAACAAAATTCAGTTACAGCCTAGACATTTTTCTAAGATATGGAGAAAAATTTCTCAGGAACTAAATAGCATAACCCTTGTTTCTGCTGCATATTAATTTTCTTCTTCAATTAGAGAAGAAAGCTTTCCATGTCATAACCTTATAGGAAAATACTACCCATCATTGGTTTAAATCAGTGAAGACTGTTACATATAAATTGTTTGTACACATAAAGACTCAGTTCAGCATCTGTGTAGTTGAATTTCAGGTACGAAATGGAGACAAGATTAGAAAAGGGCAATTAATGTGAGCATAACAGGTAAGCAAGGGCCACTAAATGCTAAAAAAAAAAAAAATAACAACAAAGCAAACCACAAAAACCCAAAACATCTTAGTCTCTGCCACACTGTTGTGGATTTGATCTGATTATCTTTTTAGACTTAATGTAATTATCCAAAAAAAATACTTAATATTACATACCGAATATCTGCTCATCTTAAAAAGGATTTTTCTCAATGGAAATCTGATAATTTTAAAAAGGATTTTTCTCAACAGTCTATGTTAATAATATAGTGGATTTTTTTTTGGTTTTGTTTTTGTTTTTTCCTTGTAAAGCTCTTGTGGTTATTAGATTAAAGTATTTACTATAGCAATACTGAAAGATGCATTTCATGATAACATGAAAAAATAAAAGAAAAGATCTGAGCCATTAAAAAGGCATATAGTTTAGTTCAGGAAAATCAGAAAACTTCTAAAAACTCTTGGATCTACTTTTCATTCTCCAATGAACAGAACACAAATATGCACAGAAGCTCATCTTTAAAGCACTCCCATGTTTGCTCTTTGCCCTAAAATCCACAGTTCCAGTCACCTGTTCACCAAATACTTAGTGTAGCTATTCAAAATATCCCTGCCCTTCCATGTGAGCATCCTGTCTGCTTGTACTGTGGCAGTGGACCAGAGAGTGTGCTTTACTGAGACCTGAGCTTGATGTAAAGTGTTTCTGATCTCAGTTGTTCTAATCAGGTGATAATCTTTTAACAGATGTGAGACTATTTCCCCCAGCTAAAGGATAAAACTAGGTTTAGCTATTTATTGTGGCCAGCTCTAAAAGGAGCTGTCTGCAGAATGAATAATAACAACAATGAAAACTGTAGTTGTTCTTACTTTCCCTTTGAATATTTGTTTACTAAAACACATACCTGAGGGACATGGCATGTTTTTAAAAAGTTGCTTTTCTCAGATGAAAGGGCTAGAGAACTGAAACTAACTCGCAGCTTGCAATCATCATTCATACTGGAATATAAATGTATGGTTGGTGGCTGGCAGTGCTATGCAGTTCAAAATTCAAAACTACAGTAGACTGAGTTGACAATGAAGTAAACATTTCCTGACAACTAAAATCTATAACACCGATGAAGTGCATGTATGGTTGCAACTTACAGAAATAAATGCATTACTTCAGAAACCTTACACAGTTTCTACTAAAACACATTATCAGAGAAGCTACTAGAAAAGCATGGGCCTCATCAGCAAGGCCGTTACACGTTCAGTTTGCCAGTGGATCTTCTTCTGGAGGCAGGTTCAAGCAAACTTGCTTGTTTTCATACTGTTAGTCCTAATTAAAACCTGAAATGCAGAGAACAACTTGAAGGGAAAACGAACGGGGGGAGTGGAGGGAGAACAGGCCTAGTGCTTTCAGAGTTTGGATTGATTTGTACAAATCTCATGGTACCTTTGTAAAGGATTTCTTGCCACTTTCAACCTTCTAGCATGCATATCAGGAGAGACTGAGAAGCCAGCTGGCAGTATGGTGTTCAGGGGTAATTACCGGTCAGGAATCAGTGGCAGCCCTAACAGCCAGCTGTTGATTAAAGACAAAACTCAAGCCCTATACAGAGAGTCTGTGAAAGAACTGTAAGACACTCCAGCTCAAGCCCCAAAAAATTTAACCACGCATTTTTAATGCCAGATATTACCACAGCCATCTCTTGTAAGGCAAACCTCAGACTTTCCAAAAAGATTTTATTTTCTATCAAACTGGCATAAGAACCAACCAGAAATACTTCATAAGTAGTAATATGCACTGAAGCGCATTCCAGACACTGATTGTCAGTATACATACAGAAAACATTTTAATCACAGAATCGTCTAGGTTGGAAGAGACCTCTAAGATCACCTAGTCCAACCTCTGACCTAACACTAACCAGTCCTCCACTAAACCATATCACTAAGCACTACATCTAAACGTCTTTTAAAGACCTCCAGGGATGGTGACTCAACCACTTCCCTGGGCAGCCCGTTCCAATGCCTCATAACCCTCTCAGTAAAGAGGTTTTTCCTAATATCCAACTTAAACCTCCCCTGGTGGTTTTTCCTAATATCCAACTTAAACCTCCCCTGGTGCAACTTCAGCCCATTCTCCCTCATCCTGTTTCCAGGCACGTGGGAGAACAGGCCAACCCCCACCTCACTACAGCCTCCTTTATTGTACCTGTACAGAGCGATAAGGTCGCCCCTGAGCCTCCTCTTCTCCAGGCTGAACAATCCCAGTTCCCTCAGCCACTCCTCGTAGGACTTTTTCTCCAGACCCCTCACCAGCCTCGTTGCCCTTCTCTGGCATCTCTCAAGCACCTCGATGTCCTTCTTGTAGCAAGGGGCCCAAAACTGAACACAGTACTCAAGGTGAGCCTCAGCAGAGCCAAGTACAACCAATACTCCAAGTACAACCAATACTCCCAGGTCCTTCTCTGCCTGGCAGCTCTCCAACCACTCATCTCCCAGCCTGTAGTTCTGCTTGGGGTTGTTTTGCCACAGGTGCAGGACCCGGCACTTGGCCTTGTTGAACTTCATACAGTTGGCCTCAGCCCATCAGTCCAGCCTATCCAGATCCTCCTGCAGAGCCTTCCTACCCTTGAGCAGATCGACACACGCATCTAGGTTGGTGTCATCTGCAAACTTACTGAGGGTGTACTTGATCCCATCATCCAAATCATCAGTAAAGATATTAAAGAGGACTGGCCCCAATTTTAATTTACAGGTTCTTTAATTTGCAGGCTCTTATAAAAGATTTAGGAATCAACCACACATAGTAACAGCAAGGTATACAGGCTGTTTACCGGTCCAGGGATAAAACCATGCATCTGTAACTGATGGACACAAGAACATTCTGCTGAAAACTATATATTAAAGTTTTATGTGCATGAAGCCTGAGAAAGAGGGATAAAACACTGCATTAATGTTATAGATTAACTTGACAAGACAGCTGATCCCATTGTGCTCACATTAAGTGAATACAAGGTTCACTGAGTGTTAATGCAGAGAAGGAATAATTTTCTGCAGAGACTGCTCAGATAAATTCTGGTCAAAGTATTATTACCCTTGTATGTAAAAGTAATCTTCAAAAATTGTGTAAAAATTATATTTTCAATTTTCTTTCCTTTTTTTTTTTTTTTTTTTTTCTGACACTGATCAGATTAACTGGTGTTTAAAGTCTGCTTATATAGGCATTTTAGTGATACTTAATACCATTGCACAGCTAGGAAGTCAAAAGCAGAAAAGAAAATCGTCACAGGTGAGACAAACTAAACGACAGCCTCCAGGGGATCTGGGTACAAGGGTTCACTAAAGAACCAGCAAGATGAGAGATTTTACACTGCTTAATTGTTTGACATGCACATGCTCACTTGCTTACTGTCCCAACCTTATGTTTACTAGTTCTCAATTTCTCCTCCCAGCTGAGAGAGCCCTGCTTGTCCAGGAAAACTGGGCAGAAAGTCATGCTTGTTTGTACTGTGCAGCCACAGAGTTACCAAGGGTAGGTGTTAGTGGCCTGGATCCCTAGACACGCCCCATCTCTAAGATCACCAGGGTCTTCCCACACTTTGCATCTTTCTTCTGGCTGACATCTTCACCTTTTTTTTTTTTTTTTTTCCAGACCACTTTTCCCTTTCAGGATTCTTTCTCTAATGACACCAGACCTTCATTCCACGACCCTAAGCCCCCAGTTTTCCCAGTCTAAATAGCCTATCTGCAAAACCACAGCATATTAGGTGGCACAGCCACCTTTTTAGTGTCAAGTCACTTTGTTAACTGAAGAGTTTGGGACTTCAATTTCAGCCGAACACATACTCAATTATCTGCCACCTATTAGCATTCAAAGTTTAAGCTTTTTATTTTTTTCTTTCTCATAACAATAATATGACTAAATAAACTAGTAAAATAATCATGTGTATTACCAGTAACATTTTAACAGCATACTTGAGAAAATTTCTCTTTCCTACAATGTAGTTACCTGGATTTGTAATAAAATATTGTTTTTATAAAAGGATGGGCTTTTCACCTAAACCCAAAATTCATTATACTGTGTTACTTTTCAGAATTTGTTTTCCATCACAATGAGAAAATAACAAAAATCATCAGTAAAATTAGTTAAGTAAATTAAGTGAGTATAAAACTTTTGAATAGGTCAAACAATAAAGAAAATTCTGACTTTTTTTAGCACATTCTTTTGGTGTTGTCATACACTTATTCACAGAGACACTTTCATAGTAACAATGATGTAAATTAGGTCTTTTTGGATTATCGTCATCTCTTTTGGATATTGAACACGCTTATGCTTAATTTTTTTTGTGTACTCAATCCAACAAGATTACATATGATTGTGCAGTTAGGATTGAGCTGTTTTTGTGGTTACTAATTTATTTTTTTACTAATGCTCCCTCTTGATATTTTGAGAATACAACAGGGAAAAAAAAATCACATACATTTAGAGACAACAAATACTAAAAAAAATAATAATTATAAAATTCTTTCTAAAATTGTTTTCCTGTTATTTTAGTGAGAGTTTGGCATAATTGTGAAGCCTAGAAATTAAAACTGCACTGGAAAGATACAAGAAGAAATTGGGATTTTGAAACTGTAGAGAAGTTAGATTTTAACTCAAACCTGTTTACTGTTCCACTGTTTGTGCTAATTTACAGGGCAATATATTTTCCATAAACTCAACATTAAGTTTTCCCTAAACTTTCCCTGTGGTCAGATCCATGAGTAGTATACTCTGACGAATTGTGCGTAGCCTAACAATGCAAAGTTGTAACACAATTGGATTTCATGGACTTTTCAGGACTGTACTGTAAGCTGACTGCTACTTAAAGAAACAGCATGACCACACTAATAGGTCCCCAGGGTATCTAGTTTTACCCAAGGACTGGGCTAGCTCCAGAAGGGACAGTTCTAAGCAAATCTAAGATTTCATTAGAGTCTAGACAGTAAGTCAGCAATACTGAAGAAGAAAAATGAATGCACTAAACTTGCTTTCTAAAAATGCCTCATTTACTGTAGTGTTGTACTGGCCAGCATGGTACATGTTCCACTTAACTGTGCATGACTTTTGTCATTTTGTGACACAATCTCAACACCCATTCAGTACTTTTGGATATTATATATTGGTCATGTTTTTGTGACCAGACGCTACAAGGACTGGAGGAAAACCAAAAAAAGACTGAAGGAAAGCAAGTGTCATTCCCATCTGCAAGAAGAGCAAGAAGGACCGAGGGAACTACAGTCCAGCAAGACTCACCTTGATCCCTGTCAAGGTTATGGAGCAGATAATCCTGGAAAGCTGGGCACGAGGACAAGAAAATCTTCAGCATGGATTCATGCATGACCAGCTTGATAGCTGTCTATGACAAAAAGACTGGCCTGCTAGATGAGGGGACAGTATCCCATAATACAGAGAAAAGTTGCTGAAACATGGGCTGGATAAGTAGACAGTGACATAAGCTGAAAACTAGCTGAATTGCCATGCCCAGACGGTGGTAATCAGTGGCACAAGTTTAGTTGGGAACCAATAACCAGTAGTGTGCCACAGGGTCAACACCAAGTCCAATCCTATGCAACATCTTCATTAATGATTGGGATGACAGGGCTCAGCAGCACACCCTCAGCAAGTTTGCTCATGAGACAAAAACGGGAGGAGTGGTTAATATACCAGATGGTTGTGCTGCTATCCTGAGGGACCTTGACAGGCTGGAGAAGTGGGTTGACAGGAACCTCACAGAGCTCCACAACCTGTGGAGGAGCAACTACAGGCACCAGTATACACTGGCTGTCATGCAGCTAAAAAGCAGCTCTGCAGAAAGGATCTGGTAATCATGGTGGGCAACAAGCTGAACACAGGCTAGAACTGTGTCCTTGAAGCAAAGAATACTAATGGTATCCTAGGGTGCATTATAAGGAGTATTGCTAGCAGGTTGAGGGAGGTGATTCTTCCCCTCTATTCAGCACTGGCAAGGTAACACCTGGATTAATGTGTCCAGTTCTGGGCTTTTCAGTACAAGAGAAACATGGGTGTACTGGTGAAAGTCCAACGAAGGGCCACAGAGATTATTAAGGGGCTGGAACATTTCTCACATGATGAGAAGCTGAGAAATCTGGGACTGTGTACACTGGAGAAGAGAAGGCTCAGGGGAGAATCTTAACAATGCATATAAAATCCTGAAGGGAAGGTGCAGAGAGGATAGGCTCTTTTCAGTGGTGCCCAGTAACAGGACAAGAGTCTATAGGTGCAAACTGAAACATAGGAGGGTCCATTTGTACATAAGGATACAATTTTCTGTTGTGAGAGTGCCCAAGCACTGGCACAGGTTGCCCAGAGGAGTTGTAGAGTCTCCATCCTTGGAGATACTCAAAAGCCACCTGGATGTGGTCCTGGAAAACTGGCTGTAGGTGTTCCTGCTTGAGCAGAAGAGCTGAACCAAATGACTTCCAAAGGTTCCTTCCAACCTCAACCATTCTGTGATTCCGTGAATGTGTGAGAAAATAAATGAAAACTAATATTGTCATCCTATTGGACACAAAAGGTGAAAATTAAAGTCACCAAGCTCATAGAAATTCACAGATATTTGAGCTATTATAGAGGAAATTCTATATTAGGTTCAATCGAGAACTTTAATTTGAAAGCAAAGATAACATACTGGCCTGAGGCAAAGGATAGTTCAGTTCTGACCCTCAGCAACATGTTTATAGATATAATACTAGATGAAACTTTTAATCATTTAATGTTTCCTTACTGCTTCTTACACACAAAATATAAACAGCAATTCACTGTGTCAGAGGACAATTAGGCTTCATCTTGCATCAATAACTATTTTTATATACATACGCCATACACTTGATCTACTTGAACAGGAGTAGGATAACATCCATTTTGACAATGTAAAAAGTCATGAATATATATGAAATCATCAAGCAGTACAGTGCAGAAGACCACAGAAAATCTAGCAACAACAGTAAAACTCATCTCTCCTTACAAACCAAAATACAGATCCCATTATATTTTTATGTCAAAGACTCGCTACTGGTTTCTCAGTAGTAGCAAAATATTTTTTGATATACAGAACTTGAGGTATTTTTTTTAAAAAGTAGTTCATTCAGTATACACTGATCCAAAATATGAAATTGTGACTTTTTTTTTTGTCTGGCTTGTTGCTCTCTGGTTTTGTATGTCTTTCAGTGGAAATACATTGTATATTTTAATGATGAAAATAATTACTTTTAGTCCACTTCTGGGTTCACAGTATAGCATCACAGTTGTACTGGTACAAAAGAAAGAGAAAGAGAAACGGAATATGTTGTTATCCATGGAAGCTGCTTAATCTGTGACTCTTGACCAAAAAAAAAAAAAAAAAAAAAGTTATGTTCAGGACCCTATAGGTCAAAGTCTGGAAGTACCTATTTCTCTTCTCTGACTATGCTTACACCCAAGAGTGATTAAACCTAATTTATTCAGAGTTCAATATTTAAAGTAGCCATGGTTTAGGTGCTTAGCATTTCCATGAAGAATGTCCAGAATAGTGCTTGCTAAAGAGTTAGGGGTGTTGGGAACAGCATTTCGTTTGCTGCTTTCTGCTCCTGTTTCTCTTGCAATAACCTGTTTGTGTCATTGAGGCAGAAGCACAAAAGAAGCATTTAGGACAAAAAGCAATAAAGCTGTGACATTCTTCCCTACCTTGAGCGGTCTACTTTATGTATCATGGAGTCTTATTTCTATGCAGAATTCAGGTATAATGGATACAAAATCTTAAGAAACTAAAATAATTCCTTCTCAAAGGGGAAATGCCAGTGGGCTCACTAGAAGAGTATTCCAAGAATTTCACATGCAAATGTAAGCAATTTTTCTAGAAAGTAAGGCTGCTGCCAGTTCTCACCTGCACCATGTAACCAGGGTGAAAGAGTGTTTCTAACGCTCCCTTCTTTGAATGTGACTTTGCAGGCTAGGCAAAGACACACCAAGCAGAAACCACAATGGTCTCATCATTAAAGAGGAGGAGGAAACAAGCTGCCATAACCTTTTTATCTGCAGCTACTTATGCTCCCTAGTAGCAGACAACATCTTTCGTTTCATATGGTCAGTTCCATTTCCCTTATTAAAATCTACAGAATAATAAAAAAGATGTGTGGAAAAGAATAGGCACAGAACTTCATGTATAAAAGTATTTGAACGTAAATGAACAAACTCAAGATATATGTTGGATAAAGGTCAAAAATGTGAAGAGAAATGATTTGACATTCATAATAACATAGAATCATAGAATTCTTCAGCCTGGAGAAGAGAAGGCTGCAGGGAGACCTTATAACAACCAGTACATAAAGGGGGCCTACAGGAAAGCTGGGGAAACTTTGTTGGGGAGTGCAGTGATAAGACTAGGAATAATAGCTTTAAACTAAAAACAAAACAAAACAAACAAACAAACAACAAAAAAAAAAAAAACAAGCAAAAAAAAAAACAGATTTATATTAGATATAAGGAAGAAATTTTTTACTCTGTGTGTGGTGAGGCCCTGGAACAGGTTTCCCAGAGAAGCTCTGGATACCCCATCTCTGGAAGTATTCAAGGCCAGGTTGGAGGCCTTTCAACCCAAGCCATTCTATGATTCTCTAAGTATTCTAAACATTAATTATAAATGTGAAAAGGAGGACATCAGCATCACTGGATTCACTTTAAAAAGAAAGAGCAAGCTCTGATCAATTCACTGAAAGAATGATAGATTGTAAGTCACCTATTCTCAGCGAAGATCATACATCATAGACTAACAGAACAACTTGGTTTGGAAGAGACCTTAAAGATCCTAATCCCCCTGCCATGGATGGGGATACCACCCACTAGATCAGGTTGCTCAGGGCCTTGTCCAACCTGGCCTCGAAGACCTCCAGGGATGGGGCATCCACAGCTTCTCTGGGCAAAGATGAAATCTACAAATCTCAAGAGAACTGAAATAATCTGTAAGCCTGTTAGTAACTATTTTACTGACTTGGGGCCCAAAAAAATACAATTTATTTGACGCTCCATGTTTACATTCAATTGTTGCAATTTATTACATTAGTCATTTTTAAACCATGAGTTTTAATTTATAGCATTAATTGTTTATTTAGCCATGCGTTTCAATTATGATATGCCAGCCTTTCTCACTCAGTGTGGGAATACAGGCTGTCTGGCTGTTCTCAAGACATATTTGTGACTTTGGTCAAAGTCAGAGCATTTTATTTTAGATGCCAACACCACTCAGTCATTAAATTAATTTTTAAAAAGTCAGGGCTTTCACTACTGAGATGTAACGATAATTGAGTATAAGGAAGTAGCAGCTTTTGTAATTAAAATATGGAAGGCATCTGCATAAAATGGTAAATTTGCTGCTGCTGTGAGACTCCACTGATTCTGGTGGAGCTATGACTCAAGACACCATCAAAACATTTGGCCTAAAATCTTCATCCTAATTCAATTGTATTTCATTAAACAGAAAAACATTTCAACCTTCCAGGTCACTCTTACAGAGAATTGATGATGGTCTGTGCTTAATTATAGAATAGTCTGACATAAACTGATATCAAATCATTGTATGTCTCTGTTAACTAATGAGATTGAGCAGATACATTTACTTCTCTCTCGATTTTAGTCAGATGTTGGAATGAATTTTTGAAGGAACTGCTAAAGTAAATAAAAGCAAAGAGTTGACTGATAAGGCCATCACTGAAGAAAACCTTTAGGAGTATCAGTGCCAGACTGGGTGGGACATCACTTGCAATTCTTACCCATATTTGGCGTAATAGCTAATCCTTTCCCTCTCTTTGAAAAATTAAGCCCTTATCAATCTACCATGAATTTAATTGAGAAAGGAAAAGGACTTGGTACTATGCAAAGACATAACCTTGTGAAATAGAGATCTTCAGATATAGACATTCACCTGTCAGCAGTGGCAGGGGCTAATTTAGTATGTTCAGTGATTGCTTTTTCTAATTCTAGATTGTTTCAGTTATGTCTTGAGATAAGTGCTAGAACTCTACAGCTTGTGTCATTGCTGCTGTGTTGCTTCAGCAATTCACCAGAATTAACTTGTAGCTAATTATATATATGTAATAGCATCATATATATATATATATATATATATAATAGCATCATTTCTTTGCTTCTGAACAAAAAATGAATGTACTGCACAGTAGCACACTCTCCTATGTATTATGTATTGTGATCTTCCTTTTTTTACGCTGGAGTTCATCTCACTATTTATATTTGAACACTTTGCACCTTGGCATAGTTTTATACAGCAAAATTTAATAGAAATAAATCCATTATAAAGTTTTGGAGTTTTTGTTTGTTTGTTTTTAGTTTGGTTGTTTTTTTTCATCCATAGGAAACAAATATTTTAATAGAAAAGTAACCATGAAAACAGTTTTATTTCCAGAAACATCTGAGAGAAAACGTGTTTATCAGCCCTAGTGTATATTTATAAGTTAAAATAATTAAAATACATTATCAATTAAAGAAACAGATGTAGATGTGGGAAAGGAGTGTAGCATATGTTTAGAATTATGCGAGCATGTTCCTATTTGTGAAAGATACTTTGTCAACATTTTTTCAAATGTAAAGCCAGCATTTCATCCACAATTATTAAATGTGGCACAGTCAGAAAAAGTTACTAGGCAAAAGTCTTATTCGGTAGATCTGTTCTCCATATGTAGTCAGTCCAAATGTACTCACTTAAGTGATAAAAATAAATTGTCACCATTTTTTACTCCTGTTAGCTCTGCGCAACCAAATACAGCAAAAAGGAAGTGAGCTGTATTCTATTTTAACTCATGCACCACCAACAGATGATGTAGTTGTTGAATCTGTATTATTGATGATACCATACAAGCCAGAAAGAACACAGCTTGACTGTGCAGGAAGGCACGATGCAAAGGATGTGGTTTAATCAGGCCGTGGCGTTATTAACTCATCTGGCAACATTACCCAGCAATATGTTATACAGGGCAGGTCATCATTCTTTCCTTGATTGTTCTAACCTATTTTGAAGGTTGTTGTCAACTTTCCTCCTTCCAGACTAATTCCAGATGTTGTTGGGTCTTCTCCTCACATTTACCCTCTCAGGTGTTACCTGCTCTGATGCCATATTTTGAACCCAACCGCCTGGCCTAACTGACTGAGGCCTTTTAAAAATCAGACAGCTTCCAGCACTCAGTCACCCTCACAGTTAAAAAGTGCTTCCTGATATTCAGATGGACTCTCCCGTGTTTCAATTTGTGCCTGTTACCTCTTGTATTACTGTGCACCACTGGAAATAGCCTTGCTCTGGCACAGGTTTTCTTGAGAAGCTGAGGAGTCACTGTCCTAGGAGATATTAAAAAGCTATCTCGACATGGTCCTTTCTGTTCTAGGTGATCATACTTGAAAAGAGGGGTTGGACCATAAAACCTCCAGAGGTCCCTTTCAACCTAAGCCATTCTGTGATTCACAGTTGCAAACATGAATTGGATGTTAAGTGGCAAAATGAGTGCATTTCACAGGTGATCAAAGGATAATACATACATTGCCTCACAGAGAATCTGCCATTCTCATTTTCATGTTTTATCCTTTCCAGTATTGTTGCTTTGCCTAGCATCTGAGAAACTCAAAATTCACACATTCTCATAGCCATTAGGTCCTAAGGAATTGCTAATCCTTTGTACAGATAAAGGAATGCAATTGGCAACTACTTGAGTATCCTGTTGTTATAACTAGCAGCTAGCCTGAAGTAATTTGGCTCAATTAAAGAAAAACAAAAAAAAATAAATCAGAAGTTAGATCTTCTGAATTCCAGTTCTGTCTCAACCTCAAAGCCTTATTTGTTATAGTTGGTAACGATTTTTTCTCCTTTCTGCTGACTATTTACACATAAATACTCTGTATTCTGTTTATATATGAAGAAAATACTATGGGCACTAGTTTAATATTTGAAACTGGTACCTAGAAGCCAACCTTATACACCACATTGCTGTTTTTCTCATGATATATATAAAAACACAGAAGCTACAATATACTTCCACATGGTCAGATTGTTTAACTCCCTGTATTTTCAATGAGGTACATTTAAAAGAGAAGGATGCCTGGCACCACATGCATAATTTTGATTAATAGACAAAACAGTCTCATCTAAAGTATGCTCACTTTATTAAGAAGAGTAATCTAATCTTAGCCTTTATTCTGTTAAATCAGTCATGTGTGACCCATTACTAACCCACTAACATGGAATGTAACTTGAGAGCCAAAGAATTATTCCCACCATATTGCTTATCAGAGAACTGGAAAATAGGTATATACTGTATTTTCTTGTTTAATCATTTTAGGTGGTGATTTATTAACAAAGACACTATATTTGTTCATCTCTCTCAGTCTCTGTCTTCATCTGTTAATTTTAATTATTTTCACTCTATGTTTGCATCATTCACATACCCTATTTGTGTACATATACACAAAAATAGCACAGAAATATAAAAACTTAGTGACTCTCTGAGCAAAGGTATGATATTGGAGGGAAGCCTTGCATTGTTTTCATATGCAAAGCTGAGAAGTGAACATTTTATGTTTTATTGTTAAACAGTCAGTTATCCTGAATTATTGGATAATTTGTCTGAGGCCAACTGAAGTTGTTATAAGAACAGAAGAGCTTGTGATAAGTGTTCTAGATTTCTAGTTTTACTGTGCAAGGAAAAGAGAAACCTAGTCTTGCTAAAAATGGCATTTGCCATTAGAAATTAGAAAGTACTTTGAGATAACCTTAGAAGAGATGTGTAGAATAAAGTATTATAGTTAGAATGGGAAATTGTACTGGTTCTTAGGGAATTACAGAACTGCTATTGTATTTTAGGCTTCCTTTGCGAATTTATTGGTCTAATGTCTGGAAAAAAAGTGCAGATGAATACTCTGGGACAGATATTTAAAACTGTCATTTAGAATGTGCTCTTCAATCCGTAGAAGAGAGATGCTATAGAAAACCCAATTATGACTAATCCAAGTGAAAAATACAAGTACTTATTATTTTTTCAAAACCATATTTAAGAATTTTACCATTGACTCCTCCACTTTCTCCGTCTCTCAAACCATTTAAAAGACATTAATTTGTTTTTGAAGTGTTAGTAGCTTCATCCATGAATTTAGAAATTGCTTTTGATCAGCAACACTGTTTCTTATGAGGAGATACCACGGATCTTCAATTTCTTAAACAGATTTTCACAGAATCACACAGAATCACAGAATCTCTAGGTTGGAAGAGACCTCAAGATCATCGAGTCCAACCTCTGACCTAACACTAACAGTCCCCACTAAACCATATCCCTAAGTTCTACATCTAAACGTCTTTTGAAGACTTCCAGGGATGGTGACTCAACCACCTCCCTGGGCAGCCTGTTCCAATGTCTAACAACCCTTTCAGTAAAGAAATTCTTCCTAACATCTAACCTAAAACTCCCCTGACGCAACTTTAGCCCATTCCCCCTCGTCCTGTCACCAGGCACATGGGAGAACAGGCCAACCCCCATCTCGCTAGAGCCTCCTTTAATATTTTACCACTAAACATCCAGTTTGTATAGAATAAAAGACAGTAAAAATGATTCTCCTAAATGATAACTGTGAATGGATATTCACCAAATCAAACTGAAATGTTTCTCCCTAAATAGGATTTATCTGAAATACTAGTTAAAGAAAAGGTATTCTAACGCAGTATAGCTTATGGAATGCAAGAATCTAAACCAGTATTCACTTCCACCTCCAAGAATGCTACTATGCAGTATAAGTGAAATAAACAGGTTTCTTTGGTTCTTAGAAAGCATAAAAAGAGATGCATTTTATGTTGTAGCGGAATCTTTTTAGCTGTTCTAATCATTAGAGCTATAAGAGACTCAGTTATTTATTCAAAACAACTTAAAGCAACTCTAAAGGTCCCAGTGTGATGTTTTCACTTCTAATTTTCATAAAATGTTGATAAGAGTGGAATCAAACTAGTTAGTTATCAGTCTTGACATTGGCATAATGTGACTGGAAATGTACTATTTGTAATTACTTGAAAGGAAACAAATTACCTTTAAGAGGAAAACCATAGGTAGAAATTGCAGAAATTAGATGTGTTAGGCTGCTCTTATAAAAAAAAAAAAAGTACACATTATTTAACTCGCAGCCTATGAGAAAGAATATGTAAATAAAACAAGGGCAAAAGTAGTATTAGAAGCATGGACTTGATGACCGAGCAGATACTTTTCATCTATAATTTCTATGAAATATGCCAACAGTAAATGACCTTTTTATGGGATTCGTTCCAAGCCTGAGTTCTTGGAAACACAGCAGCAGATGAGGAAGTGACTAATTCTGAACTTTCACTTAAAAACCCTCAAAACCAGAGCTTTGGATTTTAAACTTAGAAACAAAGCTTGTACAAAAAATCTCATAGAAAATCTTAGGTCGCGGATTATTAAGCATATGCATGCTTTCAGTTGACCCTAATCAGTATAGTTAAACTCTAAGCATGTATGTTGATAGGATTGAGATCCTGTGTAAGCACTATAGTAACTGAAAACATACTAAGGTCTGAACTTAAATCTTTTACGAAAATAAACAGCCATTTTGCTGGCCCAGGACAAACGCAATTTTATACAATGCTTTTCCTGGCTGTCTGAAATATTTTTTTGCCTTCCCCCCCCCTCCTTCCCCCCAAGTGCTACTATCCACTTAGCTTATCATAAGATGAGCGCAGAGGATGTTTACTGAAGCGGCAACATCTCAGTCAAGTCAGAGCTGCTACCATGTTTTATACCAGGAGAAAAACCTGCACCACGAATCACTTTCAATAAATTCCAGTCAGTTACCACGCATCTCTAGACTCCAAAGCCAAAAAGGATCACATTGGCAGTTTCATCTGACATCTTTATAAATGAAGAGTAGAATTTTCTCCAAAGTGGAATTAAAATGAATCATTTAGAAATCCAAAGGAGTGGGTTTACTAGCTCCTTTGGTTAACTGTTTTGGTGAACAACCATCATCATTAGAATACTGGGATTTAAATCTAGGCAAAAAACACTGGGACTTCAGTCGATAGACAAGAGATGAAATTCAATCTAACAATCCTGAACCAAGATAGCTACTCTACAAAGTATGGTGCCTTCAGTGCTTTTTTTTTTTTTATTTTTTACCAAGTGGAACAGAAAATGCATAGGAGAGTGTAGGACAAGCTCATTGGATATTTTACTGGATGATAGAAAGGAGGGACCAATACAGCAGCTAAATACAAATGCAGCTAAATACAGCAGTTGTCTTCTAGTCATAACCATCACACTGCTCCAGCAATACACTGGTGATAACAGTACTGCACAGACAGTTTTCATAGGGTAGAAAAGTGTGGAGTTGATGTCATATCGCTCACCTCCCTGTGATGAATTGTTCACTGTGACACTGTTTTTCACCACACATTTCACAAAGTAAAACCAATATATGACCCTTTGCTTTTACTATATGACAAACTGCGACTCAAGAGGACTTGAACTGTGAAACTGTCTCTATTCTATCTCTTATACTTGGCTTATTAATTGGAAAACTAGGTCATTTCAAATCTAAGAAATGAATAAAAAAATAACCATAGCAACATCATAGTCCCAGGACACTTACAAGCAACCAGTTCTTTCTCCATCTAAAAATACAACTGGCCTGCCTTTCATCTCTCTGAGGGACAAAGGGACAAAAATATTGCATTATTCTTACTTTCTTGGTATTTCTGTTTTTGCAGTCTATGGGCCCTGACCCAGACTTCCCCATGGCATTAGTCAGCGAAATTAAGTTTCACTGCCCTTGCAATCTAGAAAGCCAAAAGCATAAAGAAAGGACCATCACCCAGCAGCAACATGCTGTGAAACAGGAAATTCAAAGCCAAATTTCCTCAACCCTGGGCCTGTGCCTAAGCTACAAGGAAGACCTCATCAAGGCAGAAAAAGGTTTAATTAGCTGATAATACTGATCCGCTCACAACAGAACTTATTTCTTTATATAACGTTACTGAGGTGTTCTCATGATGCAGAAGGAACTCTCACGACGTGTTAATTTCAACGCAAGACAACCAGGGCAAAACCCTTTCAGACACAAACTGAAATCCTCTAAATATCAGATTTCCATTTCAGCATTTGGACAACATTAAATACATGCATGAACACATTCATATTTACAGATGGTATGAGTGCTCCTGATAAAAAAGGAGACTAAAATGATCTCTTATCAAAAGTTATTTTGAAGTGCGTGAATGGCCAAGTACCTCTATTAGCATCATGTCAAACTTTGATATTTCTTTTCAGGAAAGTGACCGCTGTCCGGTGACGTTATTTACCTGCATTGTCTATCTAGTCTGGGCAAATCCAGTGGCTACACCAAGCTATTCGAGTTTCTTACTTTCTGATGATAAGGAAGATTCCTTTGTAATGACCAAATTGTCCAAACTTTAATCACTATACCTATTGTTTCTGAGCTTAGTAAGATTTAACATCTGATTGAATGTGTTCACTCATAATCTGCACAGGGAAAACAACATTTTAGCTCCTCAACTGTAATCAGCCGCTAACTGAAAGGAAATTAATTTTTAAAGTTGCATGACATCTTCCAGCTAGGCAGTATAACAAAGGCAGTTTACAGCTGCTGTGGGCTAGATACTCCAGACAGTCTCCAAATAGCCACCTCAAGAGTGGACTTGCTTTTTTTTTTTTTTTATTTGTAGAAATAGACAGCACAAGTATTCCTGTAAAAGTGTGTACATTTTACCAGGCTAATGATTTTACTTTCCAAAAAGAAAAATCAAGGAAAACACGGGCATATCTATGTCTTGAAATTAAGCCCAAAAGGTTGGGCCTAACAGCACTCCTTAACAATGAAATGCCAACAGTGTCTCATGTTCCCACAAGTTAGTCAGCGTCTAGTTAGGCTGCTTGTGCAGACCTACCTGCATTAATACGTTGAATGCTACAGAAGAAAATCATCCATTGTGCTAAAAACAGTGAATTGTCATGGAACAATTTAATCTCATTTATGAGACTAAATTCCTCATTTTATGACTAGCAGTTCCTCATTTTATGACTAGCATTCTCATCCACATTAAAAAAAAAAAAAAAGCTAATCCGGGGAATCCCTCAGTCTGTAGTTATCTGCCTGGAATAAACACAAGACAAAGATATAAAAACTAGAAATAGCAATAATGATGCTATTGCAGATGTTCTGTTCCAGATTAGGTCCTAGAACCAAATACATATCATGTTGAATCTGTGCATATTATTACTATGTATATGTACTGTACACATATGACATCCTTCAACTAGGATGTGATGTGAAAATTGTTGTGGGAACAAAACCAAAACTATTTGCAATTTAGCTGCAGTAAAAACTACATTACAGCCTGAACCGTAAGAATTACTCATGGATATTTCATTGTGTCTTATTATTTAAAGTAGTCAAAATATTTTCAATTTCTGAGAAACAGATTTTGAAAAGGCTGTTTTATCAAAGCTAGACTGCAGACATGCATTTGGTTTAACAAGAAAGTTTTATGTGACAACAAGTGAGAAACGGGTCAGATATCCCAGTCCACTAAAAAACCTTTCTACTTTACTCAATTCCATTTGTGCAAAAAGAACTTCAAGAGATTTGTTTTCATTCCAGCAAAGAAGATAAATTCTGAAAGTTCAGATGTTGCGATAAAAATAGATTTTCATCATCTGGTCAGATATAATTTCTTGCCTTTTGAATCCTTTTCAGCGGCAATTGAAAACAAAAATGTTCATAATTACATGTAAATGTCTCCCCCCACATCCTAGGCCTTCTCTCTGAGGTTTAAAAGAAGAAAACTTAGGGGTGTATTCCTGCTAACCAAGATTCATATGGCTTATACTGCATGACTTCCTGATTTTTTTAGAATGGGAAAATTGGTTGAGACAGTGCCCATAAACATACCATTTCTGAATGAGTGAGTTTCATATTTGAGTTTCATATTTGAGTAGGTTTCTTGAGCAAAAATGATGGCTGATATCCTAAGGAGCTGCTGTCCTTGTGAAGAAAAGACATATATATATAAAATATTCAAAACTGAAGTTCATAAGTGTTTCAAGCAGAGGAAGGATCCACATAACGTTAAATCTATGGAGATGTTAACAATAGTGTAGCTTTCCCTCTGAAATGCATATTAACTTTTATGTCATGGTTTGATGACACAGGGAGTTCAGTAGCAATACTGGTTTAAAGCCTCTGGGCTCTTCCTCTGACTCTTTACAAAGTTTGCCACCAGCCTCACTGTGGTGAGAATTCGTGGAGCTGTGCTGTGAGTGAATCATAGAGTCTGGAAAAATAATGCTCGACCATCTATCTTCCCCTACTTCCCTCACTTAAACTCACAGTTCACAGCCAACACAAGGACTACATGACGGAAGAAGGCAAAAAAGGATGGTATGATGGTATGAGATGAAGAACAGCATGAAGGACAAAAGTAATTTTCTTAGCTGTCCACTAGAGACTGGAGGAGGCAGAGATTCAACCAGCACTACTGGGCACTCAAACACAATAAGCACCATCTTACTTATTCCAAGCACTGGCCCTTGGATCAGCCCTTGAAGAAGCTGTTTTTTCCACACAGAAAGCTCTTTTTGTGAGGAACAACCTCTAACACCTAAGTTTTAAAACTGAACATGCCCATTTGAGCTTACAGCAGAAGGTGAGGATGAGTGAAGAAGTAACAAGACATTGGAATAAGGGAAGAGAGGACAAGAGACTGGGTGATCAGAGATTTCATTGATTCTGTATTTTTCCTTTCAGCTTATATTCTGCCATATGGAATGGTTCATCTTTTACTGAAACATCTTTGTTGACACATTTTAACAAGCTCATGAGTAGACAGCAGTCATACCTAGGAACAGTGTCTCAGCCAGATACAGCTGTACAAATTACTATGATAATAATCTGAACCATAATGGATACATAAAGATATCTGCAGTTTTTTATTTAGTGAGGCTGTCTCAAAAGGGTGCCGTATAAAAAGGTGTATTCTGGCCTGAAAAACTGAAAGTGTCATGCTTTTTGAATATTGTTATAACATGCAATGAATTCTCAAATTAGAGATATGAAATAATAATAATAATAAACCAGTTACACATCTTTCATGAAGACTTTTGTGGTGGACTTGGGAAACTGCTGTGTTAAAAGATCAATAGAGATCTGTTGAGGCCCTTTTTGAGAAGAAAGTTGCAATCCACCTTTGGGTTTTGTATGAGCCTAGACTCAGACAGCTTAGAGCCAAATTCCATGTTCTGAAGCTAGGAAAATTTATACCAACCTATCTGGACACAGCAGGTATAAACTCAGCTGTGGCTGCCTTCAGCCATATTCTTGGTGCACGCTGCAGTGAAGGCATTGCAGGAAATGGTCATGGGGTTATAGCCACAGAAGTACAGATTAAGTCTTCTCTACAGTTTCTGTGTGGAAGAATCACACAAAAATGATCCATGTATATTTGCAGCTAAAGGTTCAAATGAGTTTAACTTAAGGATGCATTTTTTTTTCTTCTTCTTAGACAGTCAATAACAAGTGGAATAAATATTATGGAACTGTCAGGAATCACCTATACTGTGTATACTGGCTACAATTTTACTTGGAGAAAAAAAAAAAAGGAAGTCATTTTGCAAGAGAGTGTCGTTACTACAGAAAGTTTTCTTTTAATTAAAAGTAACTGGCAGCAACTTCAAAGAAGGATAATTATACACAGAGCTATCTGTCAGGAGAACACTACTTATTGGCACACACTGGAAAAAAAAAACCTAAGAACAAAGATAGGCAACTATTATATGTTTCAGAGGGAGGGGTTGTTTTTGTTTTCTTATTTAAGCTGTACACAAATTCTACTTGAAGAGGAAATCTTGAACTGACCACAACATCCACTTACTGAGAACAAAACAAAAAGGTCTAAAAGACAGAACAAAGTATCCATCTTAAATTATAATTTGTAATAGTGAATCCTCTAAGTTTTTTACTACAAACCAATTGTTCTACAATCAGAAATTGAACACTACCTTTATTGTAGATATGCTTCTTCATATCTAAGAGGCAGATTAGTTCCGTCTTTAAATGGAAAAAATAAGCTGTCTGATAATGGAACTGTGAGTAGGACTTATAGGATGCAGTTGAAGGCAGTCATATTAAAGAAGAAAAAAGAAAAAGTTTACTTCGTAGGAACATTTACAGAAGATAACATATATGCCGGGTGATTTATTGCATATGTAAAAAGACCTATTTGTTAAATATGAATGTTAGTCTTAAGAGCTTTCACTTGTCTTGGGCTCTCCTATCTTTCAAAAGATTCTTTCTAGCAAAAAGACAAAGAAAGATGTTTTGACATAAGTGACCTAGCTCATAAATGCTTTAATTAAAGGAATATGATAAATTTAGAACAGTTAGCACACAGAAGCTTAGATTGTTTTATCTCTTGTCCTAAAACGCATTTCTGTAAATACAAAGGTTTTAGTGAGGAAAACACAGCCTGTGTATTTTATTTACTTTGTGTGTTTGACATCTGTTTGGTTTCACTAGATATTCTCTGTATAGCATGGTACAAGTGTGCCCTCCATTTACCTTTTGGTAAAGCCAACAGAGAGAAATGAGAGAAGGCTTTTTTTTTTTTTTCTAAGTAGAAAAATTATCATAAATTGGCAAAACAAGGCACACAGTCTAAAGGGCAAAGAGAGAGTACCTGCTAGTTCTTTTAATGAAGTTGACAGTATACTTTTCATGCTGCAGTAAATTTCAACTAAGATAATGAAACTATTTTTTCTTCCAGCCAGTCTATGAGAAAAATACAGACTAGACTGCTGAAGAATAGTGTCCAGAAACATTTTGTTACCCTTGACCTTGTCTGAAAGCTTAGTTTCCAGAAACCCCTTGTCTTCTGAGAACTTCGTAGCAAAAATGCATTAACAATGAGTTCTGGTCTGTATCATCTTGCAATACCACTCATCTTGCGCAGAAATTAAAACAAAAATGCTTACTTGCATAATCCACAATGCCATTTCCTTTTTGTTCCCATGGTCTTTGGTCTTGGCTAACATGCTTATCAAAAAAACATTGGAATGTCACCAGTTTAGCATAAAATAAGTAATAGAGACTCCTAGAAGAAAATAAAAGACTTTCCAGTTCTCCCATGGTTATTTAACGAGTTATTTAAAAACTGTGTTTTAAGAAATCAACCAACTGAAATCATAACCATCAAATTAACAAGGTGAGGGCTGGAGAAAAGGAGAGGTTTCTTGACAATATTTCACTGCAGGTAAATTTGGCCTCCCAAACTATTTTCTCCTATGATACTTGCTAGAATATGTTCCAAATAAAAGTTCTCTGCAGCCCCAGCCATCAACTACAATCATTTCCATCGGAACATATTCCCTGACCTAAGAGCCTGATCCAGAGCCTTCAACAGCAAGTCTGCTTATAATGGTCAGCCCTATCTTTTGCCACAGACTCCAAACAGTGTTCTTTCAAGGGTAAGGATAAAGTGGAGGCAACAAGCTAATATAAGCAGAACAGTACTCCTCTACTCAGTTCCTTTGTCTGAATGTACTCTCATCCTGAAATCCTTGCTGCCTCCACCACTCCCCCCATCACCAAAGATGACACATCCCTTGGATATTCATCTTTGAAACATAGGCACTATTCTGTTAAGAACACGAAGTTCTCCTAGGAAACTACATTACACACCTTGATCTAATGCGTTTTTTTTCCAAAATGAAAACAAGGAGTCCAAGACACTCCAAAGAATACACTTAAAGAATGGACATTGAAGCAGTCTGCCCTAAACATGCTTTATTGAAGCATGTGCTTTGCTGCTCTACTGGCCTGTCCCAAGGTTAATGTTGATTGTGTGATTTGAACATTAGTGAAGAGAGAGCATTCTTACCCTGCATCCATATTATTGAACTCTAAATGGAGCAATTCTGGATTCTGCTGCTATGGAAGTTGAGGATGTAGTTAGACTTTTCCCCACCCTCAGAGTCCATTCCAGTGTAGCACTTATATCATCCTGTCCAGTAAGGCAGATTTTTCTGGCCTATATTTAAGCAATAAGACATGACAGATTGCTTTTTTTGAAGTGCATTTTCAGAAGATTATTATATGCCTTGGGTGGTGTTATAAGGCAAGAAACCCAAGACATTCCTTTAAGTGTCTCTTTGCTATTATGAAATGGAACTTACAAATCAAAAAAGATGAAGAGAGAGTCAGACTCCTGCACTTAAAGGGCATTATTGACATGGCTATGACATCATTGACAGCCAGTCATGAAGCTCTATGTTCAGACTTTTAAACCCTTTCCATAATTCAAAATAAAAGTAGAGTTTTGCCTTCAAACCTTACATCAACATTGTAGTGATTATCTGCAAAGGACTCTGCCTAATTAATTTTCAAATCTTCTTGTATTCAGATTCATTGATAAAAGTAAGGCTTTGATTATTTTCCCTTTAATATCGTGAAGCAATCAGAGCTGTAATACGATTAAATAAGAGCAGTCTCTACACTCAGAGCTTGATCTGTAGTGGGTCAACTACAATTAAATACCAGGGTAAGAGAATGAGGCATTTAGCAGAGCTTTTGTTGACTCTTCTCAAGACTTGAGCTCACTTTCTGACCTACAAAATCACTGCTAAAAAAACTATCAAGCAGGTTGTTAGACTAATGAATGAATTAATACATATCTGAGCAGCAAAATAAAAGGGAATTTTTTTACCCGTTATTTATTAAAAAAAAAAAAAAGTTGAATTTTCTTTTGCTTACCTGTTTAGCTACATATGCTACTAATCACAGTTGTGTTGTTTTCCAGATACTGTGACTACAAAAGAAAAGCAAGATGCTTTTTTTCTTTTTGTCACTTTTATTCATTAGCAACAATGCATCAAAAGTAAGAGATCCTGAATATAACAAGTTAATTAATTAAATGAAATTATTTGCCTGACAAATTAGAATCTGGGATGCAACACTATCAACATCCACAGATCTGTACCCAGATGGCCTTCTAGCCTTAGTATATCCTAAAAACAGGCGTAGGTTTGTATTATTTGCTCTGTGGAATCAGACCAAAAAAAAAAAAAAATTGCTTCTAATCATGTGTTCTAGTTAATAAATACTCCCATGTAGTTCTCTCACTGCCCTATCTTTCATTAGGAAAGGTCAAATTAAACTGCTCTTTTTGGTTTGTGACATGTAATTTTTCCATTGATATAACCTAAAATTAGGTTTGTAGTCTTCAACCTCATTTAACCAAAACAAACTATACTACAACAAGCCAGTATTTCCATCAGGACTCCCAGCCATTATGTAGGACTCAGCCCACCACAGAGTTAGGCCACGGCAAGTGCTGGCCACAGATATTCTATAAGTTCAGCTTCCACAGAACCCAGCACCACTGTGACTGAAAAAAGTCTTCCTACAGTTAGTAACACTGGCTCTGACATCTGTGAAACCTGCCCTTAGGATGGACATTTGACGTCCTGTTACCAAAAGTAATTGATATAGCTTTACAAAAGTGGTAGCTTAATTTCTTACTATGTTTAAGAAATGTGAGAACATAGAACAACTTGTGACGTTTTGAACTGTACACATACTTTTCTTGAGGAATATAACATTACAAATTCAGCTTATATAGAGCTTTCAGTAAAGCATTAGTGGAGGAGGAGGTGTTTGAAATTCTACATTTCAAAATACAGTATCTGATCTATCTATAGACAGTCCAGAATGCCTGCTAATTTTCAGCTGTCAAAATACTGAAAGGAACGATCTCTTCACCCCTCACAAGTGAGTTCTCAAAGTTATTTCAAGATTTTGTTTTATTTTTTAAAGAAGAAAACTAAAGTTCAAAAACAATTTATGAATTTCTATATTGCTCTAAAATACGTTCATCGCTCTTGAAATTTTGTCACCAATTCAACAGATAACAATCAAACAAAAATCTAAGCAAGTTAAACAAGAGCACTGGTAATTACCTGAAGCATATTTAAACTTTTGAAGTGCTTCAAAAAATTTCTATTACTGTTGTATCTTAACTATTGCCTTCTACAGAACCCAGAAACTAAAGACTTCTCAAAAACTTCAGGAGTTATTACTTATTGATTCTATAACTAAATCTCCCAAGATCTTCCTGTACTAACTGTCTCATTGAACTCAAACTTAGATTAGCTGAACCTAAGATGATTTGGCTTAACCAAAAAACCAACAACTAGCAAACAAAAAACAGCTATGAAAAATTACAGGTCTACAAATATTTTAAAGGGAAGAAGTAATAAATGTAAAATAAATAAATAAATAAAAATAACGTAAGGAGAAGGAGCAATATGGAACAACCAGTAAAACGGTAACAAAGAATGAGACAAAATTAAGACAGGTTTCCTGGATTTTCTACTTCCCCCCCCCAAAACAAAACAAAACAAAACAACACTTTAGGTGTCTCACAACTATATCCTATATAAGAGGGACTTGTATGTTTATTTCTTTAAACAGATATCAAAACCCAGAAGAGATGATCCTGTGCCATATAAAATTACACAGGGTCCAAAAGGATCCCCACCATAATATTCTTCACTCACAGTTTGGTCAGAGAAAGTATATCAGATACTCCTGAATGTAACCAGTCTACGGTTTGCAAAACAAAAGAAAACAATCAGCATGGCTTTGTAAAATGTTCTCATTATCTCACCATTTTGCACAGGATAGTGTGTTTCAGATTCAGTGTGAATTCTGAGACACTGGACCTTGGTATTTTATGCCCAGAGTATAATACACATTATGCACAGTGTTGAGCATCTATTAACATAAAGCTACATACATCAGTTACTACTCGGGTATCTAGGATGTGGATTGATCAGAGTCTTGCTCTTACTTACTTCTTTTCAGACATGAATTTAATGCATTTTCCAAAAAATTTTATTCTACGTGAATAGTATTTAAAGACATCACTGTAACACACATTGTGCATACAAAATAAGAGTCTTAATAGTCTGCAGTACAACGCTTATTAATACTATTTCAGAATTCTGCAACAAATGGGTTTTAATCTTATTTTTAATGTTTCATTAACAGCTGTGGCATGTTTTAGGTGAATTTTATTCCTTAACAGAATACATTACCTTTACCTTGGACAATGCGATGAAGAATTTATTTTTCAGGTTTTTTTACTTGGATGAGAACCAGTGTTCCTATATGAGAGCACTGAGTAATCATGTGCAAAATAGGACCACCCAACATCTGTCTATATTCACTTGGAAGAGTTTTATATTCCTCTGCTATAGGACTTGCAGGAAATTTATGCCGAATACATGGGTGGGGTGGGAGAGAATCCTTCCTCTTTGCTTAATCACATTCAGGGCTGAGCGATGATCCATTTTGTCTGGTTCTCTCCATTACTCTTTCTAAAATTAACTCACATCTGACATTATAACATATGTTAAATATTATGTAAGTGGTCTGTTCTATATTTGGTTTATTCAGTCATAAATCCTGGCATGCATACTAAAAAAAAAAAAAAAAAAAAGTAGCACTGTGGAGAAAAAAAAAACTTTTGCAGACAAAATCGTGTTCGTAAAAGTTGGACTCCCCCACACACCCCAAGTACATAAAAGGAGCTGAAATAATCCACTGTATGAAAGCTAACAAGATTTTATCCGCTAGGGAAAATATTTTGCAGGTGAATATGTTCATTTACTTTGTGGAAATGGAATTTTCACAGTCCAGGGGAGCTTAAGAGCAACAGCTAGATATGCTGAAATAGGTTTCAACCTGGCAAAGCCAAGGTGTCCATAACCATGTGAAAGTGACACATAATGGCTAGAACAAAGGGCTAGGAGCTCCATTCTTACCATTCTTAATGTTCTTGGTTTTCTACTGTTTGGCTGGGGATTCCAAGCGCTCTCTGTAACTTGAAATTATTAACAAACTGTAAACCATGTAAAGGCTTGGCCAGTACTAAACCTTGACTGGTTTTCTGAACCACCAGTCAGTCATCCTGATTTCCCAGCATATTTGTCACAACTGAAATTTCCCTGAAAGCCATGCACCGTTTTGTATAAAATTTCCAATACTGTCTTACACCAGTATTAACTGTCTCATTCAATTTCATTTAGCTGAAATAAAATACAGAGGCACTGAATTATACATAGTACACCATTTTAATTTTAAGGCCACTGACCTCTTCTTTATACCCATTATTTTGAACCAGTAAGTAGCTGAAGAATTTCATACCACAATTGCCTGCATAACTGTAGGGAATTAGGCTTCAACATCTACAACATGGTTTGGGGGTAAGAGATAGCTGATAAGTATATCTTCATATTCACTCCTTAGTTCCCATTTTCTGAAACTAGCTTGACAGCACAAGACGCACACCAAGTTCAATCCTGAAAGAATTTTCTTACTGGTGTGTCCCCCAAAGGACAAATGTAGACTCTTACACAGTTAGGAGACTGCAGCAACACAAAAGTTATGACTGTCAAAGAAACTGAAATCAGCTAACAGTGAGGCGCATAAATATCTTCAGTAGAGGTGTTAGACTGACCAGTCCTTTCACCTCAGGAGTTTCCAGATGCACGTACAACTCAGAAAGTGGGGTATTGTCTGACAAGGGGCTTTTGCCTATGCTGCTCTCAACCAAGTGCCAATTACAGAAACACCAGCTATTCAGTTCTGGAAATCTTTCCTCCCAGCAGCTCAAAAGGCCTCGTTTCACAGAAAGGTGTAATTGACATTTCCTTGTACCAGCTCCAGAAAACAGCATATATATATATTTCTCTGATATTAACGTCAAATCTGTGTTGGTAGAGTAAAGCCTTTCTCCAGTGGTTTCTGATGGTATAGGGGACTGATTCAGGACCATGGAGCCCCCACACTATGGCAACAAGGGCAGAATACAGATCTGTCACTGAAACTTTAGCACATTATTAACAAGCTGTAAAACATACAGAAGTATAGCTCTGTACCACTTAATTCTTCCTATCAGAAGTCATAAACAGAAAGAGCTATTTTAAAAAGCTGAACAAAACAACAGGTAAACAAGATTTTTAATGCAGTGACAGTTATCCAAAAATCTACATTTTTATCTCCTTTATATCAAATTATTTCATAGCCATAATTATATCCTAATTATAATGTTTATTTCTGAATAGAACTAAGTTCAAGCCACATATAATTACTTCTCTCATTGGTCATTGGTGCTTAAGAAACCAACTTTATAGCATTTAAAGCCACAATGAGATTTTCACGTGCCAATATATTCATACAGATACATACCAAAGCACAGTCACAGAAGAGCACTAAAAGGCTTAGTCTGACTCACATAATAGAGCAGCACATTGTGAGTGCCTGACTACTAAGAAAGGATATCTATATTCAGTTGCAGCTGAGTTGCTGAATGGATGGTTCGTATTCCAAACTGATTCTATCAGTTTTAACCATTATAAAATATATAGAAAATGCTGTCGTTGTTTGGAATGAGAAATATTTTGCATTCATGTTAGTAGAATACGACATACGATGGTCTAACATGATGCTCAGAGCAGTGGAGATCAGATTTTAGTCAGCACAGGCTGTAGGAATGGGAGCTGAACATGTAATGGCCTGCTTTATCTTTCTTGACAGACAGCTGGGCCTTCTACAATTGTTATTTTCCTACTAGCACATAGACACTTCAAATACAGCATATGTAGATTTCCCAGCACTGGTGCAGCAGGTTTTTATGAATTGACATCGCTTAGACTATTGCACAAGAACTAAATCTACTCCATAGTTACTGCTGAAGCTAGCTTTCCATTCCCTGGTTACCCCACAATCAGCCGGAGCCGCTTGCACAGGTCTGTTTTCTTGAGTGTGCAAGAATGCTCACAGTTATTAACTGACCTAACACTGATCTAGGCTGTGCTGCAGCCTAGTGGGCTAAGGCGGAGAGAATGGAGCTAACTATCACAGCAGGAGAACAGACATTAGAGAGACAATACTGGAAAAATAATTTGAAGACCAAGAGTCTAAAAGAAAAAGAAAAAAAAAAAAAAGATACCAGGAGAAAGGAAAAAGGAAACTTTAGTTGAAAATAATTTTGCTGCCATAAGAAAACTCCTGTAGCAACTTATCAACACATTTCACAATGTCAGAAAGACTAGGCATTCCAGTCATAAACATAACAATATCCTTCTGGCCCGACAACACAGCACATTATGGGAAAAAAAATAAAGCTCTCAAAAACTTGTAACTTCAAATGCATAGGAAAATATTTCTCTTAAAGCCCCTCAACACACTTTTAATGCACGGTACATACAGTAACAGGGAGAATCCAGAATATTTCCATTACAGAACAAATGAAAGGAACCAAATTAAGACTGGGTGGGTAGTATAAGTAGGGTGGAGTGACAACGATGAAGGATTAGACATGGAAAAAGGAAGTTGACTAGATCCTTAAACAGTTCACATCCAGATGCTTCATTATTTAAATTTCTCACAAAGGTGTGGAAAGTTTTTAGAAAAAATGCAATTTTTTGAAGGAGCAGGATGTAGCAGAGAGCAGGAGGAGGAGGAGAAGCAGTACTTAGGGGAATGTCACCTGAAACTCATTTTTAGCCTTCGAATCTTTTCATTAAAATTGCTTCCCCCACCTCAGCAGGCAATTAAACATATTTGAACACAGACAACGTGCAAATACACACAGAAGACTGTAGAAAGCTGCAGGTCACAGGTGTCATTCCAAAGCACCAGAAGGACCTTACTAAGAGTTCTGTGAGCAAGGTAACAGTGTTGAGAAGCAAAATCATGACTCATTTGTTAGCTGTCACATTCAAAACAACAAAGCCTCCACAGCCACAACAACATAGGATTATAAAAGCACACACGCACAAAAACAACAACAAAAAACATTACGGTTTAATCCACTCCAATGTTTTAGCTGAAACTTCTTTCTGCTGATTTCAGTTGTTACTCCATTTATTAGCTACCCACTTTGAGACACAGTGGGCATTGAACCTGTTTGCCTAAGGCTTCCTCTACACACAAAATGTGTATTGCCTAGTGATTCCGATGTAATAACATGGTGCAAACCCTTCTTCCTCCACATACAGACATACTTCTCCTGTACATATGTACAAATGCTTTTACCAGCCTAGTTTTACATGGGAATGAAAACCTTCTTGTCCGTGGTCTAACTGTATTCACAAGTATGAATTATTTCAGCTACTAAAGAAAACCAATCTGACTGTAATCCTAAAAAGCTACAGGAGAATACAGTGCATAAAGACCACCTTAGTCTACGTGAAAATAAATATAAGTATCTTAAGTCACCAAAACTTCATTTTCCAGCAAAAGGATTAAAAATAAACAATAAGTAATTGTGCTGAAAAAGAACACAGGAAAATCTTAAGACCCATTGTAACTGATTTGTTTACAGAAATCTCCTCAGAAGGAATCATTTCATAGTCAAAAGTCAAAGCACAACTCTAAAGAGATGAATAATGACAATAGTTACGAAATGGGAAATTGCAGATTTCATGAACACACACACAGGAAAAAATATCATATTATGCAGTATTAGCAATGTTCTATTTGGGTAACATATCTCAAAAATCTAATACGATACACAGATGGAACTGTGACTGACAATAGCTCAATACAGTCTTCAGCTAAGTCCAGCAGTCCAGAAAAATATGCAAGCCACATTTTTGCATTTCTCAATTATAATTTCTACCTAATTATTACCTTCTTGGCAGATTTCCTGTTTTCACTTGCACATGATTCTTAGAGTATTGGATTCCTATAACGCAGCATAGCACACATCTTTTCATGTTTGATCTCCCATTCATTCATACAGGAGAGGTTGACTGAAAACAGGATCAAAGATTTCTCAACTTCTTTCCTTTTCTGTTTTCCCTGATGACAATTCCACGCTAGTGGTTCTCTTTTATTGGGCAACAAATTAATTCATGTTAGTCAATACCTGATCTGAATTTGTGTGGCTAATTAGCAGAATGTCTACAGGCATAGAACAAACTAAGCAACGCATTTTTGTTTTCCAAGAATGCTAAAATTCAGGTAAACTTGAGACAAATCACACTCTCAAAGGCAAAGGGATGTGATGTAAATTCATTCTTTTAAATCCTACCCACTGGTATCTGTTGGCATTATTAAAATAAGCTTCATATGCAATAATCACAGAAAATACCAAGTTGAAAGGCACCCACAAGGATCATCAACTCTCACTCCTGAACCCACACAAGAGCATCCAATAATCAAACCATATTTCTGGGAGCATCATCCAAATGCTTCTGAGCTCTTGAAGGCTCAGTGCCGTGACCACTTCCCCGGGGAGCTTGTCCCAGTGCCCGACCACCCTCTCAGTGAAGAACCTTCTCCTAACGTTCAGCCTGACCTTCTCATGTCCCAGCTCCATGCCATTCCCTTGGGTCCTGACACTGTCCCCAGAGAGCAGAGCTCAGCGCCTACCCCTCCGCTCCTTGTGAGGGAGCTGCAGGCCGCCATGAGGCCTCCCCTTGGCCTGCTCTGCTCTGGGCTGAGTAATCTGAATGACCTCAGCTGCCTCTTGTGTGTCTTCCACTCTAGACCCTTCACCATCTTTGCAGCCCTCCTTTGGAAACTCTCTAATAGTTTTACGTCCTTCTTATGTTGTGGCACCCAACTGCACACAATCCGTGAGGTGAGGCCTCAACAGCACAGAGGAGAGCGGAACAGTCCCTTCCCTGGACCAGCTAGCAGTGCTGTGCCTGGTGCACCCCAGGGTACAGCTGGCCCTCATGGCTGCCAGGGCATGCTGCTGGCTCATATTCAACTTGCCATCTACCAGATCCCTTTCCACAGGGCTATTCTCCAGCCTCTGGCTCTCCCATTTGTACGTCTACCCAAGGTGTCCCTGGCTCAGGTGAAGAATGCAGCACTTGCTCTTACTAAATTTCATATGGTTGGTGATTGCCCAGCCCTCTAACTTGTCAAGATCTCTCTGCAAGGTCTCTGTACACCAAGGTATTCAACAGTTGCTCCTAATTTGGTATCATCTACAAACTTAGCATGTGTTCGACCAGATCATTTATAAAAGCATTGAAGAGCACAGGACCTAAAATTGAGTCCTGGAGAAACCCCACTCATGACTGACTGGCTGCCAGCCTGATGCAACCTCATTTACCACAACCTTTTGAGACCAACCTAGCAGCCATTTGTTCACCAATCATATTATGTACCCACCTAGCTGTATATTGGACATTTTGTTCAGAAGGATACTATGAGAGACAATATTGAAAGATTTGCTAAAATAAATAAGTAAAACAAATCTACTGGCTTCCCTTGATCAACTAGATGGGTAACCGTGTCATAAAATAAATTAAGTGATGGTGATAGTTTTCACTAATTCTGTACTGTTTTGTTCTACTTGGCATGCAAAATATGAATGTTAAATGAAGATGGTGGTAAGTGGTTGTTTTATAGTTCTGCAGTCTGTGTTTACTTTTACAGACTTATGCACTCATAATTAAGCTGCAGAAAACCATGGATTTACTGTCTCAGTTAGTAAGCCAGAATATGGAAAACTGATTTGGTTCTGGTCATTTTTCAATAAAGAGAGGTGGTTCTGAATGACTCTTAGAACACAAACAGCTTTGACAGATATTATGCAAGCATAAATAGTCACTGTAAACTGACTCAGATTTAAAGTAAGAATCAGGAAAACTATCGTGGATGTACCTGCTAACACATTTTTAAAAGAGATCACAAGAAAAGCTGCATAGGTTTTAAGGTCCTTTTCAATAGTAACACCGACATCCTTACTGAGCTATAGGATCATGACTATTGGTTGCTTGCTTTCAGCTTTTCTTATGTTTTTCAATGACTAGCATAGTCCTGTAACACTTACCTATCTTGTTCATAACCATACTATTGCTACAAATAGCAAAATATTAAAGAAAAAGAGGGGGAGGGGGGTTAGAAACGTGAATAAAATGCAAACGACATAAAATAATAAATCAAAGACCTAAGCTCTGACATTTGGATTTCTGGTGGTCCATATGTTTTACATATTATGAAACCATCATCATAAACAATTCTTGCTAAAGAATACAATTCACATTCTTCCTAAACCATCCTATCTCATTTGTTTACAGTTTCCTTCTCAAAAGCTTCATTAAATTGAAGACAGCATGAGCAAGTTGAAACAATTCATAAGGAAAAAAAGATCTCTATTAAATAATGTCAACTTCAAAGGCAACAATAAGTAATCTCCTGCAAAGGGAAGGCTGTGAAAGCATCTTTTGAGCTGGTTAAAAACTGGCAATTATCAATTTCATTTTGACATGAATGAGAGGGAGGAATGTTCTGTACATGCTTTAATCTTCTAACATATATTTTATAACAAAATAAAAATTCAAACCACCTTAAGATATTTTCACCGAACATTTAACTAAGTCTGTACTAGCACAAGTAACTACATCACTGAAAGGCATTATGCCTAATGTTTTCTTTATCCTTTAGTTTTTATAGTCCTGTTGGTTTTGGTAGCAATGATCAAGTATTTACCCAAAGAAAAGATATCAGCTGGGCAGCCTTCTCCAAGGCTCAGTATGAGGCGCAGTTGCAAAAGATGTTGTTATGGGAGAGCCAACACTTAGTCAATGGCAGACCTCTTTCCAAAGGGCTCCAGCAATCAAGAGAAATACAGTGGGATACAGAAGTCAGGAGTCTACGTGTAAGATCAAAAGAGGGTAGCACTTGGCTTACTTGGCCCTTTATACACAGTGAAACCACCAGATCAGAAAGCATCAGCCTTTTGCACCAATTAAAGTTTACCAGTGTGCATGTGCAACTCTTCTGTTCATATCACAAAGGGAAAATTCTAGTGCATTGCCCTTCTTTGTCATTATAAGGCCCACTCCTCTTTTAACAATGCAGTCATGACATATCAGCTATAGTAGTTTATTATTCACAAGATGCTCTATTGTAGCAGATTGATCTAGCAAAAAGTCTTTCTGAAAATCTGATGGGATTGCTTCAGAAATTCAGATGTTATCCCAGACACACTTAGCCTATTGGAAATTTAGAGATGGTTTAAGAAAATATGGACACGGATGGGCTCTAAGGTCCCTCCCATTCCAAACTGTTCTGATTCTATGATGTAATCATCTGTCTCTCTCCCTCCTTTTTTTTTTTCCTTTTTTTTTTTTTTTTTTTTTTTGTGAATCTGGAAATGCTTGCAGAAGGAAAAGAACAACCACTTGGCCAATTTGTACCGCAGCTTACAGTGTAGTAGGTGTGTGTATACACATGCCACACATTGTGTGGGGAGGTCAGTCTGAGAAATATATGAATGATCCACAAGCTCTTCTTAATTCAGAAGCTGCTCCGCGATATAAAAACATGATTAACATGACTTAAAAACCTGGTTTTATTTAAATCTGTGACCATTAAGTGATCTAGGTCAAGAATCAGCAGCCACTCAAGGTTGCTTTATAAACATTCATTTTTCAACCATTTTGTCTTTAACTCCCTCTATATAATTACCTCCTTATTTCTATGCACACTAATTGATTCTCTAAGGATCTACATTCCTATTTTATTTTTATCGCATATGCAAGATAAAATGGAAAAATAAAACAAATTCTTAGGTTTTTTCCTAAACCTCCACTTCCTCCTGTATTCAGTGCTACTGTTTTCACAGTTCCAATTACCATTTATAGGTATTATTTTTATTACTATTTCCAGATATTTATATCTTGCAAAGGTTACATGAAGTCGCCTTTCTGTTCTCCACATTAGCCACTTGTGGATCAGGAAGAAATCATTTTAAAAAAACAACACTAAAGACAGCAAAAATGTACTACAGTAGTCACAACATATGGATGACATATCAAATGTTGGCAGGCTTAGAGTAAATAATGATTTTTATTTATTTACTTTAGGTAGCAGCTATCAGATTAAGAGAGTTATTGTCTTCTATTTCCCATGAAGATAGGGAGCGTAAAGTAACTGGATCCTTTAAGCAACAAATTCATCAGTGCCCCCACTTGTTACCAACTCTGATATGTCTAGAACAGACTCCCATTCTCATTTTATTATTATTTATTTTGTGCATAGAGTTTTGTACCTCCTTTACACTGACATAGGCATTTAGGGTAGGTGTAATACTGTGGAAAATATTGATATCACTGAGCTACGTGGCTTATACCAGAAAACAAGTGAAAAATAGGTTAAAGATGGACAAAGATCCACAGTACATACATGTAGCTCTATGCACTCTTAGTTTGAATAAAGACATTTCAGAAATGGACGAAAATGTCTTACAGTATTTATCTATAGTACAGCAGAAGCATTTCAGACTTCCACACTGCTTGGCCAACATGTCTGTTTCTCACTTAGGAGACTAGGAAAGTTCCATCTCTTGGGCTATTTAATCCTCAGCTTCTTTGCCAAGATCGCCGGCAAAGCTATCAATTATCACATCACAAAAAGAGAGCGAACAACCATCCTGCAGGAACTGGCATAAAACCATCAACTCCTTTCACATACCTCTTCATAGCTCTCAGATGGTAGTAGTTTTGGGTTGCTACTGAATAAAATATTTAAAGTACTCGTTTTTTGAGGAAAAAAGAAGAACAAAAAACATTAAAAATGATGTCACAAGGTCTTACAACAAGTCTTACTGAAGCCTATTCCATGACATTATCCAAAGGTCTGATGGTTCCCATATTTAGACATATCAGATTCTCTTGTTGGTGTGGTATCTCAATCCTTCATACTCATTTTTAGGTGGGAGCCCAATGGGTCAGTGCCAGCAAGCTTGCTAATGCTTGTTCACCGGAATCCGTAGTGCTGGCAAACATTTCACTGCAACTCTACTTAAGGGTCTCAAGTGTATTTCAGCACACTCAGGGTATTAGAGCTTTATATCATTTGAAAGAATCCTTTATTTTTAGTGCTAAATCAACAAAGCTGTTAGTGTCATTTTCAGTCAGACTGTCATCTACTGGGAATTCAAAATTACACTCAGCTGCAAACTATTGACACTCCTCTTAACAAAAAAATGTTTTTAATAAATCTTTACATTAGCCTATGAGATTAAAAAAAATCTTTACCATGAAATATACAAGTGTATAAGTGTTTTATGAAAGTTTTATTAACTTTACAAAAGAAGAATTGGCAGTGAACCATGAACATCCTGTACTCCTAACACGTGGTTATAAATTACACGTTCTTTCCAATAACATCTGAAAAAGAGACTGTAATTTAAATTTCAAAACCACTTGGCATACCTACTATATAGTGCTGACATGAAGTACAGGGAGGATCTGGAGAGACTCAAACAAAGAGTGAAAATATAAAGACATCCTTAGCTAAAAAGCTGCTGATGAATACAATTCCTTTCCAGCTGGACAGGGATCAAGTACTTGCTTGTCATATCATTCAATGCACTGTTCAATCAGGGATTCTTCCTTTCAACAGAAAGAAAACTTAAGTGCTGCTAATCATCCCTTGTAGAACTTTATCTTGCAGATACCTTCTTTATGTCAGGATTTCTCAATGACCATTGCCAACAGTAGAAGGATCAAAGTTGTTATTAAACAAAAATGCAAACATGCCTTCACTGATGGGGAAAAGCAGTTATCTTGTATTCTTGCATACAAGATTTGCAGCTACTAGCAGCTTAATGATATTTAGTGAGAAGCAGAAAAATAAGAATAAAAAAAATAATAAAAAACAACACACATGAAGACTATCAATAGAAAACACTTCTACTTTCCATTTCTAAATGAATATTTAGAACCAATATAAGACAACTTGCTTATTTGGATTTCCAGTAAGATATGTCACTTCATCCATTTAAAGTATGTAATTTAAAATCATAAAATATTCAAAACTGATGTTTTTCAAATAGACCTACTGTTTTTCATAACACAAACTATTCTCTGAAATGGTGTAGTACTTTCAAGTCTTATAAATGCCTTTAATAGACAATATATGTTTAGAAGAAAGGTAAATTATTATTATTTTTTTTTTTCTAAGCAGATTGGGTAAGTAACCTCACGCAACTCATCCTCACAATGCTGTCTGGATAAAACTGGTTTTTCTGCCTTCCAGCAGTACGCAAAAACCTGGAGAGAAGTTAGCTGCCAGTGGCTTGAATGGAACGCAAGCCTAAGAAGAGAAAGCCAAGCCGCAAATAATCATGCAACATTCAGAATTCTTAAAGACCAGTCCTTAGCATAATGAAAACAAAAGAGTACTCAGAGAAGAGCAAGTGAGAAGAAAAACAAACAAATAAAAAAATACCAGCTATACAAGAAGTTGAGACAAAAAACTATACACCACTGATGCATAGTTCTTGTGATTAAAATATGTAACAAGATCAACAACATTTTGTAACAGCAGATTTACCAATTTTGCTGAAATTGTAGTAATAAGTAATTGCATGTCTACTTTTGTAAAGGAAAGCAAAAAAAAAAAAAAAAAGATCCAAAATGGTGGGTAAAAAGGACTTCATTTAGAAAACTTAGAACAGCTGTAGCAGGCAACTGTGTCTGAGTAGGATACAGTTACACTTTCTGCAGCCCCATGGTGTGAAGCACTATGTTCTGAGAAATGTGAAACATCATCTGACATTTGAGAAAGTGTTAGGAGACAAAACTCGTTCACTGGACAGTCTGGCTCAGGTAGAAAAACAAATTATTCCTGAGAATTCTTTTGGGAAAAGTGATCAGCGTGTAGTAGCACCCGCCCAGAAGACCTAATCCTTGCTATGGTGCATCAGAAACTATGTTGAGAGCTGTGCCAAAATTCTAATTCATACCTTGGATTTACAACAGCCTGAATAGTAGCTACTGAAAAAACCTGGACAGCAACTGAAAATACTTCATGGGCATTTATTTTTTTTTTTTTCCTAAGCCTGTGTAAGGCTATGGACTTGCAATCCATAGAAAACTCAGAAATATTATTCCTAGCTGACTAGATTCTAATGAGGTAGAAAACTGAAGTGTAATCATCAAAACAGGTCTTGATGTTTATAGCCCAGCCAATAACTGAAATTCATATGCATTACTTATTCTGGAGAAGAAAAAAAACAAACAAACAAACAAAAAAAAAAAAACAGTTCAATTTCAAAGCAGTGTTAGAAATCCATGTTAATGAAAGTTGAAGAGGACTGCATTTTAGTCTGTAATAAATATTTTGTTCAACTTCAAAATACTTTAAATCTGAAACAAAATAATAATTCTGAAGTCTTAAAAGTAGTTTAAAACCAATGTCCATGTTTTTAAAATACTACAACAGACCCAGATCTTTCAAAGAGAACAATAAAATGTTTTGCATAAAAAATATTTTGACTTGATTATTGTTTTGCTAAATGTTTCATAAAATTATCAGGATGGCAAATTTTCATTTACACAAAAGTCTTAGGAACTTGTGATCTCTTTCTCAAATACTCTCATTAAGGCAAGATTTACAGACTGAATATTCAGAAAAAGTGATTCACAGAAGTTGACCTAGTAACAGAAATAGGTTATTCATTTTTTTACACTGAGTTAGAGGTAAAATAGAAATAAAACTGGATGTTAGTGTTGTTTTGATATAGCACCAAAATAATTTGTAATACTGAAAGAAGCATGTTTTCTCTATTTTTATTCAAACATACAGCTTAAAAAAAAAAAGTTGGAATTTTCTCAGGGTACAATTCCTCTAGATTGCTAGTTGCAATGGTAACTGCATTGTTCACCAGTAGTCTGATGACATGGTTTCCCAATGCAAAGCTGATGGCCACAAAACCAACTGAAATGACACCTATGCACAACAGTTGTTATACAACTGTTCCACTTCTGAGTTGTGGTGGTAAAGCTTTCTGTGGACTACTGTGACGTGGTTCAGGAATTCATCTAGATTAGAAAGGGAATGAAAAACAAGGTACTGCAGTAATTGAGAAGAAGGAAGCACTGCTGAAGGTAAATAATTGTACCATGGCTTCAGTCTGTCTGTCATTGTAGCTTTCTCTTTTTAAATCTGTCAAGAACTGCACTGAAACAATCAACACAGTTCAGTGTCTAGAGAGCTTTCATTAGAGAGCAATGACATTTAGGCTCTGCTAAGCTTCAAGGTAACAATTTGCAACTGCTTAAAGATGACACAACATATCAACTTTAATCTTTATTCCTATGATACTTACCACTTTATTTACCCTCACTGGTAATTTTTAAAGAAAAAAAAAAAACAGAATAAAATGGAATAAAACAAAACAAAGCATAACAGTAACGCGTGATCTGAAATCTTTTCAACAAAAAGGGTTTTTATTTTTCAGATGCTAAAAAAAATCTATCCTTGACTTAAGACCTAGGAACCCTTGACCAAATAAATTAATTTTTCCAGTTCTGAATAAGTGATGCTCTCTACAAAGTAGAACTTGCCCTTCTATGAAATGTGTTAAAGGAAAATGTCATCCATACAGTGAGAATGTTGAATTACAAGGGCATGATGTTAATCATAGCAGATATCAGTGCTATGGCATAACAAAAAATAAAAGAAGCAAAGACAAGGAGAAACATGTACCACAACTTAAAAATAGAACTCCTATTCTTACAGCAGGATGACACTAATGTATTAGATGCAAAGAACTTCTGGTAAGTGAAGTCTAACAGTTATTATATAAAACACTATATGGAGTGCTACAAAAGCAAGTTGCTTAGTATAAAAACGAAACCCTATTAGAAATCTGTGGCAGAATGACTACTTTTATAAACAGGCCAGAAAGAACAGCCCTAGCTTGAAACATTTGCATAATCCCACTATATTCAGTTGTGTGTCCTGTAGATGAATGATGATTATAGTAATTGCACTATGTGTTGCTTACACTATCCTTTGACACTGGCAAATAACTGGCATGTAACACAATACTATTTAATGTCTTCAGGGCTCACATTTTAAGAATAGGGGAGGAAGGAAATAAAATGTTCCTGATGCCCTGATGCTACGAACAAGATACAAGTAGGGGGAAAAAAAAAAAAAAAAAAAAAGGAAGCATTATTTATGGCTTGGTGACCTGACTAACAGCTCTACAGCTGGAAATTTAAAAAGAAGAAAAATATCATTGTAGTATTTTTACTTAGAATTCAGGATTTTATTTCAGGTGTTAACTATCAACATCTACAGATAATTCTGTCCTCATTTACATGAAACTTACCTTATGAGATAAAAATCTCATAAAACTTAGCCTCACAGTAAAGGGAAAAGGGAAGTATGAGATATGGTCATAAAAGTCCTTAAGAAAATGCAAGGACTAGAGGGTGTCTATGATCTTTGGTTTCAAATTCAACTCTCAGCAAGAATTCTATCTCAGAGGAAATAATAGATAAATGACAATGGTGTAGCAGTATAAAAAAGCATGATGTCATTACAAAGTTTTGAACCCAGATGATCCAGAAACTTTCTAGCTGTGGAAAATATAATAATAATTTAAATAATCACCATGTTGTATCTCAGAGTAATGACTTCTTCTTTAGAGATATACATTTTATATGTGAACTGAAAGACTGAAAATGATGTGAAAGGAATGACAAGAATCACCTCACAATATGGTTATGAAAACACGGCACAGAAAATTCATGGATACAGAAAATAGAGAATTTACAGTACCACAAGATAAGCTCACTTCCTAAACAACAACTGACTACTATTTATAAGAAATGGATAAGTAAGATTCTTGGGTGGAAATTCCTTATCATGCAAGTTCACAAAAAAGCTGTTAGTGGAAATATTTCCACCTTAGTGGAAATATTCCAAGCATGATTCTTTGCCATTCCTTATTTCTATCTGTCTACGAGGGAAGTGTGACCTGGACTTCACCACGCAAATGGCAGTATCCATGCAATGGATAATTTCAAACTTATAAAATTCTGAAAAAGATTTATATTCCATCTACAAGTAATTTGGGTTAGAAAGTTTTACCACTATGGCCTATAGGGTTCTGAGATGTCATTGACCTGAGAAAAATAATTGTTTCAGAATCCTTGAAGGAAAGACTAAACCTTGGTAGTTTAGAAGTAGGCAACGTTTGTGTTCCAAAAGGAAAATAGGTAAAGAGGGAAACAAGTCAGCTACAGCTGTTGTAAGTGGCCTGACAAAGCTGCTGCATAAACATGCAAGCAAATAGTCTGAAGACTGTTCATGATCATTCTGTAAGGTTAGTCGAGCTCATAACAGTTTCTTGTAGGAAACTGGTTAGCACCTCATGTATCAAAGACTTTTAGCAGCTCTAAAGTACTTGTTCTAAGTAGTAGATCACTCCTAGGTTTCAAAAGGTTGGGAATAAAATCCTACACTTCTACAGCACAAAGTGATAAAAACAAGGATATTTGAAGACACCTCTACCTATTTATGTTTCTGTGTAACTGATTTTATGAGATTATGATAGTAATAAAAATTACCAACCTGAAATTCCAGGCAAGGCTGTACTAGCAAAGCAAATCACAGGCTAAGATTTATTACTCCTGACTATTTTAACACAAATTAATTAAAATTATTTATAGAAGTTCAGTTTTGCTTCCAAGATACTTTTTATTTGTGATCACAATTATGGAGTCACACAGAAAAAAAATCTAACATCTGTTATATACTATCACACAAATACTAGATCTGCTAAAGTTCTGAATAAGCAAGATTTTTTTTTTCAAAGCACTGAGAATAGTTCTTAATATAAAATAGAGAACAATAATATTGTAATTACAACCTCTTCTGATCAGTTAACTGTTTCAGGCTTTCTTTTGTCAACTTTACAATCCATGGTAGGAGCTTTTTATACTATTTTGTCTTACCATCTCTCTTCCAGCTGTACCTAGCATTGTTTAGGCTCCTATCTTGAATATTCACTGCAGCTGTCAGAAGTATTTTTTTCCTTCCTTGTTCTTTCCAGGTGTTTTAAAACATTTTTTGAAAGATACTATTTTTATTTTCAGAACATCAAGAATTTGTAATTTTTTTTGTAATGTTCTATCTCTTCCTCATTTCCTCTGTTTATCCTAATCTTTCCATCTATTATTTCAATAGTAACTCTTGAGCACTCTTGCATATCTGACAGTGCTGAACATTAATAACAGAGTTTTACAAATGTTTTGTATTTCAGCTCAGAAGTACACAGGTCCTTGACATCTATCATATCAAAAGACCAACATTCATCAACAATAAAGGAAAATTTTTCACACAGTTCCACTCTTTTCTTTGCAGAGCAACTCAAAAGACAATGAAGGGAGGAGACAAAACACTCTAAACAAAAGGCAAGTGTGACTGATATGGTTACTTCAAAAATACAGCGATAAAACTTTAAAGCAATTCAGAAATATTCTCGAAGTGTACAGGTAGCTTTGAACCTTAGTGAAAACACTGATCCTGGAACAAAATTCTGTTCTCCCACAGTTTTACTAGAGTAATTTTATTTCAGATGTATTTTGCATATGACATGGAGTAGGTTTTATTCAGTTGAGAATTTTTTGAGTATCATTTAAAAGTAAAATACAAAAATTATTTTTTTTACTACTGTAAAAAATAAAAATGTAATAATACTATGACTAACACTATCAGCTTCTCTTCTCCCTAACCTTAACAAGTTTATACAATTTAACCAAGAATAATCAAACTACTATTTATGTTTATTATAGATCAGATTAATGGTGTTGATTCTACCATATTATTAAAGTATAAGGAATTTTAACCTCATCAGCAAACCCATGTGAGCCACAGTTTGTATTTTATATTCTAGTTCCAGAAAGCTTAGTATACAGAACATCACAAAAGCTGCAACTAACTAGAAGAGTGGGACATTCATTTTAGGAAAGAAAATGTCCATTAAGTTAGAGAGGGGAAACAAACCAAACAAACAAAAACATCAAATAAACCACCAGGCTTGAAAACATTTCTTCTAATGAGAAATATCTGCTACTAATAGGTCTGGAATAGAAACAAAAATGTTTCATCTTGTTTCCCATTATTATCTGGAAACAAACTAGGTTCAGAGCCTAGATAACATTGCCTATGATTTGAGTCAAAAAAAATAAATGAGTTTTATCTTGTTTATGTCTCCTGCTACCATGAGGCTCTTCTGTTCTTGACAGTGTCAGAAAAGGCAAATATGCAGGGCAAGATGTGTCTCAAATCCTACTAAAATTACTATTGGAAGAGTGGAAAACACAGAGAGGAAGATGGTTAAGAAATAAACAGCAAAAGTACTAAATTAAAGCTTAAGGGGATTTTATGTAAGATGTAATCAGCAATTAGTATTTGCAGCTGTACAAATGGTTTGGTACCAGTAGACAAGTGAAACATCTTGATTTTATGTTAATTTTTCTTTGCAAATCTCTGTGCTTTTTTCATAACATTGTGTCATTACTTTAGAAGGTTTTGATTAAACCTGTTTCAATGCATTTTCTCTGTATAAAATGATCTACAAATAATAATTGTTTTAAATTTGCAACGTATTTGCATGTGGTCAAATTCTGAAAATGCATTATTGTGTTCAACACAGCCTCAAGTTTGAACCCAGTGTGTTGAACACAAGTATTTATTGAAGATAAAGAACTTCTGTAATACAATGATTCAGCAACTTAAAATTGAAAAGGCAGATCAATAGTTTCTTAAAGTACTGTTGTTTTTTTCCTTGTAAACAAAAAAATCTGAATTGGGAACTGCTCCAGTAGTAGCTCTACACTTAGAAATACCAGAGACATTTTACATTAAAAATATACCAACTAAGTTTAGACATGCAAGCTTACCAGTAGGAAAAGGGGGTTTTATGTATTCAGTAGTGTGAAATTAGCACTTCAATTTTTTTCTAAGAATTATAAATATAATTGAAAAAGACCTTCCTAAAAACTGCTAGGAATATTGCCAGCTCAAAAGAGTAGCCACTGTTATTAATCTATCTCCTTTTTGAACAGAAAATGTTATTTAATTTTGTTAACTTGCCATTGTTCTTCTTATCAAGGTACAGTTATACTGATAGAAAGGGGAAACAGAAGATCTACATTATATATATGTATGTATGTATGTATTTACCCCCCACTCTTTTATGACATTTACAACAGATTCCTCAGGAGAATATAAAAGAAAATGAGGGAAATATGTAATAAATGAAACAGCATTTTTACTTTAAGTAGGAAGGCAGTCTGAATATGCTTCTGAATATTTGAAGAAGTCTATAGCATACCCCACTGATAAATACTCATTGCTTCAAGAAATCAAATGAATTCTCAAGTCCTCCTGTAAGTTTGCTTTAGTGACCTCTGGAATAAATGCCCTCTCAGAGTGCTTCATCTAACATACCAGTTTCCACTAGCTCCAAAGGAAGAAAAGAATACTTTCCTCAATACTTCCATCATACTATTTTCTAAGATAACAGTACAACTTTGAAATAGAGGGTGTGATGAATTCATTTATTTATTTGCAAAACCTTGAAGCGAGGTCTCAACTGGCAAAAATCATATACTATTTCTTTCCATTAATTCAAACTTGCAAGCAAATCGGTGAAGAAATGTAGAGAGAGAGAAAAAGGCATTAAAAACTTGAAGTAAAACACCCTCTTGTCTTACTTGTGCTGCAAGCTTTAATTCCTGTAGATAGTATTCCCAAAGCCTGCTGGCCAGGGCAACTGACATATGCAGTGTTCTGCAGATGTAGCTGCAGTAACACAGCTGGACATAATGCTCTATGCATCTGGCGCACAGATGTTTGATTGTGTCCTTGGTAGCTAGCCAGATTTTGAATGATCCATTTAGTTCTTGGAGTGAAATTGAAAGAGCAAGAGAACAGTCCACTGGTAGCAGTAATAATCCACATTTCTCTAACTACCTTAACCACTTTCTATATTAGGCTGAGCCACAGTCATTTTCTCTTACCTTTTCAAAATTCAGGATCCGGAAGAGACAACTGAGTTGGAATCAAACAGGCAAAAATCAAAGCTCTGCTGAAGTTCTCTGCTATCCCAGAACTCTTGTTTTCAGCCACTTTTCAATAAGAGCTTGATCCAAAACTCCTTGGGAACAATGAAAAAAAAAAAAATGAGCTTTAGAACCAACCTTGAAGAAAGTCTGAAATGATTACTCAAGCTGAGCAATCTTTGCAGTGCTACCACCACTAAATTCTGTCAGACACAATTCATCTTTCTTTAAAACGTATGCTCATCTCACCATGCAAATTACCAACATTTTACCAAATTCTTCAAAACGGATCATATTTTGATTTCATGCTGTTTTTACCTACATGATATCATTGGGTTTTGTAGTGAGCTAAACACAGCATTCCAGAAATGTGTAGCCACATTAGAACATAAGGAATACTTCTAATCTTTTTGATAAAAGCCATGGTTCTCAATCTTTGAACAGAATTCAAAATCATGTACAATTTTACACCAAGAAGGAGTAAACATACTTTAAAGAGATACACCTGTCTTTCTGGAAAATTTGTGTGTCTCTTAACATCCATTCTTTATGAACTCAGCAAGGCACCTTATCCATGTGACAATGTTACCACTCCAGTTGCAACTATAGTTCATTTATTAAATAATTAGAATGGTAATGGATATAATAATAATATAATGCTAAAAGATATGTATTTTAAAAGATAGGCACATTGAGAGGAAATTCAAAGTGTAAAATCAAAAAGATGCATTCTCCTGAGAATAAAAGTTATTGCTGCACTATCATTATCAAAAGCACTAAGACAATAAATATATATATATTTCTCATAAGCATGTTATTTTTTATTTACCATACTACAAATACTGGGAAAACAGACATTTCTGGACAACACTGATTTCAAAAATATAATTTTGGAAAATAATCGTATTAAATATTTTAAACTATATTTTATTAATACAGCTGGTCTTCTTCCTTACTCCGTAAGCAGTACCAGGATCACTAGTGATATAACAATTACCCTGTTGTTACAAGTTTTTTTCAAGCCTTTGTTTTCTCTTTATATCACATTTCATTGTGTCAAACAAGACAGAAATAAAAGAAACACCATCAAAAAACCTACTCAATAACTAAGTCCTAATGTGAGCTCCATACATTCATGGCTCACCTTGAACACTGCTTCCATTCCTGGCTATTCAGCTACATTGACCAAAAAGAAGAGAAATTTTGTACCTGAAGCAATACAGCTCACACATCTGACCTGTCTTTACTACTTTACTTCATGACCTGTGTGCTGACAGTTGAATGATTAAATTTCGAGTGATCTTGATTTAAAAGACTAGGTGTAGAACTTATCAATATGAGATATATCAGTTTTGATATTCATTCAGCCGTCAGACTTTACAAGCAGCTGAAGAGCATTGTGGTGGTGACTTAAATCCATAAAGTTATATATTTAACAGTCAGGAAAGCAATCCAGATGGGTGCACTGATAAACATACAAGGGGAGTGGGAGTTTGTGCAGAGGCAAATCTTTTCCTTTCCTTCTTGAGAACGTAGGACTGTAGTAATAAACTTATAATTTATTTGAATATATTAAAAACAAACACACAAAAAAAACCTTCAGGCTTTAGGTTAGGTTCTGAAGAAAACATTCCGCCTCTCACAATAAAACTGAACAGATAATTCCATTTGTGCTTCTTTGGTGGCTCTTGCTTAGGTTGCATCATCTAATTCAAACAAATATCTACAGTACAAACTATGAGATACAACATATAAACAAGTGACGACAAGAAAGCTGCAGTAGCACATCAGCAATTTAAATAACCCCCAAGTTTTACCTAACTAATTTGCAAAGATGAAAACTGAAATGTTTTATATACTTCCAGAGTGAGAACTGGCCCCACTGAAACATGCCATTATTTTAACCAGAAAAAGAATTTCACTGCACTAGCAATATAACCCAGTCCACTCGTGGTGCAGAATTCCAGACAATTTTTGCTTTCACCTGTTGCCTACTATTTTGTATTTTTAGTTTACACAAATATTTACATCACAGGTTGTCAACAAGAAAAATTAAAAGTTTCCATACCAGGACAGTATATGCAGGATTTGTTAGTTTGGAAAAAGAGATAGTTGATGATAGAGGTCTATAGAAAAAAGAATTACGTGGAGTACGAGGAGCAAACTATTATTTTCTATTTTATAAAATACGGGAATGAAGGAACGCCCCCAGGAAATAACGGGGATAGCAGATTTAAATTAAGTCAGAACACTTTTCCATGCAGTATATAATCATACTGTGAAACTCATTGCCATCTGAGGTTGTAGAGGTCAAAAGAAGAAACATTCAAAAATGGATTTAACAAGTTCATGGAGTATTAGTAGGTCAGGCAGTACTTCTGGCTCAGGTGTTCCTCGATCACTGATCCTTTTTTTTTGTAGGATTCCACTGTTGGCTGCTCTTGGAGACAGAAGAATGATTAGACAGCCATGAACATAATGCTTTATGGGATTTCTTAGATAATGGTAGAAAGTTATAGGTATATTTTTGATTATTGTTGTCATTTCCTCGGAAGACCAAGAAACCTTTCCCTTTTAGACATAACAAATGCCTAAGAAAAAGAGGATGCCCTGAGAGTATTTCACATTATATATATGTGTGTATATATATTTATATATGTATACGTATATACATATATGTATGTACGTATACATATATATACACACACACATACATTTATAGAACATGATATTGAAAAAATAGTAACAAAAACTTCCTGTAAGTTTTGTCCCACCCCCTCTGCACAAAATATGTCCAATTACTCTAAAATGAGCAACAGCACATTGTTGCAGTCTCCAGATCATTTGAGAGCTTTTCTTTTAAAGGTATGGGAAACCTACCAAAAAACAAAAACAAACAGATTTTCAATCAATACTCTTAACATTCTGGAAGTCTAGAGCATGGAAAGGAAACATCAACTGAATTGTGCTGGAAAATCAGATCTTTTGATTTTCACCATCCACAGTGAACAATACTGACACACAGTAAAAAAAAAAAAAAAAAAAAAAAAAAAAACAGGCCTTTTTTTTTTTAAAAAAAAAAAAAAAAAAAAAGTACAAACCTGTGAAACAAGACCTTCCTCATCTCCCTACCACAAATATGTTCACCAAAAAATAAAAAAGCAACAAAACCAAACAGAAAACTACCCAGCCCCCAAACTCTAATCAAAAAACAGTTTCATTGGAGGTTTTGCCTGAAAATTATAAAATACAATACACCTGATTACTTATTTCTTAGACTGACAAATCCTTAGAGGGGAATGTATTTTGAACTTCTGAAGGTGAAAAGCATTAACTTTTCAGGATTACCTTTGGAGCAGTTCACAAAATATAAGAATAGTGATAGCTAATAATAAATATATGTAAAATATTTTAAATTGCTTGAGAAATCTTGATTTGTATTATTATATAAAACATTTTTGTTAATACTAAACTCCAGCATCATTTAATCATTAGCACTGTATTTTTATGTTGAAGACAAGAAGATTCTATTATACATATTTTAATCTATTATTATAGCATTTAACTACACGATAACCTCTTATGTTTACTAATAGAGGCCATATTGCAGTCTCTGACTTCAGATAGGTCAGCAGATGCTTTTTCAATTTCAGAACACACACTCTTCAAAACATTTCTACATCAAGAATTTAATTCAGATGCTTCTTTACTCCCTGAAACTGTGCCCCATCATGAGCATATATATTCTGTCCTGTAATATTGAAGCATAAGTACTTCAGTCATTTGATACTTTCTTCTTCCATTGATAGCATATCAAATGATATCATGACAGATGTGCCTGAAGCACTAGAAATGTCTTTATTACATCTGCATGTAATCAGTATGGGGAGTAGAAAACATATTTCTCATTCAATACATCAAACATCCAGAAACTGAGGGACAGATGAAGAGCATGGATTTGGTGTGTCTTCTTGCTGTGCCTTTTTTAACCTGTTTGCATTTGAAATCTATGTTATTAGCTTACAGCTGTGTATTGAAGTTGTTCGGCTTTGTTGATTAACAGACTTGAAAACACTGTTGGATGCTCTTAAGATCTCTAGTGAACTTGAGCCTGTGTAAATATATCCTTCTATGTAGGAAGAATATTAGAACTTTTTAAAATAAGTATTTGCTTAATACAGTTATGCATTTGTTTTCTAATTCCCATAGAAGTCTCCAAAATATTTCTGCTTCCTTTGAATTAGCATTTTAGTGTTTTCCAAATTTTTCTTTGAGAGTAGAAACAGGATACTAACTCCTTTCTATTTCCACTCTTTCAGTGGAGTTACTCCAAGGAGCTGTAAGAAGAGTGCAATTGGTGCACAGTGGATTTGGCTCATTTTTTCAACATGTAATCACAATTTCAATACATTTTCATAATTTAAATCTTTAAAATCAGGTTCTTCACTGGCATCCCCTAAACACGCCAGTTGTCTCTAATTTCCTGGTTTTGTTATAACAGTTTTTGTCAGGTACCTTTGAGGCAAGTCTGAAACAGGTTTAACAGAAACGTATAACAATTAGTTAATTACATCTATTTACATTTGCTCTTTAAAAAATGCCTACCATGACAAAACACAACTTGATGACAATTTTTCAGTTAAATTCAGGTTAAATTTCAGTTCTTGCTTCTTATCTTCTTTTATTCTTTGTGGTTCTAGCTTTTTTGTTTTTTATTTTTATTATTTTTTTTTTTTTAAGAAAAAGTCCAAACCATTTTCAAGACAGATTAACAAGTCATCTAAATTCATCAGGCTAACTCAGAACTAGATCTAGAGTGCATAAATATTAAAAAGAAAAAAGTTAGATCCAAAACCAGATTTGGCTATCAAGTTGACACCCCAGTGCCTAAATCCTAGGCCATTTAGTTCCTGTCAACTGTTGCCAAGTGCCTGCGGAGTCAAAAGTCCCTATAATGCCACCACCGTGGCTCTAAATAAGGCCTGTTACTGAGCATATTTATTCTGCCTACACTGTGGCTGTAACGTCTAGGTCTTGTAAGAATTCACCAAGTGGATATTCATCTAGCTACTTGGTTTGTGGGCTTTACTATGTTGGCATTCTCAGAGACTGTCTGTGGTTTTGTAAAGTATATGTAGAGTATTAACTGTACCTGAACAAAGCAGTGTGGTGAATACTTCCTCAGAACATAGGAAACATAGGGTTTCTAAATCAATTACATTCCTATCTCAGAGAATGTAGCTTTATAGTACAAGTCACTGCAGACTGCTCAGACTATGAAGGTACAGTTTACATGATACTTAAATTTCTGATAATTTCTGATTTCCAGTTTTCAATATTAATAGGTGAAAGAAAGAACACTCCATAGTACACTGGTTGGGACAGTAATATTGTACAGGCAGAAGCAGCATGGGTTACATTTTCTGTAATATATCCAAGTATTTTATATTAAATATTCACCAAAGCAGCAGCTAGAGATTCACTCACCTGTCTACACACTAATATCCCACCCACTGGGTCATAAAGTTCCTTCTTGTTTACCTTTTCAGTCCAGTGAATATTTAATTATTTCATGGAAACAGAACATATTCCTCCTTTATAAGCAGATACTTAGGACACTCACATGGGAGTTGCAAAGTTAAACTCTGGCTGGAAGAGGGATATGCACCGCAGCATCACACACATCTCATGTCAGTGCTTCAGCCTGTCCAACCAAATGCTCCCCAAAATTAAAAATGAAATATTTAAGTCTATAAATACTGGGCTAGGGAAAAATGGAAATATTTTTCTAACGAAGAAACAATGCTTTCTCTCTAAAACCCTAGCCAACAAAAAAATGAGAAAGATTATGACATCTAAGAGATAGTTAAATACAAAATAGGCACCAGAGGATACATGAAAAATAAATAGAAGTAATACAGGGTCTTCTAAAATTCAACTACAGGTCCAACTGGAAAACACTCAGGTTCTAGAATACGGAACTAGCCACCCTGAGCTTGTGTGAGTGCATTTGACTGAAATCAGCCATGAGCTGCACTTTGTAACACTAAACTTGCTTATATTGCAGATTAAGGCTAAAGTTAAGAGTTTATGTACACCACAGCCCCAAAATGAACAAGACATTCACCTCTATGGACAACTACTCACAGTTTTCTTGATCAGAAGTTCCAACTATAAGAACTATTTTGGCATTACAGACTCTATCCCTAACCCTATCCTTCCCTAATGGTTGTGAACTGCATGATGTCTGCAACTTAATGAATGGATTTTCATATCCATTGATAACCACTCACACTTTATGACTCTGGATGCTGCTGAAGTTGTCAACAGTACATGCACAGAGTCTGCAGTCTTGCTGAGCTCTAACTACTTAACTAAACTTAACTAAAAATAAAAAATAAAAAATAAAAAATTTCATGCTCTGGCATTTGAAAAAATAAGTGAAAAGTTGTACCTGTTGATGAAGCTTGTTTAGTTTGCCTTCAAAAATTCAAATGTGCCCTTAACCCTCCCTAACTTTAATCCTCTCCACTACCTTCCTAACGGGAATGAAAGAAATCACTGCACTACAATTATGTTTCAGATATGCATATCTGACATCAAGACATCAATTTATTTAATAGAACTCTTCAAATTACTGCAGTAACTCATCTCTGTTCTTTCACTAACAAACGTAAGTTCTATTCTCAAAACTCAGCCTAAGCATCTGCAAAAAAATAACAATGAAGGTTGCAAAAAAATGTTAAAATAAGTTATTTGAATCTTGCTATCTATACACAGTCATACTGAGACACTGCTGAATAATGAGTCCATGTTCTGTAGCCCCAGGCTTTCTTAACCTGAGTCCTTACTGCCAGTTGCAGTCCTTAAATAATTACTAGGCACATCTCTATTCTTTATGAGAGGTTCAAAACCCCTCCTATAACTACCACTGTAACCTGCCAGATCCTCTAAAATACAAATCCCCAAACCCCGTCTTCAACCATGAAGGCATGAGAGAGGGCAATGATCAGGAGATGGTAAGTCCTAAAAGATCAGTGGTTCCACTAGAAAGTAGAACACTGACTTCTATTTTAAGGGCATGTTTACCCTGACCATTTCTCATGAAGATAGACTATTTTGCTCTGTTATCAGCTTGCTTCAAATATGCCTGACACTACATTTGATTAGATAGCCTGGAATTTTTAAGTCCTTTTGAAAAGAAGGATATGAATCTACCCAAAAGAAAACTCATCATCTCTTTTTATAAGTAGTTCTAAAGCTGTTTCAGTGAATTGGCATATCTGACTCAGTTCTTGTATTACATAACTGTGTCCAACACCCTCCCAGTGTGTAGTTACTATAGCTAAGTGTAAAGAGGATCAAATACAGTATAAAACAGACTAGCAGAATGAACTGTACGCTCCATACCAAAATTCAACGTATTATGATACTACCCAGGGGACCCAAATAGACAGTCTAGTGACCAAATCTTTCAGAAATAGACAAGAACCCACAATCCTCCCACTCGCATCACTAATTTTAAACAGACTAGCTAGACAAAGGGTGACAAAAGAAAGCAATACATGTAAGATTAACAGATAGAGTATGGAAACAGAAAGAGACTTATTCAAATGCATCTGTTAAGTTAGTAGCCAAACCTGAGAGTGGATCCATATTTCTTAAGTCTGTGTTTATAATAGAGATGAAATCTAGTTTGATCCAGAAGATGTAACCTAACAACTCTATTGTCCTGTTGCGTTCAGTCAGACTTCACCATCTGTAGTCTGAACAAGGCAGGAGCTAACAAGGGAACTTGGAGTTAAGAGCGCACAGTTCTCTTTCTTTTTTTTCCATAACTGGGAATCAAATTCTGATAACATTGAGAGTTAAGAAAATATTTCTCAGCTCATACTGCAGTTTACTTCACTATAATGGAAGGGAGGAGGTAATCTATAGCTCTGGTCTCAAAGGGGAAGTCATAGCTGTTAGCTGCAACTTCATAGCCAAAACTAAGCAAAACCACAGGACTGCATTCCTCCCTTATGCCTATGGGAGGCAATAGCTAACAACATCCCTTTCCCAGATGTGATGTGAATTTGCCACTTCAGCAATGAAGAAAAGGAGATATGTGCATTTGGCTTTGATTTCAGTGGAGAAGTGGCACCTAATGGCTCAGAAGCAATTAAGAGCATCTCTCAGACGTGACTCTTGGCTGCAGCTCAGCAGCTGTTCAAAGAGTAAAACTGAGCTGAATGAAGTGGACAAAGTTACCACTCACCCTGGGGCTTATGCAGGTAAAAGCTACAATCAGAGCTTTATTAATATGAATACGTGACAAGTTATAGAGTGCAAACCCAGGCTCTGTTGTGTTTAACAAACAGCATAAATAGACTTTAAATCTCAGGTTAGTACCTTAACCAGTTTCCTGCTGCCACATGAATACCTTGCAACACTGGTTACCAATCCCTAAAGAAATTCAGTGTGCCAACTTCATTATTTATCAATGAATCAAAGGCGTTCAGCACCTTACAGGACTTGTGATTGGTAAGAAAGCTTTAGACTCTTTTTGTTATCATGACAAATTAGACTCTACAAAATTACAAAGAAGAAAACAGACCATCAGTCATTCAGTAATTATATAGTAACTTCAAGGCCATTTAGTTACTGTGGGATAAGCGATAGAATGGTTAATAATTTAACCAATTACCATTCATTATAATAGCCAGGTTGGCTTTTGATGATCCACAAGGGTCTCACCTGCCTCTTCACATACACAACATTTAGTGTTTCCATAGTAATGTTGTTCACACCTCTCCAGTTCAACTTCTGTCAGTCTTCAAGTGTAAGCTCCTATTTCTGGAACTATCAAGAAAAAAACTTACAAAATAGGTACAAATTATATAATGGCCCGGCAAATGCCATTTTTATGGCACTTTTCAACTCTGATGCGTATTATTGCCTTATCCATGGTTCCAAAACTTGTTTTCAATGCACTAATTTGACTGAAACATTTACAATACAAATAAGGAGGCATAGCTTTGCTGGCCACAAGACAGAAATCTATTGTGCCTACATTGTGGTGCATTAGAATGACTGAACAAGAATGTTTGCAATGTTACATATCAGCTAACCTGAGCATAATGAGTGTGAGCTTTTTTTTTTTTTAAATAGCTACAGTCATTATAGTCACATCTGGTGGATAAACATCTGCTTTCCTATAGAAAACAGCAGTTGAATTGCATTCAGAATTCTTAGAGTGAATCTATTAATCCTGACATAATACAGAAGTTGTGTTTTGTTCTTAGGAACACAGAAAAAAAAAAAAAAAAGGAAAGAACGTCCGAAATAAAGTATTTGTACCCAAGTACACTGACTCTTTCTATTGACTTTGATGGGCTTAGTATTACACGCACCCAAGAAGAGACTTGTGAGAGATACGCTACAGGCTTGGGACAGAGTGGCTGGAAAGCTGTGCAGAGGAAAAGGATCTGGGGTGCTTGCCTGAACATGAGCTGTCAGCATACCCAGGTGGACAAGTAGCCCAACGTCATCCTGGCTTGAATCAGGAATAGTGTAGCCACCGTGGAAGTGATTGTCCCCCTGTACTCTGCTCTGGTAAAGTAAGGCTGGAAATGGAGTATAGTGTTCAGTTTTGGGCTCCTCACCATAAGAAAGGCATGTTCTGAAGCATGTCCAGAGAAGGGCTACAAAGCTGGTGAAGGGCCTGGAACACAAGTCCTATGAGGAGTGGCTGAGGAACTGGTGATGTTTAGTCTGGAGAACAGGAGGCTCAGGGGAGATGTTATTGCTTTCTATAACTTCCCGAAAGGAAGGTGTGGGGAGCTGGGGGTCAACCTCTTCTATCAGATAACTACTGATACGACTACAGGAAATGGCCTCAAGTTGTGTCAGAGGAGGTTTAGGTTGGAAATGAGGAGACATTTCTTCTCAGAAAGAGTAGGCAGGCATTGGAACGGGTTGCCCAGAGATGGGGTAGAGTCGCCATCCCGGGGGGTGTTCAAGGAAAGGTTGGATGTGCTGCTTAAGGACATGGTTTGGTGGGTGAGTAGTACGGTGATGGTTGGACCAGATGATCTTGGAGGTCTGTTCCAACCTTAATGAATCTATGACCATGCCAAGGCGAAGCCGGATGCTTGAGTTTCCTGCGAAGGAATACAGCTTCTACAAGCTAGTAAAAATACCTCAAGAACAATCAGAACATCTTACATCATTCTTCATATTTGTGTTACACACCACAGCTATTTTGTGATCTTTTGTCTTCAAGATGCCTCAAGAGGCACTGTGGACCTTTACTCACTGTATTCTTTTGTCTGTTCTGATCCAAATTCTTGTAAATTCAGTTCATGCAATCCCTCCAATTTGTATGTGTTGCACAGTATCTTACCTACAAAGTTTAGAACAGCAGCTTGTACTGGAAAACAGTTCTGATACTCAGTAAAGAGCTAAAGCTGGAAAGAAGGCAGTTTGAAAGGGGACTAGTGAATGTGAAGAGAAAGCTGGGAAACAAAACCTTTAACACAGAACAGCACAGGATTTCTCCCCACAAACTTATTTTGGCTTAAGAGATGCTAACAGGTGGCAGATATGTGACTGCGTGGTCATCAGTCAGACCAAAACTTTTCCTAGAGTTCTTTAAATGAAGTGTCTCTCAGAGGAACTACAGAAAGTAATTATGATAGGTACTTAAGCAAATGGACTGTTAATAACCAGATAGAGGTGATAAGCCTCCCAGGCCAGCTGGAGACCTGATAGCAAAATGGAAAAAGAGGAAGGAACAGAGTAGTAGAATAGCTTTTAGTATGAAAAAGAATTCTGTAAAATATTGGCTGATACAGTTTCTACCAAAAATACTGTCATCAACAAGCAATCTCATTGATGATTGTCGGTAGGCTATCTACAGTCTCCTATTTCTAACTTGCTGGCTGAAATAATACATAACTCATTTGTTTTGTTATCCTAGAATGAATGATTAAATTATTTTTAAAGTTGATGCATGGTCTAACTTTCTTTCAAAAATACCTTCTGTTCTCCACAGTATAGCTCTATTCTTTGAAGGACTGTAATTGCCATCAAAGGATATTTACCCAACACACCTTGTGGTGATTTCTCTAATGGAAAAAGGCTTGGAAATATTAAATGTGGAAACACTGGGAAACTTTTTCAGTGCAATCCTTAACAGCAGTGGAGAGGGAAATGTAATGAGATCATAAGATCCAGGCTCACATCATGAAATAGCAAAAATTGGAACTATACTACTACATTGTCTGGACAGTTCTAATGAATTACAAGAACATCCAAGGACTGAATAGGGAATATAAAAATAATTATAATATTTCTTCTTTGTACATGTTACTCTGGACAATGTGATGAAGATTTTGTGGTTCAGTTTCTATTATTATTCAGACTGAGAGAAGTGGGAAACAAAACCAAAAAACCTAACCCTCTCCAACCTCTGACTACAGGAACCTACAGAAGCACCTACTACTGTTCATTGGGCATCCCATAGACAAACTAGAGACCTCAAACACCTTTTTGCACAAAGAAGGCTCCTTCTGTGCTCATTCTGAAGTAGCTAGCTGCAGTCCATGTAAGCCTTCATAACATACTGGCTTCAGACAGTCAGTTCTGCTGTCAACCTGCCAAAACACATTTGAGTAATGCAAAATACTCTACTAACTACTCAACTAAACTACTCAACTACTCTACTAAACTCAAGAAGAGTAAATACAAGTCGAAGCCCACTGTATGAACTTCCAGTTAGTTTTATCTATGTATCTAGTTTCTGCATTTATGCTCCTTACTTATTCTTTTTTTTCATGTCTCACTTTACATTCCATACCCTACTCAGAATGAAACAGATTCCTTTTAAAAAGCTCAGTGTTTCATTCTGCAAGATAATTCAAGGATTAATATATTATTTAGTTACTTTTAATTCTCTTCTTCTCTGTAAGACATAACTGTTACTGAAAGAGCAATTACAAAGCAGTGTTGCTTATTACTGTTGCTCAATTCAATCGCATCCAATGCACATTCTAAGTGGTTTCAGAACAGTAAAATTTATGCAAATACACAATTGGAAGATTGTCAAGATTGTGACCTTATTTTGAATTTCCAGGTCTGCCTCTTACATTAATGCTCTAATATTTGTACACTGCAACATGTAGCATCGTTGATGATTAACTCCCTTTACCTTCAGTTCCTCAATATACAGAGGAAAAACTACATTCAGATATTACTACAGTTAAAAAGTAAACCACTCAAAGATAGAAATGTACAGTACTAAAATATGTTGATTAATAGAAAAGACCAATAGAAATGTTTAATGCTATTGAAACTTTTTTCCCCCTTTTTAAAATTGTCTTTTCTTGAACAGAGTTAAACTCTTTCAGCTGATACTATCAAAACATATTCAACCTGATGCAGGCAACCAATATGCTGAACTGCAAATGAAGAGGCAAATCAAAACTTTTCAAAATTTTAAGCTCCCAAAACATTATCCCATAACAAAGTGTTAGACAGACTTTTGAACAGTCAGAAGTACCAAACAATACAGAAAGATATTCTTTAACCAAGAAAGTAAAATAGTAAGAGAAACACAGATACACAAATTTTCCTTTGATTATCACTGCAGTTTTGAAGTACCTGTTAGAATTATATAGGGTATGGTAAGGTTAATTCCATTAAAAGCAACAAGCAAACAAGAAACATCTAACACTTCTGGACACCATTATTGTTTTTAAATGTTAAGAACAATTCAACTAGTTCCAGCTTTTCCTACATTGTGTATGGGGCTGACTGACACAATGCAACCACAATATGTCACTTTGGAGATGAAGGGATAAAGCTTCTGCCCCCTCATTAAATATGAGTACATATACGTGAATACAGTAGACCAACATCCTTAGAAAGATTACTACAAAACGTTCTAGATCACAACAGCTTGGCGTATGAAGTTGAAGGTCAGAATACCTCCTTTGATATCCAAGTTGAAGAATCAAGATAACAATTTTTAATAATCTATGAATTTCCACATTGCCTACATAATAGGAAAAATAAGGCTGAAAGGGATCACTGGAGGTCATCTGCAAGCAGAGCCAACTTCAAAGTCTCATGGGCTTTACTGGTGTGGGGTTGTTCTGCCCTAGATAGAAGACTTCCATTTGCCTTTTGCAAATTTCAGTAAGGCTTTTGTCAGCCCCTTTCTCCAGCCCAGTAAGGTTCCTCTAAATGGCAGCATTTACTTTCATCATAGCAATCACTCCCTTTAATTTCAGGTCAGCCATGAACTTGACAAGAACACATTCCAGCTGGCTGCGCAGGTTACTGATGAGGTTACTAAAAAGTATCACGCCCCATTATCAGCCCAGATGAAAGCCACCCAGAACCAGCACCAATTAAAACTGAACTGCTGCCCACTAACATTTTACCCTGCCAATCCACAGCAGTTCCTGTCTCTCAGATATGGCTATAAGGATACTGCACAAAAACACGTCAAAAACTTTGATACCATAGTAAGTGATGCACAGTGCTCTTCTGATTTTCTGCAGATTTAATCATCATCTCAGAGAAGGCAGCAAGGTTGGTCAGAAATTACTTACCCCCTGATAAGTCTACAGACTGTTACTAAACACCTTCTTGTCTTCCTTGTGCTTAGCTTCCATAAATACTTTTGGTTTTATTTTCCAGTTTAACCAGCCTCTTGTTTCTCAAATCTTTTTTCTTGCCTGTTTTTGAAAATAAGTCTAAGTCTTGGCTTTCATAATTACATTCCCAAGTCTGCAGGCAGGTTTCTCTTTCACCATCTCTCTCTCTGCTTCCACCTCTCACACACTTCCTTTTTAAATTTCAGCCTGATCAGGAGTTGACTGTTCAATTAAGATGGCTTTCTGCCACACCTGCTGATTTTCCTGTCCACAGGAATAGGCCATTAACGTGCTTTGAGGTGGTTACTCCTGACAATCATTCAAATTCTCTGCCCTGAAGAACAGCCTTGCCTGGGACCTCACATTTCAGTACCTCAAATAAGCTGAAGCACTGGTGAAATACAGGGCTTATTCTGCTAAGTACCTTCGTCACTTCCCTCAGGGTCTTACATTCCACCGTTTCCTGGCTACTGCAGCAGACTGCCACTGACTATATCTCAACTTGTTGTTTATTCATGAGTAGCAACCTAACAGAGCACCTCACCTAGTCAGCCTTCCCAGAAGCTGCATGCAAAAAATTATCCTGTGCATAATTCACTATTTTTCACTTTCTATCTTCCTTTGGACAGTGCTAAGAAAAAAGCTCCTCATTTTGAAAAGAAGTTATTTTGTCAAAACCAGACAGTGCATTTCATATGTACCATAATTTTTTTTTTCCTCCCCCCTTTAATATTGTCAACAAATAAATCTCTGGCTTTCCAGGGAAACATTTCATGAATAAACCTTATTCTTTGGTTTTATTTGCATTTTGAATTGCAGGTGCATTACTTCTTGTTTCCCTCCGAGGTTAGTTCAAAAACTAGTACCTTCAATGGGGCTTACTAGCAGCACAGTAGTAAGTGTCTTTGTCTCTCCCCTCCTCAGGATCTTGGTATAAATGAAATTACAGCTAGAAATGATTTGATGACTCTGACAGAATATTAGTTGTGAAAAAAAATCATTGTTTTATAAATCCAAAAGCAAAAATTAATAAATGTTACTATATACATGGAATGGTTATTGAGGCTTTTTAACGAATTTGCTTGAGCCAAAACATTGCTTTACTGAAGTTAAGTAGTATTAATTCTGTACTGACTACTAAGAAGACTCGAGCATAAACAAGCACACATATGGAAAAGGATCAGGTTTAAGACATCTAAATAAGTGTTCTGATTTCAAATGTATATCGCCTGAAACTCACTTAAGACCTGATCAAGCAACGAGCATCATACCTTAATGTAGACCACACAAGTTCTGTCAAATGACTGAGAAAGTTTAAAATTCACATCTATGACTTTTCAGGGTAAGTCACTGTCAGCACCTTTTTAATTATGTTTTTAGCCAGATTTTGGGGACTGATTTATGATAATCAGACTCTAAATGTTAACCCTGCCTCTAATCCCACCTCTTATATCTTTATATTTTTGCCTTTTCTAGTATGTCTTCTGTTCTAACATTTACAGAGATTTTTTTTCCAAGAAATACAAATTGTTTAACTCAGATTTTAAACAACCAAGTCATAGAAAAAAAGAAAATTGGTCAAAAAACAGTAAATTTGATATGAATCACAGAATCACAGAATTTCTAGGTTGGAAGAGACCTCAAGATTGAGTCCAACCTCTGACCTAACACTAACAGTCCCCACTAAACCATATCCGTAAGCTCTACATCTAAACGTCTTTTAAAGACTTCCAGGGATGGTGACTCCACCACCTCCCTGGGCAGCCTGTTCCAGTGCCTAACAACCCTTTTGGTAAAGAAGTTCTTCCTAACATCCAATCTAAAACTCCCCTGGCGCAACTTAAGCCCATTCCCCCTCAACCTGTCACCAGGCACGTGGGAGAACAGACCAACCCCCACCTCGCTACAGCCTCCTTTGAGGTACCTGTAGAGAGCGATAAGGTCGCCCCTGAGCCTCCTCTTCTCCAGGCTGAACAAGCTCAGCTCCCTCAGCCGCTCCTCGTAGGACTTGTTGTCCAGGCCCCTCACCAGCTTTGTCGCCCTTCTCTGGACCCGCTCAAGCACCTCGATGTCCTTCTTGTAGCGAGGGGCCCAAAACTGAACACAGTACTCGAGGTGCGGCCTCACCAAAGCCAAGTACAGGGGGACGATCACCTCCCTAGCCTTGCTGGTCACACTGTTTCTTATGCAAGCCAGGATGCTGTTGGCCTTCTTGGCCACCTGAGCACACTGCTGGCTCATATTCAGCCGCCTATCAACCATCACTCCCAGGTTCTTCTCTGCCAGGCAGCTCTCCAACCACTCATCTCCCAGCCTGTAGCTCTGCTTGGAGTTATTGTGCCCTAGGTGCAGGACCCGGCACCTGGTCTTGTTGAACTTCATGCAGTTGACCTCAGCCCATCGGTGCAGCCCATCCAGATCCTCCTGCAGAGCTTTCCTACCCTCAAGCAGATCGACACACGCACCTAACTTGGTGTCATCTGCAAACTTCCTGAGGGTGCACTCAATGCCCTCATCCAGATCATCGATGAAGATATTAAAGAGGACCATCCCCAGCACCGAGCCCTGGGGGACGCCACTAGTGACTGGCCTCCAACTGGACTTGACTCCATTTACTACGACTCTTTGGGCCTGGCTATCCAGCCAGTTTCTAACCCAACAAAGCGTGCGCCAGTCCAAGCCAAGAGCAGCCAGTTTCTTGAGGAGAATGCTGTGGGAGATGGTGTCAAAAGCCTTGCTGAAGTCAAGGTAGACGACATCCACAGCCTTTCCCTCATCCACCCAGCGCGTCACTTTGTCATAGAAGGAGATCAGGTTCGTCAAGCAGGACCTACCTTTCATAAACCCATGCTGACAAGTGCTGCATGATGACTCTCAAGAGGATCTGCTCCATGAGCTTCCCTGGTACTGAGGACAAACTGACAGGCCTATAGTTTCCCGGGTCTGCCCTCCGGCCCTTCTTGTAGATGGGCGTCACGTTTGCTAGCCGCCAGTCAACTGGGACCTCCCCCGACAGCCAGGACTGCTGATAAATGATGGATAGGGGCTTGGCCAGCTCCTCTGCCAGTTCTCTCAGTACCCTTGGGTGGATCCCATCTGGCCCCATTGACTTGTGCACATCCAAGTGCCATACCAGGTCACCAACCATTTCTTCATGGATGGTGAGGGCCACATCCTGCTCCCCATCCCCTTCCACCAGCTCAGGGTACTGGGTATCCAGAGAACAACCGGTATTGCTGCTAAAGACTGAGGCAAAGAAGGCATTGAGCACCTCCGCCTTTTCCTCATCTCTTGTAACTAAGTTTCCCCCTGCATCCAGTAGAGGATGGAGATTCTCCCTAGTCCTCCTTTTTGTGTTGATGTATTTATAAAAACGTTTTTTGTTATCTTTAACAGCAGTAGCCAGATGGAGCTCCAGATGAGCTTTGGCCTTCCTAATCTTGTCCCTGCACAGCCTCGCAACATCGTTATAGTCCTCCCTAGTGGCCTGCCCACTTTTCCAAAGATTATAAACCCTCTTTTTTCTCCTAAGCTCAAGCCACAATTCTCTGTTGAGCCAGGCTAGTCTTCTTCCCCGCCAGCTCATCTTTGGGCATGTGGGGACAGACCGTTCCTGAGCCATTAAGATTTCCCTCTTGAAGAGCGCCCAGCCTTCCTGGACTCCTCTGCCCTTCAGAACCGCCTCCCAAGGGACTCTACCAACCAGTGTCCTGAGCAGCTCAAAGTCAGCCCTCCGGAAGTCCAATACAGCAGTTTACTGGTCCCCTTCCTGGCCTTGCCAAGAATAGTGAACTCCACCATTTTGTGGTCACTCTGCCCAAGACAGCTCCCGACAATCACGTCCTCCACCAGTCCTTCTCTGTTTGTGAAGAGAAGGTCTAGCGGGGTGCCACCCCTGGTAGGCTCACTAACCAGCTGCGCCAGGAAGCTATCTTCCACGCTCTCCAGAAACCTCCTAGACTGCTTTCTCTGGGCTGTATTGTGCTTCCAGGATATGTCAGGGAAGTTGAAGTCCCCCACAAGAACAAGCGCTGAAGATTTCGCAACTTCTGTCAGCTGCCTGTAGAACTCCTCATCCGTCTCCTCATCCTGGTTCAGCGGTCTATAACAGACCCCGACCAGGACACTAGCCTTGTTGGCCTCGCCGGTCCTAACCCAAAGGGACTCAACCTTGTCATTCCCAGCCTCTAGTTCTACAACATCGAAAGACTCTCTAATATAGAGAGCCACACCACCACCCTTTCTGTGCTGCCTGTCTCTTCTGAAGAGCTTATAGCCAGGCATTGCAGCACTCCAGTCATGAGATTGGTCCCACCACGTCTCCGTGATGGCAACCAAGTCATAGCCTGCCTGCTGCACGATGGCTTCCGGCTCCTCCTGTTTGTTACCCATGCTGTGTGCATTAGTGTAGATGCACTTCAACTGGGCCATTGCCTTATCCCCCGGCCTTGCTACTGTTCCCTCTGGCACAGCTCCAACAATCCTTGCTTCAGCCCCATCCCCCTTCATACCTAGTTTAAAGCCCTCTCAATGAGCCCTGCCAACTCCTGGCCCAGGATCTGTTTTCCCCTAAAAGATAGGGACCCGTTTGAAGCCATCAGGCTGGGTGCCATGTAATATGCTCCAAAAGTTTATGACCTTTCTGTCCTCCTCAAACCCCAATGGACTTTCTTTCCATTTAAAGGGGAAGAGGCAAATGAAAAAATAAATCATCGTTACACAAGCTGTTTCATCGGTTTTTGGAGTGGACTGAGCTAACAGACTTTGCCATTCAGTAATGATGTTCCCAGAGGTCAGTACTTCTGACACTGCCTTGGTGAACTATCTAATCATTCTGTGCTTTCTGATGTAAAACCACATAGCTGCTTGTGGGAAAACTTAGTCAGATGTTCTAGAATTGTTCTTCCAGGGTATTGTAGATCACTTTGAAAAGTAAAAGCCTGAAAATGCTAGATAATTTCAGAGGCTCAGCACTGGTCTGCTAATATGCCAGGAAGAATGAGCAATTATGATTTTCATCTAAGCAACATATGCTGTTTGCTGTCCTGTTCTGAACAGCTGTAGGTTAGATGCTGTTAAGATTAGGCCCCTTCTCTCCTCCATATTTCAAAATTCAAATTAAACTAAAATAACAGCACCTGCTGAACAAAAACACTATTTCAAAATGTGTACTTGCACACAATTACTATGAAGAGGCTGGCCACCATTGTTACCAGTCTATTCTTTCTGAATGGAAATGGCAGAGAAGTTTTAGATGCAGCTGCAGCTCTTCAATTGTATAACTAGTGCTGGCCCCAAGCCAACCCTCAAGAACTCAAGTGGCACCAAAAGATACTATATTGATTTGCAATCGAACATAATAGGCCATCAGCTTAATTATTACTGAAGTGACAAGGTTCTGGATATTTCATATTTATATTTCTGAGGCCTGTGAAAGATGAATGTAAATCTTTTAAATGCCTGCATTTGCATATCTTCAGAAGGGTTGAGTGCTCTTACTGTATTCATAGCCTGTGAAAGACCAAAAGGACTGGCTATTCAACTCAGGTTGCTAGATCATACAGTCACTTACTTGCATAAGTAAACAAGGCTATAAAACTAAACACATTCCTACAGGAAAATATCCCCAGATCTCTCCTAGACATCAAAAAAAAAAAAAAAAGAAAAAAAGTATTTGATCACTAGTATTATCCTCATTGATCTTTTCCTTTCCCTGCTCTCTGAAAGAAGAGACTGTGACTGTTTGACTGTAAGGCACTGAATCAGCATCATCTAGCACTGTGAGCATTTCCCCAAAATAACTGTTGTACCAAGTTATTTCTTCCCACTGAGTATCACCACAGCTTTATGGCAAAAGCTCTGCAAACAGGACTAAACTGTTTGAAGAGTATATGCTAGGAAGAAGCCAGACCAGTTACTACCAGAGCATGAGACCAAGGCCTAGGATTCCAGTCCCGTCACTGTTCAGGTCTGTCACCCTAGGTTGTCAGCTAGCCTTTTCCTAATGATAAGCTTTTTTGGTTTTGTTAGGAGTATGCATCATTGTGCTCAGATCCCATAATGCTTAATAACACTTTTCTGATTCTAAGTAAGATAGGTTGTTTTCAAGAACCACTTTTACTTTAACGATCCTACAGTCAGTTACCATTTCTCTATCTTCCTTACAGGTTTCTTCATAGGTCACATTTTCACTGAGCTCAACCAGTGACCAAGCACTGGTTTTCTCCCATATTCCTAGCATATGAATTTCAGCTGTCCTCAAAATGTTCTCTTTTCTTACTATTGGTGTTTGCTGTAAATTGCTTTCCACATTTTGAATGTGGGTAGCTGAAAAAGTAATAGTTTCTTCAATTCCTTCGGAGATATAAGATGCAGCTGAAAGCATAGTTATGAATATAAAAAAAATATTTTTTTCTCCCACCCTGAAAAAACAAAAGACATGATGCTGTGTTCATCCTTTATCTCTTGTTAGTAACACAATTCTCAGAGAATTTAGACTTGTATGCTCAGGTATTAATGCCCTCTACTGGAAGGAATATTCCTGAACTGCTGAGAAGAATGATTTTCTAATATTATCCATTTGAAAACTTCTAAGCACTTTGTAAGGACAAGGCCTACTCTTAAACAGATGGCTGACAACCAAGCTGTGTCTCTTTGCATACCTTGTTTGATTACTTCCTCCTAGAGGCATTACAGGAAAGACAGGTCACATCACACTTGCAATCACCGTTTGTTATCGAAAGCATTTAAAACAAATGAAGATGAATTCTCAAATGTGATGCAAGCAAGCAACATTATATGAACAATCTTGTCGTCATGCAAAAATGCATGAGCACAAGCAAGGTATTCCTGTGAATAAGCTTCTATGAAGAGGGACTCAGATATGGAATTAGTTTGAAAAGTTGTATAGCTTTGCCTTGGTACTTTGTGTCTAGCCATCTAAAAAAAATGCTATACACTGTAAAGTATGTGGTTTCCAACTCCTGGAAACAGTACTGTGTTTATATCCTAAAGATGCCAATCATGTTGCACGTTCATGAGAAAGACTACTGCAAGAACAGAAATCACCACGCTGATTAAGCTTGTTCTGAGTCAGGATTGGAGTGCATAGCTAGAAAAAAATGGGGGGTTTGTATTTCTTTGGCAATAGAAGTAATGACTTATTAAATTTACGCATCGAAATATTAATAGAGGATACAGATGTAATTTCACTCATTTATCTTGAAAGCAGAACAATTTCCTAACTGGAAGCATTCCTCGTGTCCTGTTATTTTCCTGAAGGTCATGAAAAAAAAATAGTATTTTGGAATGTGAGAGCTTTTTGACATACAACTGAAAAACACTAGAAGAAGAGAAAGAACAGAGACATTAGTAGAAAGGAGACTCAGAACACAGACCTATTGTGGAAAAATAGCTTTTCAAATTTGGAAGCAAATTCCTACAATTTCATTTGCACACCCACTTGTTTCAGACTTAACTAAATGAAGTATTTTAAACCTGATGCCAAAAAAAGCTGCAGAGAATAGACTGTTCAACTACGTCAAAGGGTCAATCAGACCTACCACAACAAGCACTGAGAACGCTTGTGTGGGATGCTAGCTGTGATCAGCAAGGAATTGATCGTTAAAAGACTTCTGCTAGCACAATTCCTGTGAAGTAGCCTGGTCTAAAACCAGATAGATAATGATCACACACATTACGGTAGTGTAAAGGGAGGAGAGCTGTATAGCCACCACCTGCACAAGCAATTTTGAAATGAAAGGATGTGAGGATGAAAATTGGGCAATTGTTACTAAGTAGCTCAGAATCCAGCTGAGGTTTTTGTTGTTGTTAACAGGAACAACAAAAGCTCACTTAAAATACAGATGGAAAGTATCCAGAAACCATTGAGAAATTATTGATATTAGTTATCTATCCAGTAGGGCCTAATGAGTCATTGTATGTAAAACATGAAATATGACTGATTTCTAATTATAGAACAATAATTGCCTTGAGTAGCACACACACACACACAAAAAAAAAACACACTTAAAAAGCACATACCTACAGTGTGATCACTAAGATTATTTGTTCACTATTTCTCTATTCTCTATTTCTATATAACAGCTGGAATTACGTATAGCTCAGCGCAGTTCATCTACAACGTTTTAGAGTTGTTTTATAACATCAAAAAAATCTCAATCAATATTACTTTGGTGATTTACAATTAAAATATTCACATTTCAAGAATGCAATGAGACTTAAAGATGTTTCTCCTTAAGAAATCAAAAGATGAACTTTGAAAACTGATGTAATGGTTAGAAAAGTTTAAATGTTTTTAATATAAAATCTAAAAGTAAATGGGACATCTCTTAAAGAGCTAATACCATTACTTATCTATCAAAATAGAAAATACAGCCACATTTGATGATCTACTCAAATCTACATAAAATAATATTTTATAATTTATGTAAAAATCATTGGACAGGAGTTAATAGATTGGATGAGACTCCCCAGTATTAAATATCTTGCATAAGAACTCCTATCAGTGCATAGTGAATAGAAAGGGAGAGCAAATTAGGAGGCGTAATCCTTCCACAAGTTTTGTTACAACAGATTTAAATTGCTGCATTGTAAAGAACTGAAAATGATAGGATGTAATGTATTATTACAGAGTTATATCAGTGAAAACAAAGTAGAACAAATTTACATTTTTTGATTGATCATACAGAGTACGTTCATTCTATCTTCAAACTCTGCAGCTTCTGAAACTGGTAGCATCTTTCATCAAATGACCTAAAATACTATGCATCCTCAAAAGCCAAATATGTCCAAGGTATGTTGCTCCGTGGAATAAAAAAAAAAAAAAAAAGTAATTACATTTTTGTAACACGGCCACTGAATTGCACAAATTTTATATGCTGAAATGAATGAAACATAATAAAATTAACTAACATCATAATATGTAGATGTACTTGTAAATGAGAGAAACCAATTGGATGTTACCTTCCCAGTTCTCTCATCCTGCATAAAACACCACCTCCTCAGTGAATGAAGAAAGTCAGCATGCAATATATGATACAGAAGACTGAAGAATGAAAGTTCTTCAACCACCCCTCCAGGATAAAGTATAATTGGGCAATAGGAGCTAATGTGCCACCACTCTTAATCTTTCCTGAGAGAGGAAGGAGTAATGGGTTTTCTTTAACTACCCTCTCGAGTACTGCACCAAAGACCAAAATTATTCCTAAGTTTTTAAAGTATGTACTTAATCTCTTGGGAAACGTGTCTACAGAGGGATGATAATGTAGAATTATAGGTGTACACCAATACACTTAGTTTATAGATCATTCTTAAAGTTATTAAACTTCATATAAAGCTTGTATCCAAATTACAACTTGAACAAACAATGACATGTTAGATCTCTTCTTCTAGTTCAGGCAGATAAAGTATATATGAGGAGTGCATCTGAAGTAATTAATATACAGCAGCAGAAATTCCATTTTCCTTTTTGTTGAAAATACATGCATTTTCAACAAAAGACTAAATGTGCAAAATAATCTGCTGTCACTGTACATAAACGCTGCATGTACAGGGAGTCTTCCCTTGAAAATACTATTCTGAATCAAAACACATCTAAACATGTCTGACATCACATATGACATCAGCCTTCAAAAAAACCTGTGGGGGAAGGATTCAGGTTTCTTTTGATATCCTGATTATTCCTGTCCATCTGAATTGATCAGAATTCTTCAATCCACCTGGAATCAAAGTCCTGGCTCCACTGACGTTTTATTTTGAATCACAGCTTCATGAAAATATGGTGACTAAACGTGTTGTAAGTTCACAGCTTTCTCAATATTCTCAAACTTTTTTCCTCAGCTACGATACCACAGAACAACTCTGGCTTAAGATGTCTTGGCATAAATGAGGGAGTAAATTGAGAAAGGATGTTCTGCCCTCTTCAGATTTTTCACATAAAAGTAACAGTTGGAAACTGCACAGCAAAGAAGACAGCACCACTACATGCCATGAAAGATAAAGCCATTGAGGGCTGCTCTTAAGTTTGGTAGTTTGTAATGGTCTGCAGAGGGATTGGAGATTTCTGGAAAGCAAAGAACTGTGGATAAACCTTGTCATGATTCTCAGCTTGTTCCCTGCACTTGTCCTGACAAGATGAGCTAGGACATACTGAGCAGTTCCATGCACATAGCAGCTAGGTTTCTCTTTGTGGGAGCAACTACTTAAAACTTAGATGGAGAAAAAGTATTTTATCTACATTAATTAAAACAGGAAAGATAATTAAGCTCAATATATGTACAAATATTTAGAAAGAAGATGTAGGCTAGGGATGAGATGTGCTGCATATCGTATTCTGTTTCAGAAATGACATCTTCAATATCTTTATCTGAATCTCCAAATTAGGAATATAGGGACTCTTTAAAAATATCTTGGAGATAGAGATTCTCTATGTGCAAAGTGTTCTAGTTTTACTGATTTCTACCAACTTCAGACTTACTGGTTAAGCTGGTTTTCCTTACAAACCTATCACTAAGTGAACAAAAAGTGCTAATTTGTAAAAGGTATTTTAAGAGTGAACAGCTTTAAATTCAGCACTTGCAAAAGTACACCGAAAATAAGTCAAATAGCAACACAAAGTAGAAAGGACAAGTATGCAAGCAGGCAGAAGAGTAAGAGAAAAACAGTATAGGATTTTTTCCACCCTATTTCTGGACCAATTGCTACTGTAGCTTTCTAATCTTTTTTCTCTCTCTTTTTTTTTTTAAAAAAAACAAACAAAAACAAAACAAAAAAACCGCTTTAAATATTTGACATTTGCCCTGCAAACAGATTGCCTGTTACAATGTATTATGGTGGTATGGTGTTTGTACAATAGAATTACAAGGAAAAAAAAAAAAAAAAGGTTTGGATGCATCAGGACCTTGTGATTAACAGAAACCCCAACAAAAGACCAAACAGAAAATAATTTTTTATGGTCCTCTTCATAGCTACCTGTGATAACTTTGCATATCTATAGTAACTCTTAGCATTCATTCTTTCCACTTAGGAAAAGGAGAAGGTATCCTTTCTGGAAAAATTCTGACAATTTTTCATCATTGTACAAAATTACATAATGTCTCTACTGATGTTGGCAAGTGTAAAAACTAATACACAGAGGTAAATTGCCCAAATTCACCTTATCTGACATGTGAAGAGTAGTCAGTGTTAAGTTTTGCAGAGATTCAAATACATGGGAATGAATACCTTGATCAAAAACAAAAAACAAACAAACAACAACAACGCAACAACAACAACAAAAAAAAAACACAACACCCAACCAAAAAAAAAAAGAAAAGAAAAGAAAAAGCATTTTCTGGATAACATCCCCCCCGTCTTTAAATAAACAGCACAGAAAATAGATCATGTATCACTGCCTTTTAATTTCCTCTCTCTCTAATGCTTTTTTAGCTGTCTTGTGGTTGACTAGAGCAGAGACCAGGCAGCAACATTCTAATCATCTGAATGTATATTTTTCTCAGATGTCAAAAATCATTGAAAAATGTCAGGAAAAGAAAAAGAAAAATTGTGCAAGACAATAACTAGTCAAAAAGAATTCTAAACAGCAGTCTGCAATAATAGGAGTCTTTGTAGATAGATGTCTGTGACTGGATGAGATGTAACACAGTAGTAATTGCCTCTGTAAAAGACAAAACAATATAACAGCATTGTCCACCTAAGCAAACGCATACTTGGATGAATAAAGAGTAAGTCAAATCAACTATTAACAGAAGGTAATTTAACAACCTTCAAAAAAGATAAATCTCTAGAACGATATCCATACAGATTTGGGATGTTAACATGCCAGTGAGAAGAGAATAAAGCTTATTGAATGTCTTGCAGCTTACTGTTTTTAAATATAATATTTAGATTCAAATAGCTGCTCAGATACTGTACAGAACATAGTTTTAACACAATTTAAAATGCAAAGACTAACAAAAAATCAAATCAATTTATCAAGGGTTCATGAATCTCAGCTATTTTTTGAGGGAAATGGAAAATGACACAGAACATCTACATGAACAATTAAAAAAAAGCACAGCTGTGTTGGAACATAATTCATGGATTCCACATCCAAATAAGCCTGACAGTTCAAGTTACTGGAACTTTACCATCCACTTCATTTTTCCATTTTCACAATGATGTACCCACTCCCTGTTTTGTATGAATTCAGAGACATTAATAGTAGAGCAAAATCCAACATACCAGAGTGAGTCCTCAGAATTTAGTCAGCCTAGTTGTGAATACTCCCACGGTACAGGCATGACTAATTATCATGTTCACTAGTTCTGTAATGTGCACAAATCAAAGTTTTGGCAATACCCTGGCAGCTTAAGAAAAAAAAAAAAAAGCAACAAACACTTGGCTTGTCATGTGGCAGGTCATGTTGCATTCTCTGTCATAGGAGAACGTTACCACTCATCACATGATGCATCTACCAACTTTGAGGAAATTTTGTGCTAAAGATGCAATCCTGACTGAAGTCAACAGAATTGAAAGAGAAAATCCAGACTTCTGCAAGCACAACTTTCCTAAAGGGCAATGTTCTTCATTCTCACAGTACTTAAGTTGCTGGAATACATTTGAAGAAGAGCAACAAAGCTGATGAATTGACTAGAAAACAAAACACACGAGGAGCAGCTGTAGGAAGTGGGGTTGTTTAGCCTGGAAAAAAGGATGCTGCAGGGAGACTCCTGGCTCTCTGCAACTACCTGAAAGGACGTCGCAGCAAGATGGGTACTGGTCTCCTTTCTCAGGTGAGAAATGATAGAACATCAAGAAATGGCCTCCAGTTTTGCCAGCACGGGTGTTGACTGTGTATCAAGAATTTCTTCAAAGAAAGGGTGGTTAGGCAGTGGAACAGGTTGTGCAGGGAAGGGGTGGATTTGCCATCCCTGAAGGTATTTAAGAGATGTGTGGAAGTGGCACTTAGGGGCATAGGTTAGTGGTGGACTTGTGTTAGGTTGATTTGAGAAGGTTAATTTGCTGTGCTTCTCAGATCGTTGGCTAGAGTAAAACACCGCTTAAGTCAAATAGGCTATCCTCATCTGTCTTCAAGAGTTGGTCTTTATATTCTTGTATTTCTCAGAACGTTTTTCCTCAGCTGCTGTAAGGTTTTATCTGCTTTTTGTTAAACAAGCTACAGAACAAATACCCATGCTATGACTAAAACTTCAAGCTTAGCTTTGCAACGAACATACAAATGCTTAACATTCAAATTACTGAACCTTCTACAAACAATTTCATGCCTCATTTTCCAGCTCTGAGTTGCTACAATGGATATCTTCACAAAACATGTAGTAAACCTCCAGTGTTAAGTATTCATTATATACAGTCTCCTTCTAAATTTCTTTGACCATCACAATGTTTCTTTGATGTCCCAGCATTTTTACATTTCAAAGACTAAGATAACAATGTGATTTTAAAAAGTCTGGAGGGGAATAAAAACAAAATACACATCTGTAGTGTGTAGCAAAGAAACTGCATTTTCTAAGACAGTTTCAGTACACTGGTTCAATTGTCCTGACTTTTTTGATTTGTACTGGAAGGTTTTTTTGTTTTGTTTTTAAATGGAGTGAAACAGGTCATGGAAATCCCTGCTATTAAAAGTGAAACAGCAATGTTATCATAAAACATCAGTTGTTTTGTTGCTTCTTAATTTTATTTTGGTTTGCTTTGTTTATTTTTTTTTAAATCAATAGGATTGTGACAATATAAAGAAATTACTCACTTCACTTTCAATCCTCCACAGGCATGATGATGAAAGGAATTCTGGTCACACATGGGAGCCTCTTTTTTAGCATACAGTACATAAATGGACTTTACATGGCTGGACTGAAGCCCTCAAGCAAGAAGAGAACAACTGGGAATTGGAAAGATGTGGATACTAATATTGTTCAAAGAAATGTATATATCTTCACTGTGTAGAAATCCACATACATGCATGTTGCATAACGTCTGTGTGACAGATTTGCTTAAAAATTAGGATCTCTAAAAACAGACAGCAATCTTCCATACTGATGTGCAGTTCATTTGTGTGGCTGATTTCCATACAATGGTAGTAAAATAGGTCATATCGGTGACAAAAAATATGCCAAATTATATACTTTATAGTTTGTTAGCACCTTGCTATCTAGTCATGGTCAGTTAATATTCTTGCTTCTTCACTAGCAGATTCCAGAGTTGGAGACATGTAAGTATATGAAAGGCCATATAAAATGCATACATTTGACAATTTAAGAAAAAGCATGTTATTTTAATTACAGATGCTGAAAGAATACAAATCCCAAACTGTCACGTTATTAGTGTGATGATTTTGCCTGCTCAAAATGAATAAATCCATACTCACAAAACACTGTTAGGCCAGTAGCATATTCAATAATCAGATGCTAGATACATGGTGCCAGACAGGTATCATCTTCCAGGTTTTATAATCTAAGGAATTATGATATGTAGTTTTACACATGGCTGATGTTAAGAGGTATTTGACTAGATACATGAGGGGAAAGGCCAAAATACCCTACGTGGCATATCTTAAAACTCTAGAATTATCTTCTAACTAAAATCTTCTAAACCAGTCAAGCAAAGACACACAATATCATTGCTTTTAAAAGCACACTGTAATAAAGTTTGTGTATTTACAGAGATACCATCATGATAAGTTTCTCAACTTCTCCCTGGTTAGCAGTGCATTTAATCTCACAACACTTCATTATATACCTTTTCTTCAACAAGCAGAAAATTAGTTTTTGCTCTCACTCACAGAACCACAGAATTGCTAAGGTTGGAAGGAACCTATGGAGGCCATCTGTTCCAGACCCCCGCCAAGTGACTCCTGTCACTTAAACCAATAAAAAGGTAAACATCAAAGTGAAAAGAATGAATCTGAAGCATCTTTAGATTTCATGCAAGATTTTTTAAAAAAAAAAAAAGACACTTTTTCTCCCTGTTTTAGTTCTTGGTCCTGTTCCATGTCCATCACTCATATTTTGCCACTCCAAGAGCTATGCTAGATCAAGATGCAAATGTTCTAATTCTCCATGCTATGAAAGAAACTGAAACATATATGGATTTATTGATTCAGTTCAGCAAGATCCAGTTACAGTATGATGCTGGTAAGAGAACCTCTCTTTTCAGTTTTAAATCTAAAGACTTAACCCCAAAGCATACTAGTTTCTCCATGATTAAAATGTCCATGGAACTGGACTAATTCTGTAGCAGTACCATGCCAGGGGGATGCAAAACAGGGTCCAGAATTTTAAGATTTTGAGCCAGAGATTCACTCCCTCAGATCCTATGAAATTTGAGCTGAAGACATAATTTAATCTACCAGAACTACATTATGATGACTTCTTGTGGAATCTTGTTTTTTATGTCTATTTCCATTCCCCCATAATTTAAAATAAGGTCTCTTAGGTTAGAAGTCATATTTCATCTTACTGTTTTTTAGTAAAGGCTCTATAGTATCAGGAAAGATTTTCTCTGTACCCCGGGGAAAAGGGGCGTGGTAAGAAGAGGGGCATGTGCTGTATCTAGAATTGATATTCATTTAAGAATGTTGTGACTTTCTCTCTGAAAAATAAAATATTCAGAAATATGTAATTCTAAAATCATACCTTTTCATAGACTTTTTAATCTAATGTAACTCTCTGGAAAGCACTGGAGCCTGAATAATACTTTTAGCAGAAGAAACATAGTTTTAGGCTCTTCCTTCTGGATAGCTCATTTAAATACTAATCTGTATAATCTTCTCACACAGTACCCATTACCTTCAAAAAAAAAAAACACACAAAGCAAACAGAAAAAAAAAGCAAAAAACCAACCAACCAAACAACAACAACAAAAAAAAAACAAGCCCTGAATATTTTTTTCTGATGTCTGTGAGGAAAATGTGTCATTGAGAGGGAGAAAAAATGCATCAGAATTCTCATATTAATTACCTATTAAAACCAGAATTTGGTCCTTTTCATACACAATGTGTATGTTTCTCATGTTGTTTATATCAGAGGAGTATGAAACAGTACATCCACTTAAAACTGTTAGAAATGTTTTTTAAATGTTTTATGTTTGGTAATGTAATTTGAGAATGTTCAGTCTATGAGTTAATTTGTCTATACATTAATTTGTGTTTGATTTATAATATAATATATTAGACTTTCACTTGTGGGCTGCTTGTCTACTGGCAGAAAAACAATATTTTGAGGAAGAACTCCAGAAGATAATACTAATGGCATCAGCAGAGCTAAAGTTTAAGATTTGGAACACTTTTAAAAATTAAATTTGTTTACATGGAAAAACTATATTGGAAGAATGCATCAATCAACAAACAACTCCCAAGATTTCTTTCTGTATCAGTATGTTCCTAGGTGTATTTTACTCAGTGAGGTAGTATACTGCATAGGTACCTGCCTGCACATTGAGAAACTTTTAGAGGAAAACAGTTTGTCTTTACCCTACAATTCAAATAAGCATTTTAATAATAGATTGCAAGTAAAGACACCAGGGAAAAAATGCAAGAGAAGAAATTTGATCAAAGTTTTATTGTGACAAATACTAAAGACAAAAAAGTAGGTATATAACTCAAAGCAATATTCCAAGAGAATAGCTTGTACCAACAATTCTACATTTCTAATGCAAATTATCTCACTCCATAAAGATAGCATCATGGTAGTTCTGTGTAGTAAACTCTTTTCCTTTGAATGTTCATCAGTTTTTGAATGGTTATGGACAGTGTTTCACTTCTGAATTTCTGAACTCCCAGAAACTCTGATGGGAGGTAAGAATAATCAGAGTACAAGATCACTAGGATGCATCTATTCATGGACTTGTTTATGGTTCATAACAAATTAAATTTGATCAAAGGGACATTTTCCTTCTTTTTTCCTGAGTATATTGATATACCAAAAATTCACTTAAAAAAAAAAAACAGCTTCAACACTAGGCTGAGTCAGAACTAGAGACTCAGTTCAAGCTAGGGAATTTATCTGTTACTATTATAGAACTCCTACTTAAGGGGCTTGTGACCTGATGTAACAATTACCTTAAAGACACCTTAACACACCAAAAAACAACACTCATTAACCTTTACACATTTCAAAACATGATAAAAATCCAGAGTCATTTAAATGGTTAACTTATTTATGGTGTTTTTCCTGATTCCCTCATTTGGTGCTATATAAGTCAATACACAGCTGATTACTCTGGCACCAGGTACAAGAAGGGCATACTTCAATAAACCAATAGCACACCTATCAATTTCTTGGTTTGGTAATCATCCTCCTCATTAACAATGGATTAAAATTCGATAACACACAGTATTTTGAGGCATAAGATTTGAGGTCCCTAAAAACAACACAAGCCAACCCAACCCTCCCGAGCACCAAAGCAGCCTGAGAAGTGTAGTATAAGAAACATGTTCCTCATTTCCAACTCTACATAAATATTCCACTCCTAAAACAGTCTGAAGAACTACACATTCAACACCCTCTTCAATCTTTCACTCTGTATGTTGATATTTGCTAGATGTCCTGACTTCGAGTTGGCAGAAGACATTGAAGGTCACAAAAATGACCAAATTAAAATAAACTTACAAAGTTAAACCCTTTTCACCTAGACAGCTCTCTCAACAGCTGCCTCACAATACGAGGGAGCTGCACCTCTTTATTGGTGATTTTCAAAGCAGACAGAGACAGAGATGTTTCTCCAATGAGGAACAAATCTGTCAGTCACATAGTTCAAACAAATTTCAACATAAACAAATGGAAAGCCAAGTACTGTGCATTAGTGTATGCCCTACTCAGTGGCATATCCCAGTATGACCATTTGAGGTCTCTCCATGGATTTAATGATTGTATTTGACTGCAAATCCAACTTTGTTTGAAAGGCTGGTCCTTTCCTTGACATTTTTATTTTTAAAGCTTTTGTCTTGGACTAGAGCACCTAGGAGATATCCTTTGTAGAATTTTTTGACAATAAGAGCTTGTCCGTGCATTCCCTTTGACCCTTTAAAAGTGTTCTTCCTCAACAAACTTGCAATTTTGACTATCTAAAGGGGCGATTTTTGTTTAAAAAAATAATAATCCATGCTTCAGAACATTAATATTGAGCTGCATATGATAAATTGACATTACCAGGACTTAAATTGTCTGGAACTCTATCTTGGTGGTGGTGGTTAGGGATTTCTTCTTTAGAGGATACAAGGGCTTCCTTGCTTCTACAAAGTGATCATAAAGAACTGCTAAAATTATTCATTACTTTTTGTCAAGGTAATGAATTTGCAGATGATGCCAAGTTAGGTGCATGCATCAATCATCAATCTGCTCAAGGGTAGGAAGGCTCCACAGGAGGATCTGGATAGGCTGAGACTAACTGTATGAAGTTCAACAAGGCCAAGCGCCGGGTCCTCCACCTGGGGCACAACAACCCCAAGCAGAGCTACGAGCCGGGAGATGAGTGGTTAGAAAGCTGCCTGGCAGAGAACAGCGTGGGAGTATTGGTTGATAGTCAGCTGAATATGAGCCAGCAGTGTGCTCAGGTGGCCAAGAAGGCCAACAGCATCCTGGCTTGCATAAGAAACCATGTGGCCAGCAGGACTAGGGAGGTGATTGTCCCCGTGTACTCGGCTCTGGTGAGGCCACACCTCAAGTACTGTGCTCAGTTCAGTTTTTCACGTCCTCACTACAAGGACATGGAGGTACTTGAGCGAGTCCAGAGAAGGGTGATGAAGCTGGTGAGGGGTCTGGAGAACAAGTCCTACGAGGAGCGGCTGAGGGAGCTGGGATTGTTCAGCCTGGAGAAAAGACAACTTAGGGGTGACCTTATTGCTCTCTACAGGTACCTCAAAGGAGGCTGTAGCGATGTGGGGGTTGGTCTATTCTCCCACATGCCTGGTGACAGGATGAGGGGGAATGGGTTAAAGTGGTGCCAGGAAAGGTTTAGGTTGGCTATTAGGGAGAACTTCTTTACCAAAAGGGTTGTTATGCATTGGAACAGGCTGCCCAGGGAAGTGGTGGAGTCACCATCCCTTGAAGTCTTTAAAAGACATTTAGATGTAGTGCTTAGGGATATGGTTTAGTGGAGGACTGGTTAGTGTTAGATGAGAGGTTGGACTAGGTGATCTTAGAGGTCTCTTCCAACCTAGATGATTCTATGATTCTGTGCTAGACAAGCCCTATTGATTATTGTTATGCGTAGGAAATCCCTTGGACTTAAAGGTGACTCCGAAATAAAAATTATTTTCATCTTTTTACAGCAAGTACTCAGTTTGAGATATAAGCACTAAACTTTCCATTAAGTAGCATCTATTCATGATTCCTTTAATGATGCATAAGGTTGCATTTTCCACATTTATCTAAACTATAGATAGCTGCACTTCAGCTGACAAGTCATTCTGTTAGGAAACAGAAAACCACACCAAGTTTTAATGGTCTTATGCTGGATTTCTGACTCTAAGACCTGCTTCCCTGTCACCTCCCAACAACCCACAAGTGATGAAGATGTTCAAATGCTTGAAACAAGATCCTCTTAAATATCTTTCTCTCCATAGCCTTCTCACAACATATCAACATTGTTAACAGGTGCTTTCTGTACAATTTGAATAGAATTCTCAAAAAAAAAAAAAAAAAGGAATCATGTCTGAACTTCTTTAATCATTTCACTGGCACATTCACCCAGCTCAACTTGTTAACTGTACTGTAAGTCAACTTTGATATACTTCCTATGTTAAGAAATCCAAACAGCAAGTTTTAATGAACGTTGCAGACAGATCTTGTGGAACCTACAATAGAAGCATGCACTGAATTGCATTGCCAGTCCTTAAACTTGAGTCAGAATTGGTGACATATTCTTAGTCTAGTCTCTGTTTCCTGCAGAAAACACTGACATTTCTTTCTCCTGTCCTGAAACAAATGGACTGTTTAGTACCAACAGATGAAAACCATAAATGCTTTAAAAGGGTGGAATATATTGGGAATGTAAATCTGTTGGAAAAAAAAAAATCCTCTCAGTGGAGTTTAATTCATGACTTCATAGGTACAGTCTGCTAAATATATGCAGACCCTAAAAAAATGCAGGTTTATTTTCTTCTCAGGAATTTGAGCCCATTCTTCCACCCACTCACACACGATTAATTTGAATTAAGATTTTTTTTTTATTAATTTGTACAACCTGTAGTTTTTCCTTCTCATTCCACTTAGGGTTTTGGTACATAAATCCATTCTAAATGTTTTCACAGCTGCTCAGACGGTGTTGATTCTTAGTGTCAACTCATTCACTCAACTTAACATAATCATTCCCTTTTAATGAAACAGTTAACAGGAGACTGACAACTATCATTTTGCTGATGGGGTCCAATAGCTAGAAGAGTGAAAGGTGACAGTGGTGTAATTACCAGGCCTGACATACTTTGTTCACTTTTTTCCCACCTTTTTAGGCAGATGAGGCAGTACTGTGCAATGTCAACAATCAAAATGGAAATGCAGGCAGTGTGAAGACCCGGGTGAGTAATTACCAGGGGCTGCAGACCTGTGACTACTCCTAGTGTGGCAGGGCTGACAAGGTGCAGATTGTTTTTTTATCCCCTAGTGTGAATCTGCCTATCTTGCTGTTGATAGATCCAGGTGGTAGTATTAATTAATACACCAGCAGGAGCTAGTTCAGCTCTTGACAATGCATTATCTTCAAAAAAGAAAAGGCAGACTGTTGTTGAGGAAAAAGTCATTCCTTTTGACTTTTTTTTTTTATTATTATTAAGGTTGAAAAATATAGTACATCTTGAGGAGTTTATCAGCTTGAGAAGAAAGAACAAGAGATGGCTTATAGAAATTGAGTAAAACTAGATCTGTAAGCATCTTTGAAAGTTGGAGGTAAGCAGGTTGGAGGTAATTTTGTGTAACAAAATTACACTCACATGCCAAATCCACTTTAGGTAGATAATATTAAATTGTTCAGCTGACTAGTCCTGTATGCAAGTATGAAGCTTGTCTTGTTCTGTTTAAATTTTTGTATCTATGAACTTCACATCATTGGTTTCCTGACGTTTGATCTGCAAATATATTCCAGTGGCAAACGTTGATGATTACTGCTACTGAACAGCAAGTAACTGTAATGCAGGCTTTGATTGCAGGTATACTTAGCACTCTATGTTATCTAAATGTATAGTAACAGCTGACAGTGTTCTAACCACCTAAAACTATTAGTTGTACTATCACTTAGACCATTTGTTATTTTACATTCAAAGTTTACATAGGAGTATATGTAACTATATAGATTTTATGCCAATTGGATGAGTGACTCTTGTACCAAGACTACTTTTTGTGTGATTATTTGTAGAGCCACTATTGAAAACAGGATTTAGGTCTACCATTTTTAGCAAAAAAAAAAAAAAAAAAAAAAAAAAAAAGGTAGACCTGTAGCAAATCAAAGGCATTTTATGTAACGGACACAGGCAACTCTTCCCTTATAGCTGGGGTACAAGCTTAAGTTGTCATCAATTTAAATGCTCATACAAGCTCCGTTCTCTCTGCTCTAACAGTAGCTTACTCCTGGGAACACTTAGTAACCAGTTTCAGCTAACACGATTCAAGTTGGAAAAACTTATTTAAGCTATTTAAAACATCTCCATTCACTCTTACTTCAATGGTCACGTAATGCTGGCAAGGTGATGAATGCAATGCTGATGACAAACTTCAGAAACATACTTAAGGTGCAGTTAAAAAGACAACACAGCTATGATCTTAAATATGTAAAGTTGTTTTCAAAATCAGGTCACCATCTACTAAGATGCAGTGTGCTTCAGAAAAATGTACATCTTAAGTAAAAACTACTCATATGAAGTTATTTCATCAGTACCATACTTGTAAAGTGAAGTATGGAATTTTAAATTGTTTTTAAATCACATCTGAATAATCTTTTTGCATTCAAATTTCAATGTCCAAGTCAAAAACTTCAAATGTATTAAAAAAAAAAAGCTGTTGAAAATGTTGAAATTTCAAACCTGAAAAATACTACACATAGATCAGTATATACACACCTACAAATGCACACCTTAAGATGATCTTGTGCAAGAACTCACCAAAACCATAAAACAATAACACATACACCCAAGTGGTATTAACCAAAACTGACGTACAAATTTACTGCTGCTATGTCACGTATGCAAAAGTAATCTTATTGCAATAACACACAGAATTAAACTCCATCCCTCAAACTTTTACACTCTATTGAAAGGAAATAATAGTGTTAAAGAAAAGCTAATCCTGTGATCTTTTCACATTTGGCTGCAGATGTTATGCCATTTTCAAGAGAAATATTTGCCTTCCTTCTTACTCACTCAAATAGTTACTGGGCTAGACACACTGCAGTCTTCTTGAATAAAATAAAATACCCTGTTTAATTGAATGCCTGACACTCAGGATTGAACTGCTGAGACAAGCCTGCACACGCATTAGTCAGAAGCAATATTAAAAATAGACTCTACCAGATAGCAGAATAGCAACATACAACAACAAAAGCTGATAATCACTACTGAGAACTTCTGATGATGGATGTGAAAGCATACTGGAAAAAAAATGCAAATGAAATCTATGCAGGAATGCAAAGAAAGAAATAATTTTACACCTACAGGCTATAATAAGATCTCTGATTGTTGGTATCACACCTGTAGACCTCTGAACTAGTATGGTAGAAATACAGGGCCATGACTCATTTACTGTAATAAACAGGTTGCTGACTGATGAGAAACAAAGTAATTTGTACCTCCTTCTACTTAAAACTTCAGTGACATGAAGGGCAGGTAGGCCTTTGCTCTGAGACGGCGGTGTAGTTACTTATGAGTTGGTGACTGTCCACAAACTTGATTTCAACTGAAAAGCTACATTTGCATGGCTACTCTGGATATTTTCCTACACAGATTTTCCTTTGTGTCTTGAAACACCTAGAATAAAAGTATGATTTACCACCATCTTTATTATCATTCGTTCCCTGAACTTAGGGTAAAAAGACACTTAGCAGATTAATTAGGCCCAAAATATTATGGGTGTGAGGAATATACATCAGTAAGCAACAAGCAATGTAAGAAAATTAAAGTCTCTTATCAGTTACACAGACTTGTGAACAAGTATAACCTATTTTACAGACTTTCAGACTTAGCCCTACCCCAGGGTAAATGATAGCAGAAGTAGTTGCTTTAATTCATCATTTGTTATTCAAACTGTAGTTATAACAACAACTGTGAAAAGTTTATTAGACATTTTACTTATCAACTTTCCTGGGTGTTACTTGTATACAGCAATCTCTACTCAGCTACCCTTAGTCATTTCTTGTACCCTTACTAAGGCTAATTAAGGGTATGATCATTGTAGAAAGATAAAATGAGGACTGAGTGCAATCTGTGGTTTACAAACAAGACAGTGCTAACAGCTTCTTCTCTGTACCTTAGCCATCATTTTTCTGTCCTACACATTTCACAATAAATGTGAAATTATACAAGCCACCTAATCTTCCAATAGAAGAGACAGAACTATTGTGCTGTGGGCAAGAATACATGTGTAGGCATTAACTTTGAATGCCTAATGTTCGTTAGCCCACAGAAACTTATCCATGTTAAATGATTCTTTCCACACCCTTCACAAGAGCATCCATCTCTAATGCCCTACTTTCAATTTGTTGTTAGAAATCAAGTAGACAGGTACCTACTTTAAAGCTTATTTTGGCAGTCCATGCAAAGCTATCGTTTCTAAGAACTGCACCACAGAAGTGGTGAAACCATATCGATATCAAGTCTGGCAATTTTGACTCTGATTTACACTCTTTAAAATTACTTTCCAGGAAAGGGATGACTTCCTTTTTTTCTTTTTTTTTTTTGAGATGGGAAACATTTTTCTGCACTACATGACACCTATTTTGCTGGTTTTGACATGAAACCAAAACAATGTTTTCTGCAGCTCTGTTAAAATATGACTTCCTTGGACCCAGCCAAATTGTTTAGTTAGAGGTTCAACTACACATTTTCCTAGCCCTAATACGGATTTAAACAGCACCAACTGCAGGATGAGCAGAATCTAGTTGCCTAAGTTCAGTGTTCACCAGGGTTGGGGAACCACCACAGAACAAAACCCTCTCAAGTCTGGAATGGCTAAGTTTCAAAAAACCATTGCTCTCTGATTTGAGAACACTAGGCTCCGCTTCTCTCACCCACTTCTTGCCTGAGGGATCTAGAAAACTAGGCCTGACTGAAGAGTACAACAGAGCAAATGTCCTCTGAGGTGCCTAATAAAACTGAAAAGGATACCCAGAAAACACATTTGCTGTTAGTATTTTCCTTCCACAACACTAATGAAACTTGAAATTTTGAGTCCTACTCTGATTCTTTCCTATGCACTACATAGAGGAAAAAAAAAAAAAAACAACAAAAAACACTATATATTTATCAGAAGGTTCAAGACTGGGGAGCAAGACACCTGAGTCTTAGCATTGTATTGAGCTTAAAATTAACATCTTAGTAAGTTGGGTTTAAATTATTCATGTAAAAATATAACTTGAATAAGTACATTATAAGCTAACAGGGACTTAATGAGCTTCAGTAATCAATGCCAGGAAATCACTCTGAGAATCCCAAATGAAAAATACACTAGCCTAAATGATAGCAATTGGAGACCTCATAGAAACCTCAGAAGGCATTCATAATGTGACAGGGAAAACCTAGATATAGGGGAGAACGACAGAAAAAACACTGGAAAGAACACTTTTTGGACAAAGTTATCCAAAGATGACCACTAAAATAGGTTAAGGCTAAATTGTGGGTATTACTATTCTTTACACAAGTCTAGTTGTTCAGTTTTTACATCTTCACCGCACCTGGGAGTCTGTAGGAAAGATTCTGACATCCTTTTTGAAAACTTGGATACTGATACGAATTAAACCTATATCTTGCTTTGAGCAAGGGAGAAATCATCCCCCACCAAACTGTTTCTGATGCATCATCATTAGAGTGCACAAACCAGTATAAATCATGATTTATTAGAACTTCTCTGAAATCTGTATTTGCAAAAAGTCTTCAGACTTCACACTCAACTTTCTGATGTAAATGTCAAGTACAAGCTGCAAACATGAAAGACGAAAACAATTTAAAGCATTATGTTAAAGTCAGAAGAAGTTGTCAATGCGAATAACATTCTGGTCACAGTTTCATTTATGCAGTCTTAAAAGTACAGTAATAATGGATTTTTTAACAGTAGAATAAAATTAAATTACTAAGAGACTATGAGTATGTATCACATGATTCAGTAAAACTGTAATTTATGTTCAAGCAAACCTGTCAATCCAAAATATTAGTATAAATATTTCACCCACACTTAATGGATTTTCTTAAATCCTTGTCTCCATACTTCGCTATTCATCTGCACAAAATTCTTCTGAACTGCCAGCACTGTTTGAGAGCTATTATGATTTGTTGATAATCAACTGACTATGAGAAGTGGCAAATAAGGAGACTGCCTAGGCTCAAGCAGGCTCATTCTACTCACAATTTCCTTTCTCCCCTTGAATTTATTTTACAAATACCTTAGAATACAAAAAGACTATATTTCTGTTCCATGTATGTTAACATTAATTACCCACATGTTAGTACCTTCACACAATGACAAAATTACTACCTTGAATATGTTCAAAGAAATTTCTCCTTAAAATATCCCTTAACGAAGCATACTTACCAAATAGCCTAGGATTTAATTTCTGTAAAACTAACACATTTTTCAGCAAAATTGACAAATTATACTCTGACACACACAGTTTTTATGTTGTATATTACATAATAAGTTGTAACTGTTGCACAGTATCATGCAAAATTGAATCACTTTCTCTAAAGAAAAACATAATACAATAGCTGGTGTACATTACTCATCTCTTAATTAGATGCTAATTAATGACTCACTGGCTTTAATCATATCAGTCTGGTAATACTATTTATGCCACACAGAATAATGATCTACTTTACAAGAAATCAACGTGGCACATGTTGACATAGGAACGCATCCAGCCGTAATTCACTCTGTGTAAATATATCCACCCATACTTGGATACTGAACAATTTAGAAAAGAGACATTAACTTAGTTGACGAGCAGAGAGAGAAAGGGAGAAGCTAAGGAATGAAAACAAAGCAAAGTACATTTTTTCCAAAATCTTATTGAACTGTGAGAATGCTAAGTACTTATCAATATATTTTACACTCAAATCATAACTTTATATTTTTTTCATGCTGGTAGTGTTAAAAAGACAGATTCATACATTTAATTTTTATGAAATGTGTTCAAGTACTACAGCAAAAATTATACAGTATATGTATTCTACGCTAGATAACTGACTATAAATGAGGATTTTGAAATTATCATTGTAGTGCAGGGATAACATTTCTAAAAGATCACAGAATATTTCAACTGTACCAAGAGCATAACAAACTTAGAACATCAGGAGGAATCGGGTACAAAGTAATTTTAGCTCTAAAATAACCTATGTTTATCTTAGTTGAGGTTCTGGTTCTAATTATTATTATTGTTTTTAAATGCCCAATAGGTTGTTACTACAGATGTGGTAGCATTTCAGAATGCATACATAAAACCAGAGTTTTTCATTTTGAGTTACAAGTTCACTGTTTTTCTTTGCACAAGGCCTTTGTAAGTATTCATTGCTTATGATACTTCCTGTGGTTTATTTTTGTTATCTAACTTACTCTTGAATATATTCAGAAATTTATTTGAACACTAATTTATAATTTATTTATATAAACATCTTGGTTTATCTTGCAAATAAAATATTAAGAAAAAGACAAGAAGGATCTTTAAAAATCTGCATTCCTAAAATCATTGTGGGTATCATTGTCTATGCTCAATAATGGTCTCACCTGACACTAAGGCCAAGTGATATTTTGAGGGAGTTATGGAAACTAAACCACCAGGAAACATGGGCTATGTTTAAAGAAGTTAAGAAAAAAACTCCTAGCTGTTTAGGAGTATGATTTATTAAACATCAACAGAACTCCTTCTTCCCCGTCATTAAAACATGGTTGAATATCCTATTGTTCCTAATTCTTATAAAAAGGTAGAGCAACAAAAAATATTTTCACCTCTCCTCCCTCAGCTAGCTACAGCTTCCTAGTGATTTAGAACAAATGACATAATTGAGCTAATCAATATAATAATGTAATTTTCACTGTCTTTCTTCTTTTGCAATTGCAATTACAATCATTCATTTAAATGTAGTAAAATGTTACCTCTGCAAAACAAGATTTACTTTTTCCTCACATACTCATGCATGTCTCCAAGTTTCAAGCGATAAACTGAGTTTTAGGCATCATCACTGCTGAAGTCATAATCAGAAGTCATAATTCAGAAGTTACTATGTTGAAAATAGTTTAATGACTGAGTTCCTTGTTTTTACAGGGATCTAAACCACTGAAGGCAGCTTGAATTCTGTCAGAAGAATCCACAGTTTACAGTAAAATAAATTGACCCTTTCTGTTCTTTGTACGCTCCTTGCACAAGTACTTCCCTCTTAATTAGTATATTTATTTCCTATTTGATGGCTGCTCTCTTCTTTGATAAATAGGAACTTTAGAGATTTACCATGAAAGACAGCTGCTTCCAGTATTGGAATGCTACCAATTAACCACTTACACTATTCCTTACTTGGTTTTATCACTCTATTTCTGTTTCATTGTTTTCATTGGATTTTAAATATCAAAATAATAATAAATGAAAAAAATAGACCAACTGAAATTTTGTATTATTTTTCCAGCATTCTGTCCTAAAGGATAAAATGAAATTAGCAGGATTTTGCATAAGCTGAGCATACTTTTTTTTTTTTATGTGATTGAAATATTAGGTCATTCATTCCTAACATTTATAAACATTAGGAACTCTGCAATTTCAGGCTTCTGGGGTAAAAAAATAAAATTTCAGTCACCTTAAAATAAATACTTCTCAATTAAAAATATTGAAGATATTTGTGAATGCAAGCGCACAAGAAGAGAGACTTGGAAGCAGTCTTTTTCACTCACTAGTTCCATTAATTCAGCAGAAAAAAGTTACATTGCAGTGGTATGGGGAACTGATGTTAGGCAAGACGCTAAATGCACAGATGACATAAAACTATCTGTCATAAATACCAAACTGCAAGGTCTTCAAAGTCTCGTTTGGGTTTCTAGCATTTTACAAAGTTACAATACTCTGCAAATTTAATCTGTCCAGTATGCCTGAAGAGAAAATAAAAAAAAAAAAAAAGTGTTCTCTTCATTGTGATAAAAACAACAGGAAGCTTTACTGCTGTAGATGTATCAAGTGAGCGCTGAAGAATTAAAGTTTTCCCTCCTAAAAAAGAATGGGTGCTTTTATATAATTATGACGCAGCATACATAATGTTTTCTTATCTGCTTATGTTGGGTTAGTTCTTACTGCATTATGCTATATTCCTTAACATACCTTAATACATAAAGTGCCTCAGTGATTCACTTTAAAGCAGTGGGCAATTTTAGCTGACTGCCTACACCAGACTTCAATAGAAAAAAACATTTGTCTTTCCTAGTTACGACGCTGGACGAACTGCAAATTTTGAAAGCGCTACTACCAGCCATCTTTAGCTATTGGGTACACTCTTATTTAATTGTCAGTGCAAAGCAGCATAGACTTTATCACCATTAAAAGTAATTTTAGCACTACATACACAGGACCCATTGCCATGCAAATGAATGGACAGTCAACTGCTCACATATTTGCTTCATAACCAAAATCTTAAGTAATTTTTAGTTTTGAAAAACCACAGTAATCACAAACTGTTATATGAAAATACACTTCACATATTAAAATGGGATATTAGAAAATAGTGATGTGTGAGTCATTGTTTTTAATTTCCCTTTCCACTGAAACAGAGAACATAACTGGACTCCAGGAATATGTATTTTTAGATAGACAACTGACTTATGTAGATACACTATATACATTCCCAACAATTTGACCGTGGTTAAAGGGTATTTATATTCTGATGTGGTTAAAATTGAACATGTCAACACTAATGCATTTTTCTAGGAGAATCACTACTTTCACCATAATTTCCATGGAAAATTTGTGTGCACATGCAGTAATAGACACATTTATAACATCAAAAGGATTCAATTTTCTTTTCAATCATACTACAGTATGAATAGCTTTTCCTATTGAATTTAACAATAAGGCACATTACCACAGTCTAAAGGATGGGGTACTTCTGCTTGCTCATATGAAAATATGTCAAACAATATATAATATATCTCACAATAGTTCTGGGTTAACTGCTCCTTTATATAGGTTTCTTTCTCATACATTTGTGTCAGCAGATTTTTATTATTAAGTTTGTAAAATCAGCAGCATTTCAAACTCTGCTTAACTCTCCACAACATTAACAGATTATTTAAATATTTGAAGGTATTGACTGACTTTGTATGAAGAAATCAACAGAAAATCCATACTTAGATGTATAAATTTGTTTTTCTAACACTGATAGTCAGTTTACCCAAGCACATACATCATTGTCTCTGTCACTGCAACATAGCTGTGCTATACCCATGAGGGAGAAAGGGAAGATTTTATGTATGAATCGTCTCAATCCTGCATGCCTTATGCGCAGCAAGAAAGAGTATTAAAAACAGAACAAAAATAACCAAAAGAACATACTGAGCCCTAAAATAAATTGTTTGAATTACACATCTATTTTGCTGTCATGAAAGAGGATTCTTTCAAAACCTTCTCCAGTCAAGGAAAAGATTTAGCCTTGAGAGTACAACTCTTAAAATCCGAACTGCCACAAAACATTATATTGTGCATCAAGAGGTTTTACATGTTCTTGCAAGACCGCATGTTTCTCTAGTAATCAAAGCTAGTAATTGGTGCATTTAATATTCCTGTTTAGGCTTTATTTATTTTTAAGCCATATGAGACAGGACATGGAATAGGACTGTAAATTGCTTAGAAATAAGGCCTCTTACACAGGTGTTAATCATGACAAACAGGTGATTAATATTTAGAAATTGGAGAGCTAAGGAACACATCTTAGCCAAAAAAAATAAGAGGAGAACCAGTGTCCTGATCACAATTCCTCTTTCCATTTCCCTGTATAAGAATAAAAAGCTGACCTGTGTACTATCTGCTGTCTATATCACTGCTGCATTCCTAGCTCTGTTCTAATGGGATTAAGCCAAGCAAAACTGTCAAAAGGCTTGCAACAGCTTGCAGCTGTGAAAAATCCCAAAATTCAGGCATTTAGACAGTTATTCATCTTTATGAACCACAGGATTCTGTGGGATTTTTCGTGCCTGTTTGAAATCATTTTTCAGGCAGTATGAGATCCTTCTTCTGTAGCTTTTTCAGACTGCTATTATCACCTTCCTATAAAGCGGTGACGTTTGACATGAATCTCTTAGCCAAAACCAAATTCCCTTACAGTTAGCCTAGGATATAATAATCTCTCCTAGTCTCTCACCCTGCTTGGAGACTTCAGTTCTATCACTGAACTCTTCCAGTTTTACACTAGGGTAAATCTGATTGAGACGATGGTGAATTGTGCACTTGAATCTTGGGTTGAAAAGGACCTTTGAAAGACCTTTGAGATCTCTTGCAGATATTACTTTTTATTATGGAAAAAGATGTGAACACTTTTTTCCAACAACTACAGAAATGCTGGTGCAATTCTATATTCTCTTCATTCTCAGTGACCCATTTCTTACTACTGTCCTACTAGAATGTTTGTGCATCCACCATATTACAACGTCTTCTTTCACTCCCATGTATCTCAAGATATCATTACAAGCTTTGCACCTTTTGCCAATCATTACTAGAAGGGTGGGTGCAAGCTTGGGGGTAGATCACTATAACATTAAGTCCCTGAACAAATGTTTGCAGACTTAAGGCCTAAGTTGTCTTTGGAGAGAATAACATAAAAAATAATCCCTAAGCGAATGTTTAAATAATTTAAAATATTATTGGCAAGAATGACAGTGGAATAAATTTTTTTGGAAATTAATAATGTGGTTTCCCTAGCAATTTGGAAGGGTGAAATCATACTATTATTGTTGTTACACTTCTGGTTTTGAGATGTGTACAAGCACAATGAAAGGGGCTGTACAATCCTTCAAAAAGTAGATTAGATACTATTTAAATCTTCTAGAGATGTAAAGACTTTGGAAAATGCTCATATATTACTGCTCAGGTAAAGACAACAGTAGAGAACCAATATGAAACTTATATCTTACCAGTACCACACTGAAGAGTCAATAGCTAAAAACCATGGTATAAAAACAAAATAATGCAATAACATTTCCCTGTGCCTGTGTCCCTTTTGTTTGCAGATACTGATGATCAACTTTACAGAGTGAAAAGTTGTTTGTGTTATCTTTAATCCCAAAGGAATTTTTCTTTCGATTTTTTTTTTTATTATTATTATTACAAACTACAATTCCATTTGGATGGAGTTTAGAGTTAACTAAGGAAAATGAACTGCAGTCAACCAATCTCGTAAGATTTTGCACCATATAAGATTCCTTTCTCATTTGTTACTAGAATACAAGAATACCTTCAGTAAATCATCCTCCAAAATAACAGTACTATAACCACTTTTATTGATTATGTGACTGATAACTAAGCATCAATTAGTTATTACACTCTGCCAAGATGATCCTCCAAAAGAGCTGCGTACTCTTTGAAGAGGAAGAAAGAGACCAATAAGGAATTTTGATCATCTGCCAAGCACAGGTCTTCACAACTGTTAAATCCAAAAAAATGTATTCCCCTGTCATTCTTGGCAATAACATTTTAAATTATTTAACCATTCACTTAGGGATTATTTTTTGTGTTATTCTCTCCAAAGACAACATAGGCCTTAAGTCTACAAACATTTGTTTGGGGACATAAATGCAAACATAACAGTATTTTCACTACTGAATTTAGATAAATCACCGCACTGTATGAAATCAGACATATAAATAATGCTTGCATAGTCTGACATCTTAACTCTGTCTCTTTTTATGTACAAGTCCTTTTATATAAAGTCCTATTAAACAGCAAAAGACAGAGATCAACAAGGAGAAGGGAATGGGGAGGGTCTATGTCTTGCCTCCAAACAATTGCATTTACTTCATGTGGAATTGTTAGTGCAGCAGTATTCAGGAACTGTCAATATAGAATACAGATAGGTGACTGCCCACTGTGCAAATCTTGATCTCCTCTAGCTGCAACAAAATAATGACGCTTCACATAGAATTGGCAGACCTGCTTCCTGACGAAGAGGCAAGAGTCAGGAGTATATACATGGGGAGAGAAAGAAGGGCAGAAAGGCAGGAAAACAACTGTTCATCCAAGCTCCCATGAACATACTAAGTGAAGGGTTATTTAGAGACTTTATGCTCCAAAAAAAAAAAAAAAAAATTAAAAAAAATCTGAAGCTCTAAGAAAATAAATTCAGTTTAATGAGACCCTGCAGCAGTCAAAATGCTAAAAATTTTTCTTCAGTTGAAATAAAATACTTCCTGTATCAGATATTTGACAGTGAATGATATTAATCTCCAACTTAACCATCTGTTTTTCCTTGGCTAAAAACAAGGTCACGCTCTCCTGTGTGGATTATGGAGATGATGCAAGCATGCACGTGTACTGGGTCTGGCTGGGATGTTAACTTTCCCTGCAGCAGCCCATACAGTGCTGTGCTCTGCACTTGTAGCTAAAACAGCAGTATTATCACACCAGTGTTGTGTCTGCTGCTGAGTAGTGCTGGCACAGCATCAGGACTCTCTTTAACCCTCCTAGGGGCTAGGCAAAAAAGCAAGAAGAGAAACATCACCAGGGCGACTGACCTAAACCAACCAAAGGGATATTCTATACCATATGATGTCACATTCAGGAATAAAAGGTGGAAAGAGGAAGAAGAGTGGAAGGGGTGGGCTCTCATTGTGAAAACATCGGTCCTCCTCTGAGACTATGTGCATTGAGGCCCTGTTTCAAGGACATGGTCAAGCATCGCTCATTTATGGGAAGTAGAGAGTAATTTCTTTCCTCTCACTTCCACATAGCCTTTATTTGTTTTGTTTATTTTTTCCCTTTTTCCCCTTTCCCTTTTTTCCCCCCTTTCATTAAGTTGTCTAGTTAATAATAATCTTTCCTTAATAACTATTATTTCCTTTTAATTAAATTATCCTTGTCTCAACCTGTGAGTTGTTCTTTACTTTATTTCTTCCCCTCCTCATCTAAGGAGGGGGAGTGAAAGAGCAGTTCTGGTGTTTAGCTGCCTTGCATGGTAAAACCACCACAGCATGTGTATAGTGTTCTTGCTTTGTGTATCTTTCTGTCCTTGAAATAGATCTTTCACCTTAGATTGTGTCCCTCTATGAAAAGTAGAGTAGGGACATAGTCTAGTATATGAGGGGTTTTCTTGTCTTATTTGCATGGAACTCTAAAAAGAAATAGGAAAAAATAAAATTATTTAAATGCATAAGAAAATTTTATTTTCAAAAAGACAGTCATCTTATGGAAAACTAGAAGGAATTAATAGAAAAAAAAATTACAGTTGAGTGGAGCAAGAGGGTTGAGAGACTTATTTGCTTTGAAAGTTCCACTGCAGAGGCATCAGAAAGCTCTGTTTTTAATTTGGAAGTTCTTACAGTATAATCCTAGAAAAGGCCAGTTGCTAGCTGCTGACTCCGCAAGACTCCCCTCACACTACTGGTCAGAGAGTGATCAATGAAAATTGACAAATGACACTGAATGCAGAGTCAGCCCTACAGAGGTTTAGTTTAGTGAAATTTGCACACAGAAGAGTCAAAGCCAGAAAAACAGAAATAAAAACCACTGACACAGTCCTCTATGCAGTAGGAAGGAAAGATCAGAACATGAAGGCAGCAAAGGACACAAAGGGGCAAATGGATGGGTGGAGAAGTTCAAAGCATTTTATTGTCTATAGTTTATGGACTGTTAAAACTATTGAAGCACATGATGACTAGGTTTAGCGCTGAGAGAGGGATTAAGAGGATGGAGGGATAAAACGAAGTATGAAGAGTAAAACTGCTTGCTTGTGGAGTTCTCCTCAAAGGAGTGGTTAAGACAAAGGACATAACAGAGATTCCCCCTGGACAGTTGAGCTGGAAACAGTTTTCTCAAACTTTAAAGCTGGTGGGAGCAGAAGATCTGAGTTCAGACTTTCCCTAAGTGCTGGATACAGAACTTGAACCCAACATTCTCTAAGAATTGAGAGAAATGAGCCCAGTTCTATCCTAGAACTTTGTGCTGATTAACTGAATTTATTTATCAATTTAGGAACCAGAGCTGCTGGTACCGAGGCTGCTAGACTAGACATGACAGAGAAAAAGGAACATCATCATGATTAATCATGGTATCAGTGCTTTGTTTCTCATTACAATATGCAACATACACCAACAAAATCAACAATCTTGCATTTTTACCCTTCTATTCCAAGTAATATTTTCCCCCCTACATTTCATTTAATTATAAAATACTCTGTTGCTCTTTTAATACTTTCTACCTCACCAACTTTTAAAATTTATCCTATCACAGTATGGTACAAATAAAAATCTTAATGTTTCTGCCACCTACTTTTAATACACTTTCATATATGTATATGTATATAAATACAAACTCCAGGTGAGCTATACCCTCTATCATGCTCTGTTTCTCACGTTTGTAGTGGGTTCTGTATGAAGTGCCTACAAAACCACTTAAAACCTATACTGTCTAGTTCTTCCAGTAACTTAGTCTAGAGTACCAGAGATCTCTTTAACATTCATTAGGAAACCACAAGTCTTAAATCTTCTCACATAAAAAATATGTAAAAATTACATAAGGAGATTTTTGGACAATGTAGTTACTAAGTCCCAAGAAACATCTCCTCCAATACTTCAAAAAAAAAAAACAAAAACAAACAACTTCCACAACAGAGCAAAATCTCTTCTCTTTCCATAAAAGAGAGTATTCTGTTCTGCAGAGAGATAACAACTGAAGACAACAAAGACCACTATCTCTCTATATTCCAAGACAACTGAAATTTTAAGTGTGAGAAGACTTTTTTCAGGTAAGCATCCTGTCAATCCCTGAAATGACATTTCCTTACGCCATCCCTTTTATGAGCAATCTCACGCTTTCCTGAGAAGGGCAAAAGCCAGTTTAGTTAGAAAGACACCTAATTTTAAGGAATTACTTCAGTTCAAGTCAGTTTCCACAGCACATAGCTTCACACTCCCCAATACAGCAAACCAAGTTCTTTACCCTGCCTCTAGTGGGCTTTCAGCTCAGCATCATTGTAACTAAGACAGACAGACAGGTCCATCCTAAATAGGTTTTGATGACTAAAAATAATCCTACCACCAAGACTTTTTGTTGTTGTTTTGAAACACAGTTGGCAACACAACTGCAGCATGGTTTTTGATGTTTAGAACAGAAATTTTCAAAAAACAAACCCTAAAGTTTGGGTTGATTGTACTTTCAACCTTATACTATCATTTGTAAAGTGGCCTGTACATTACAAAGAAGGTTTTGAGAAAGAAGTATTGGCACTATCTTTGCAATTTATCTCCTTTTAGGTAAAATATATTTTTGAAAGTAAACCTTAGAAGCTTCTAGAAGCTGCAGACAATGTTTTGGAATTTTAAGTCTTTTAAACTAAGATAACAAATATCAAAAGAAACAGATTGTTGGAACAGATGGAAAGCTTAAATATTTATTTTATACGATATCTTAATCATTCAGCCAGTTACAAAACATTATACCTAGTCTGTTTCTGCCACTGTCCTAGACTGAACAAAATGGAAAACAATATGACAGTGATAGCAACAACAATCTGCTCTTTGAAAGTATACAGAGTACAGTGAAGGAACACAAGTTAGTCAGATGGTAACATCAAGGAAGGTCATAAATGGTTTGTGCTGTGATGACACATTTGAATAGTAACATATTCCAAAGATAGACATCAAAATGGCAAAGTGGCAACCAACAATCCATAAAACAACAAGATGTGATTTGTAGTGCTCTGTGCCAACTTCCGTTTATGATAGCTAGTCTTATGGTCTTGTTCAGACTCTCCTAACACTAGTGCAGCAGCTGAGAAAACTACTTTCAAAGTGGCTTAAGAGCAACAATAAAAAACATTTGTTTTTCAGGATACATTAGCATGTTTGATACAGAGAGAAAAATGATCAGTATTAAGAATTTTCTAATAAGAGATACGTAGAGACTATTCCCCTTGCTAGCTCCACTGTTTTTCCTTAAAACTGTGATGCATGTTGAAATTACAAGATAAGGTGAGATTGAAAATAAATAAATAAAAGATTCACCACACTCTAAACTGTCTGTTCAGAACCCAGGCTTATTAGCAAGGCAACTAAGGAGTTGACTTCAAGCGTTCCGCTCTTCCAATTCTACCCCACTAGGAAAAAGAGTTATCTTAGTCTCATTTTTTCATCGTTCCTTACAGATTTAAAAAAGAAAGATAGAACAAAATATTCAAGAGATTGCACACATGGAAAATTTTCACTAGAGTGAAAAAAAAAATACAATCACTATAATATAATTTACGTAGCTCACTGTGGCTGTTTGTAACTCTTCCCTGTTTTGAAGGTAGTTTTCGTTCCATAACCCAAGACTCATGAGATGGTTTTATTTAAAAAAGGCGAAAAAGTCTTCTAAAATCAAGAAAAAAGTCTGGATACTTACACTGAAGATTGTGTGAAGAAATGTGTATTAAGTTGTGTCCCCAGCAATGTCGAGTCATTGCACTTGATTTTATTAGTGTTCAGTCTCAGGTTGATATGTTTCTGATTAATGAAGCATCTGTTCTGCATCACAAAACAACTGAAGGATACCCTTTTAATGTCAATGAATTGTGTCCAAGAGTTAATTACTATGTGACCTTTGATCATGCTCTTGTTTTAGGACTATAAGTACTCATGTTAAACTTGAAGAAATTTAAAAGTGAGAGAGTGTATTTCACTGAAATTTCACCCATGGCATATTTCGCACTAATACAATACCGTACATTTAAGGGTCTGAGGAAGGAGAAAAATCAAATCACAATGTTTCATCATAACTCTAACATACATGCACATAAGACAGCGAGATCCTACAAAAACTCCATGATGCCAAGATTCAAGGAAGGCTCTGCCGACCAGCTCTTCTATGACCACAACAATCAAAGGAGAGTAAAATAAAGGAATCTTACCACCCAACCCACATAGGATTTTGTCACTGCAGAGAAGCCTAAGTACAGATATAATGGTTAATGAAGTCTGCAAAAGGATAATCCTTCCATATGCAAGGTCTGTCTCTGATTCTAAGTTTCTGAGCTTCGATAACCCAAAGTTGGTCTTAAAAGCTCACAAACAACGTGCAGCCTGCCATGGGCTGTGTTTCCATGGAACTCAGACAGAGCTACATGTCCTTCCTAGGAATACAAAACAACATTGAGACTATAACGCTCAAAAAAGTACATACCAGGAAAAACAATAGAATTTTGTTTTTCCCAGAATAAGCAACAAGATATGTTCTCAGTAAAGCCCTCTTTCTAAGGATATTTGATTGTTGTGCTAGAACTAGGAACATACACATCATCAAGATTGAGCAAGCTTGAAGTGGAGCCTAGCTGAGCTGCAAACATTACAAAAGTTCTCCAGTTCAAGAACTAACATTGCTTAGTTTTGAACTAAACAAATCTTTTGTTATCTCCCAGTACAAAACCCTTTGCAAAACACTTCCCAGAATTTGAAATACCACAGTTGATATATATATTTTTTAAAACAACTTGTTCCTAATGGAACTTGAAACATAAACAATGCCGTTTTGCAATCTGTTACAGTATTCTCTCCTGCAACTGTTCAGCACGTTTCAGCTGATAATACTGGAGAATATGAGGAAAACAGTGAATCTTAGCTTTGAATAACAATGACACAAAATGCAAAACACATAGTAGATTTACTCTGGTAACATTCTCATAAATTTAGAGAGTAATCTACATGTACCAACTCTCAATAGCATTTGATAGAGTACTGAATTAATAGTGTTATCTTAGTGGGGATAATACAGTCTCAGTGCTTACCTACCGATTTTATTCCCCACTTACTCCCTCCCAGCTTATCTATCCATAAAATAGTAACACCATGTGCAGAGCTTTTTTGTAGTTTAGCCATATTTCTGTCAATTGCAGAAGCTTACCTACCACTGCAGAAATCTTACCTAGCAAATAAGTACAGCAAAAACTGTTTTAAACCCTAGGTCAACAAAATATCTATGTCATTGCGCCTCAGCCAGCCCATTCATCACAGCTCTAGCATCATGAGCAGATGGAAAGGATGGGGGTAGAGGACACCAGGGAAAGCAGGGAAATACAATCATGCAAGATACGTGCATGGCATCCTTTGGACTTCTGTTGCCAAAATTCAGGCATAGCCTCAGATTTACCCTTCATCTTGGGGATCACGGGCACAAAGATGAATTTGTAGTTAGTTGCGAAAGGAGGTAGCGTCACATTATTATTACTCTTAATACATGTATATTATACAAAACTGAGAATGTATAAAACAAATGGTTTAACTCCTTGTGCTTCTTTGCTCTGCTACTTTGACATCTTAGAGTAGGATGGTTTGGAAATACTGTAATAAATTGAATGAGACCAATAAATATCCCATGTTTAAATACCACCTGGCCCAATTGTTCTACTTGCACCTAACACACAGAAGTATACTGCTTCTGTTGTTCAGAAACTCATCCAGAAAATAATCTTGGGATAAACAAAGATACAGAAATTCACGTGAAGAACATTAAGTGGTGTTTAATGAGGATATAGTTTACTACTTTCATATATGTCCCTCACTTGGTTTGAAAGCTAGGTCACATTTTCATTACCCATATAACTACAAGCTGCTATCCAGAAGATTTTCAGTGTTCTTGGGGTCAAACCTCAGAAATAATTCTTTTCTTTCTAGTACATTCCACAGTTACAGTTATTCTTCTGTTTATAGTCTGAACCACTCTGTGCTTGTCAACATTTCTATTTCTTTTTAATAGCACAAAGCATAGGTAAAAGTCCTGAGGAGTGACTTAAAAAACTGGGAACAAGGACCGTGGCACAAAGAAGTCCACATGTTCATGGTGTTCATTCTGTTCTACAAAATGCAATGCAAGTGTCCACTCTTCCTTATTTAAAATCACAGCTTTGACTCCTTTTGTCACTCTTGTTTGGTTCACTGTCATCATCCCTGCAAGAGTTTGGCAACCAGAATCTGACAGAAACTGACAGTAATGCAGTCATCCTTTGCTTTTCTTACAGCGGCAGCTGTCAGAAGCTATACCACATTAAGCCAAAGTACTAGTCATCACGAAGCTTTTCCAACATTAAAATTTAAGAATATACCTTTGGAGAGTTTAAAGTAAGTTAGAATTGTCATTCATGATAGATAGAGAGATGGATGGATAAACGAATGGATGAGTAAGACAGAGAACAAGTGTTACAATGTTACATGAACAGGCCATTTAGAAAATCCAGCTTTTGCACTCCTGTTCTACAAGTTCCAGAAACACTGCTAGCATTTCACAGCATAGCATTCCAGGCATCATGCATTGATCATACTAATAATGTTAAGGAATTTTCTTGGCTTCTCAGTAGGTGTCAGATTAAAATTCTGATTTTAACACTTCAGAAATACCCCTACCATCCATGCGAGTGTTATTATACAATGTCTTGTCTTCTGACATTGATTCTGAGACTTGTAATTTTCAGGCCACCTATGCTCTGTACAGGCCACTGTCTCTCTCATAGAGATCTATCAAAATCTGAATTTATAAACATGACCACTTGCAGGTACACATACCTTTCTAAGTGCTAGCTGGAAACAGAACTATGCAACCCGAAAAAGGCAACAAAATTTAGCTGCATAATAATAAAAAAAAAGCCAGTGGAAGGGAGAGGAAAAGAAGGGCGAGGCTTCCAGTTGTGCAAATATATTTTTTTCTACAAAATTCCATCTAGCAGCCTATATATAAAAACAAAAAGCTAAAGAAATTCCATCCACCCAGACTAAAATATAACCATAAGGAAGAAAAAAAAAAAAAGACCAAAATTAGAATAATAATAAAAGGAAGGATAGCAAATAACATAGAGTAACTATCAATATTCACATCATTTATAATACTTAGTATCCACTGTTTATGCAACTGCAGAATGGATATAATGGAAAACAAAATCTGGTCTAATGTGAACATTAAAATACATATGTTTCCATAGAATGTGTATCCTAGAGGCAGGAGTAGCTTATACCTACAGGACGTCTCATTAATATGTAACATAATAGATAAGAAATGATATTTAGTGAAAGAGTTTAATTAAGTTTCCTTGTTCCACAACCCTTGGCCTTTCACTGAGCAGCTGAGAAAGGTCAATCACTGCTAAATTTGAGGATGTGAGTTTCTTAAAAATAGCAAACAAACAAAAACACAAGCTACCCACACCTGAATTAACACCACAAGACAGTTCTAATACTTCACTAAACACAGGAATGTGATTCAGTGAGATCCTATGAGCTACTACCATATGCTTGGTTTTGAGAGAATTAGTGCCACAGAATTAACAGAATTTTCATCACATTGGTACATTTTATGTAGTTTTGTGTCCCAGAATATTATTCTGCTCCTGTAGAATAAAGCAAGGGACAAAATCCAGTCACACAAAGTTAATCCTAAAAAACCTGCTTTTAACCCAAGCACTTCGGGGTACCCAGTAAATCCATTTATCCCAGTGGAGAGGTAAAGTCAGCCAGTGAAAGCTTTGGGGGAAATCCACTTAATGTGAGGTAGATTGAGACAACCAAGCAGTTCAAAACAACGCACGTACTTTTACTGAAGGAATGCTCAGAGGCGTTCCCACACAAAAGCCATTTTTAATTACCTGATAAATTCCAGGTTAGTTCAAGGAGTTACAACTTTCCACAGAGCCACTAACGTGTTAAAAATCCACTAAGGTGAAGAAAACTCATCACGTACTTCGAAAACCTTGACTTAAAGGTCGAGGATCCTCAGCTAGGATGAGGAGGGAAGTCTTAAATTTCAACCCTTTTCCCCCCGCCCTCAGGCACTAACTTTGTTTAACGCCTTATCCCTTACCTGCTCGGCGCCCAGCTCGGGATCAGTAGGGATCAGTAGGAGAGGCGAAGCAGCATCGGGAGGGAGCCCTGTCCCTCTGCTGGCCGACAGGCAGCCGAGCACTATAACCCACCCCGACCCCAGCCGCTACCTGCGGGGCCGCCGGGGTGCTAGGAGGCCCAGGAGGCCTCGCAGCCCTCCCTTTCCCGCCCTGAGGGGCCCAGGTGCCGCTGGTTTTCTCAAGTGTGGCCAGGTGGCTGTGGCCGGGTCACCCCTTGCGCTGCCAGGTGCAGCACATTGCAGTAAGCAGGTCGTTTGCTCCTGGCTGATGGTGCAGATTTTCTGTCCTGAACTCTCACACGCTGCCCCTGCATATATGTATTTAAAAAAAAAAAATGCTGTCATGGTTTCAGACCTTAGACACAGAAGCTGGAAGGGAACGTGCTCCTGCATTGCTAGCTGCGTGCATGCAGCATGCCGGCCTCTGCTGGGGCCCTCTCCCTGCACATAACCCCGAGGAAAGCAGCACACAAAATCAGACACAGCATCCACCACAGCCAGGTTTTACTGTCAGTCTTCATTCTGATATCCTGATTCTCTGCAATCACCTCTGGATTACACCGCTGCTGAGGAGAATTAATACGGCACCTGGGCTCTGCCAATCGTAATTAAGCCAGGGCCAGCTTCTTCTTGTTTAGTTATTAGGTTCAGGAGTAGGGTAGGACCCTGCAAAGCAGGAGCCCCAACGCACCTGTGCAAAGGACAGGTCATGCAGAGCCACACGTTTCCCATATGTAAAAAGTATTGCAAAGAGCAAAGGAATAAACCACTTTTTCCATGGCCATTCTAGGTGAAGTATGTGTCACTGGGTGTAAACTGCAGCAAAAGGGCATTGGGTTAGCCATTAGTGAAAAGTTTCTAGGCAATAAGGGCAAAAATAGAGACTACAACAGTCGCACCGCGAGGCAGCCTATCAAATACTGCATCCAGCTTGTGCTAGGATTGCAGACTTAGCTCCATGACCCCTGGAAACCCTTTCAGCTCTGGTTTTTATGTTCCCATAGGATTATGTCAACTATACCAAGTTTAGGAGCCCCTCTTTTTACAAATGAAAAAATGACAGCATTGTATAAAAGTTTGCAGCCCTGCTTTTGAGACCCATCCTTAAAAAAAAAAAAAAAAACTTTCATAATGTTGCATCTACTGAGAAAGAATTAGACATGAATTTAAATATTTTTTAGTGCAATTAATTCTGAAACAGTTGGGACTACATTTGAACTACTCAGAAATAATAATTTCTCATACATACCAACATTCCCTCTGAATGATTCAGCTGACACTTGTAGAAACAGCTATTAGCTCAGTATAAATAGCACCACTTTTTGGCATTTTACACAATGCTCTGCATTCCAGCTTCTAGAAATTTCCTACAGTTTCTGGATAGCTGTTTTTGCTTATACATAGTTTCTCTCTGCCTAGCTCTTGAAAGCTATTAGGGGGATATCTTCTAATACAGGCAGCATAGAAAAAGCAGAATGTGTTTTTAAAAGGAGAAAATGATTTGAACTACGTAGAACATGAGGTTTTGTCTTTAGGAAAGTATTTTGATAGTGGATAACCTACTTCTAAAAGCTCCGCCATGTAAGCTACAATTTCCTTTTTTTTTTTTTTCCTAAACTTATTCTGTTCTATTAAAAGTACAGCTTTGTGCTGTGGTGTGCTCTACAGTATCCATGCATATCAAGAAATGGTGACAAGATATAGAGGGACAGCAAGACTATTAAATATCCATCATGCCACTCTGGATCAGGCTTAATGCAATCAGAAACACATGACTACATCAACTTATCTCCTTTGATCAAATGTGATTAAGTAAGTCATTAATTTTCAAGACAAATAAAAAATGCAAGATCATTCTATTATAAATGTAAATGCCTGTCTTCTTAAATGATTTTTCTAAAGGAAGCCCTTCTAATACAGAACTTTGTATACTTCAGAGAACAGTTGTTTTAACATTGGTTTTAATTTTAATGAAACATTATGTATTTGTATGCATGTCTTCTTTCCTTTTTTCTCACACTGCTCATGTTGTCAAGCAAAATTTGTGCATCAGCTTGATCAAGATAATTTCATTATACCATTGTTACCATTATGACTTGGGCAATTAGTAGTTTATAAGAATAAATTTATAGCAATCAGTGATTGAGGCACATTTGCAGTAGTCAGGGTGTAATAAAGCCCAATCAATTTCTTTCATTTAATATGTAGGCTGTGACCCTAGTTTTGATGAGAACTCTTAGCTATTTCATCTTTAAATAAAAAAGAATGTCTGCAAGCAATTATAGTGGTGTGTTAATTGGATATTCCTTTTTATCTTTTATACTACAGAATGCATTGCTAACGAAATCCTTGTTTTCCCTCTCATTCCCTTTCTCTCTCCCTCTCTGTAATGAACTGATATTGACTTGGTGTATTTTGCTAAGACAATGGGCCAGATTTTGATTTGCAGTAGCACTGGTGTAAATCTGGAGTGACTTCTCTAAATTAAATAGAATTATTGCAATTTATAAGCATATAACTGAAATCAAACCCTACTCCTCTTTTTCCTTTTTTTTTTTTTTTTTCTGTAAATATCAGAGGACCCGATTCTGCAGCCCTTACAGAAGCTGAATGCTACTTCAAGCTATAATCAGTTATTGTCTTATATACAAACTAAAGTATGAACTAGCACACAGTATTCAAATGGATGATTCATAAGCTTAAAACACAAGGAAGGCTTAGTCTTTGCCTAAGGTACTTCATTGCATTAATTCCATGCTGATTAAAGGTATCGGGTGATAGATGAAAGTAGTACACATTACATGTGTAAGAAATGAGACTGCAGCCCAGATTCAATCAGCATTACGCACGCCAAGTCACACAGCTTCCTGTTCCACCCATGGACCTGAATAGGTCCATCGTTTCAGGAACAAGTTTCTGTACAGGACTAATGTGGGCTAAGAGTTCAGATAAAATGTTTTCTGTCTGGAGTGTGTACATATTGGAATAGTAACCCCAGAATTTTCCTGATATTTATTTTCCTACAGAAGGTATTTAAAACACAGGGTAAAAATTCAGCATTTCCTCTGTTTTGGTTCGGTATTTTGAAGACGCTTATTTCACCATCAAACAATAAGGAAAATGACAAATATTTTAAATCTCTTCAGATATTTAACAATAGTTTTTGTTACTGTTTTCTGCAATAAAATGCTGGAATATTAAACAAAACTTGATTTTTTACATTTTAACAAGGGAATAACTTACTTTGGAAATGTATCATCTATTTTGTATAATATCAATAATTATGCAAGTAAGATATTTTACAAGAAACAAAAATGTTACCATTTTTCATTGCCAATTTTCATGTCCTGTGTCTCTGAAACTGAGCTAAAATTGTTTGTGTAAAATTTCTCATTTTAAACAGAAAGCTAGAAAACCATCAAAGCAATCAATTGCAGCACTATCTGATGAAAGGAAAATACCACTGATGATTCCAGGGTTCATACAAACAACAATTCTTATTTAAGTGTCTCCTGATCTATTCAGAAGCTTTACTGTAGTTCCATGATTTATCAGTGCTTGCGATAGTTTATTACTGCAGGCTTTATTTCTAGCATAATTGCAATAAACATTTTACTTGATGTTTTCTGAGGCTGGGGGGATGGAATCCTGAAATCCTTAGTCCTTAATCGAACAAAAATTCCACTGAAATTAATAGGAACATTACTTGCACAAAAACTCGGTGAAGACTGAAGACACATTGCCTAGCACCTCAGTAAATGTATCCCCCCCATAAGCAAATTTCAATTAATCGAGGGAGGGGGGGGAGATTACTAAATGACAGAAATGAATAAGAGATCCTCAAAGCCTCAAGGCAAATGGTAAAAGTAACCTAGCTCAGACAAATGAAGAGCAAGTAAAAAACACTATCAAAACAAGCAAGCAATGCATTATGGGGGCCTATCTTGTTTATCAGATAGAAATATCGTGCTGGGGTAAGTTTAAGAGTAAGGCAGATGGGTATACATATATATCTATGTATGTAGATATGCACACATCTATGTATCATCTGGTGCTGGTATGTATAGTCTGGTGCTGTATAGTCAAAATGCTGGTATGAAAGAAGTGATCTTTAATGACCAGTGAAAAGAAAGAAGTGATCTTTTTTGACCACATGACAAACCTTGTTCCTTTTGGGGGACTTCATGTTCCAACTACGTTCTGATCATTTTGAAGTGCAAAGAAAACATACATTTTATGGGTTTCATGTAACTTAGAAAGCAGCTTTTCTGACTTTAAAAGTAACCAAAATTCAAATTTTTAATGCTTGAAGATAATCCATGTTGAAATTCACCTGTATCAGGAGTTTCTTACATAGCTACACATGCTTCAGAAGAATACACAATGGCAGTTGCTTGTTTCTAATGGCTGGGAATACTGTGATGAATAATGTTCAGGTTATTTAATTTACAAATTTTGTTACTTTCCTAAGTTATTCACAGTCTAGGGGAGGGCCAGATATAAGGGAAGGACCCCTTTTTAGTAAAGGCAATTGACAAGGTTGTGGAAGAATTCCAACTCTCAGTTCTGACATGGATTTCCTCTCAGAAAATTGCTTAGTTGACGCAGGCCTCAGTTTCTCAACTGCAAAATACCACTCCCTAAGCAAGTACTTCAGGTTTTCCTTGTTAAGAGGTTGTAAATAATTTTTGTAACTACAGCCCTGAATAAAAAGGTACAGCAATATCATTTGGGATAAAGCTGTAAAAAACCTTTAAATGCATCATACTGATAATTAGCAATTTGACAGCATTTTCTCTTGTGCTTCTCTGTAGCTCTCCCATTGCAACAGATTTTAGGACCAAAACCTGTCCTGGCTTTAGGATGGGTTTTGATACCACAACTGGTCAGGCTTTTTCCAGATTGCTAGGGGACATCTGGACTCTGTGTGAATATGAAAAAAAAAAAAAAAAAGGAAAAAAAAAAAAAGAACATAGCACATGTGTGTGTATGTGCATAGATATCTGAGGAAAAATACACGCCTAACAGTATAATTCTATCCCTCTAAAACAGCAGACATATGGAAAAATGCCCAAGAAAACAACTTTTCAGAAATTTACCTGACTCCTGAGGCTTGTGATTAAAAAACAAACAAACAAACAAATAAAGCAGTTGCACCAACTGATTTTAATAAATTAACAGTAAAATACTGTTAAACTTCAGCGATACTCTACTTACTGATTTTGTTTAACTGAAAACATCTAAGACTTATTTGCTACATAGGATTAGCCTAGTCAAATATGATCACAAGTATGAACTCATAGGTAACTACTGAAATACCCAAAGGCTTTGCAGCATACAGCAAATGTTTCAGAAGGTGTGCTGACTTTGCAGGTTTTTTGATATCACATTCGGTTACATGGTAATACTGACAACATATGAAAAGAAAAGAAAAATATTAGTCTTTCTTTTTCTCCCTGTGGGTAAAATATTGCAATTCAATCACACTGTTTGCCATCATATGCCAAAAAAAAAAGTCTTCATTATGACAACAAGTTCACATCACATACGGTAAAACTGCCTGCTTTGAAAAGAAAAATGAAAATATTTATTGGTTTTCTAATTAAGATGCTGCTAAGTGAATGGATTATTTCTATAGAAACTGAACAGGACATTATGAAAATTCCTTGGTTTGAATTAGAATTTTGCATCAGTGTAAGCATTTGGAGATGTGCTTAAAAAATGAATTTAAATAATATCTTCTCTTGGTGTTATCTGGTTGCCAGATTTTATTGATTTGAATGATAGTTGTTTGCAAGATGTGGGCAAGAACAGTCTTCTTGTTGTCACAGTTGTTTTGTGCAGCTATTGATGTGATGAAACAATTTCATTTGTGGAATACTGTAAAGCAGCAGCTGCCTAATGGAAATGAAATACTTTAAGAAATTGCATGCATAAAATCTTCTAGGTGTTTAAACCTCTGGTCAAATGAGACAATTTATAATGTTAACAAACTTAATTCCAGAACAAGTTGTATCACAATTGGACCTGTCACTATACTACAAGTAACTGTCCCTCATGATTCATTATGACCCACCCCAGCTGACATGTGGACTGTGTGCAAACAGAGTGTGGAGAGTGAGTCGGGAGAGGGGAGATAACAGAGATAAATCTAAATTCATTCTGGAAGCAGTCACACTCAATGACATATTCACTGACTTCTTCAACAGCTCATTTGATAATGTTCTTTCTGCACTATTCATTTTTCTGAAAGATGAAAGCTGGCTGAAGATCTCATCTGCTCACTGATGCAGGGAGAAGATTTGAAATTAGCACAAAAATAAAAAAAGGGAGGGGTGGGGTGGTGTGGAAAGCAAGCACTTTCTGATTAACAGTTTCTTGGTCCTGACAGGGAAGGCTAAACACCCTGCCTTTTCAGGTCACCTTTAATTAGATATGCATTATAATTCTACAATATGTCAATGGGCTGGCTCTGCCTGGCAGAATTGTGCTTAGAAGGGGGAAATCATTAATCACAATAATTAATTGCTTGAAGAATGGAAACATTGTTTTCTGTCTCAGCTTGTAACATGATACATATTTGGATAAATTTTTTATTACTGTTCTACAAAAAGCTCAATCTAGGAGGTTAATAACATGAGTAGGAGAAGAGTGCAAAAAGGGTCAGTAATTCTTGGTCTTTTCTAAATTTCTGTTCTGAGATTCCTTTTTTTTTTTTTTTTTTTTTTTTTTAAGTGAGGTAGTAAGGGGAGGAGCAGACAATGCTAATTGCATTAGCCAGCCAGAATGTTATATAGTTCATTACTGGAAATGAGAATTAAAACACCAGCTAACTGCTTTTCTCCACTGGTACTGAAAATACACCACACCTGCCTTCTGCTGATTTGACCGACTTGTTAATTACCCAGAAAAATCTGGGTCAGTGTTTTATGACCAAATTAGTTACCAGTTAAAGATTACAATCGGCTTGACAAAAGGAAATTAAGAAGTGTTGCATTAAGGGGGGTAAAAATAAAAATGTAATACAAAATACTGTAAAAGAGTGTTTTCCCTTAAATCTCCTCTAATTTTGCACTAAGAATTTAAAATGCCTGTTAACATTTCAGAATTGTCGAAAAGTTTACCAGCTCAGAAAACCACTCTAGCCCATCTCTTCATGAACACAAGCAGCCACTGCATGTGTATATGTCATGATGCAAACACTGCATTAGCACTTCTGTATCTACTCTTGAATGGGGAGACAGAAACAAACTTTTGCTAACTCTTTCCTTCACCCCTTTTCACCTTCTTCACTGCAAATCCATGCATGAGCACACAGATTTTTCCACACGCACGTCCATATCAATGTCAGCTCAAAAATTAAGAAGTGGCAGTCCCGCAGAGGACTACATGTTATTTGTACACTATGCCTAACTCTAGGATTAGTTAAATACTCATATACTTATTCAGCACTGCACACTAGGCCACTGTTCAGATGCTTGCCCTTACTGTTCGTATGACTCATTTCTTTTTCCTGATCACATAAACTCTCTTTTACTAATAAATTAATTAGCCATTTCTCCATCCAATAAACTTTCTTTATATTTTTACAAATTCATAATTTCTCTTATCCAACATCCATTTTTTTCACATCCATCAAAGACAGGAAAAGAGAGGAGATAGGAAGGGTGCATTCAGTAAGTTATATACCTACATGTATATGGTAAAGCTACTTCTTGTTTAGATCAGGAGAAAGGACAAAGTATAAACAACTTCAAGAGACTTCACCAGTCTCGTTGACATTTTTAAATGTACTAAACTCCCTTAAGAAAAAAAAAAAAAAAAAAAAAAAGAGAACATGCAAATGTTACTGGTACATATTAAGAGGCTTCCAAAACATTTGTCATTGATACTGCTTGTCTACATTTATGCTCTTTTTTCATCCTAGACAGTTGTTTGTGGATTTTTTTTCTACCCTGAAATCATTAGAGAAATGTGTATATATGTATATATATATATAATAAAACTAGCACTACTCCTTTATCTCAAATGCAAAGGTCAAATAGAATAAATACAATTAAAGATAAAGTGAATTCAGTACATTATACCTTCAGATGGAGTAAGTAATTACACAAGTAAAAAGTATTACTTTTGGGGAAGTTTACATAAGAAAATACCAAAAACAAACAGAGCAGTGTGATCTGTACAATTTTTCCCCTTCAGAAAGAAATATAATTATGTAGAAAAAGAATTAGAAATTAAATACTTTTCTGTCCAAAACCAACAAAATAATATTTTAATTATATTCCTGCTAAGTCCAAAACTTCATAAAACAGACATTCCAACAGTATGGAACATGATTATATTTATATTTTCTCCTCAAAACAGATGACAATAATATATATGAGCAGTATCTATTGCTATTAAACAATGGTTATGTGCAAGATTTAAACCAAATAGTGCCAGTCATTTAAGATTTTTAAAATTAATATAATAAGTTTCCAGTCATATTCAAACAGTTTTTCTTTTAATAAATGTAGAGCTTTTCTTTTTGGTTTGCCTACCACTTTAAGTTGTATTATATTATGTATGGAAAATGAGCCTTAACACTGTCAAATAAATTGCTACTGTTATGTATTCATTTTTATAGATATAAAGACCTTGAAATACGGTGGAGAATCAGAAGTTAGTAGATACTTCAGAAGTCATGACATATTCCCAATGGAATGAGTATGAATATTTTTCATATATGATTGTGAGACAGAATCTGCATTAGTTTGGTCTCCTATGCATTGCTATGAAAGGGAAAATATTTGTGCTGTAAAGAACAGCAAAACATTGAAACAAAATTCCTATTGCAGCAGTTACTTGTTTCAGAAGGAAAAGCTGTCTACAAATGAAGAAGTTTGTTAAAAGGAAATGTCTTCATTAAAAGGAGCAGTGAAAAGGACAACAATTTTAAAGGTGTCAGGAAGACTTTTTATTTAAGCAAAAGCATCGTAGATATTTAAAGAAGAAAAAAAAAAAGAAAAAAGAAAGAAAAATGAAAACTCCTCAAAGCATTTTAAAAGACTACTGAAATTCCTGGAACGGTCAGAGTTAAAGATGAAGCAATGCCTATAAGCTACAAGAATTTTTAAATTCTATTAAAACTATTTAAAATTAATCTGAAACAAAATATTATTAAAGATCCTGTAAGACTTATATATGAGAAGTGTAATAAGAACAGTCAAGGAGTGATAGGATAGAACAGAAAAGTTAAAGTAACTATCTGCACAAAAATGCAAAAGACAGGAGTTGGAGAGGTTGCCCCAGAGCCTTTTCATGAGGAATACATCAGAGGATTTTTTTCTGAAAACGTAAAACCGGTGGAAGAGGTTATAGGAAAAAAAATCATGGAATGAACAATAACACATTGCCACAAACAGACAGAACTCATCCAAGAGTTCTAAAGAAGTGCAAGTATGAATTTGATATATTTTGGTTGTTGACATAAATTAGCTTAAATACAAAAGAAATTAAAGGTATGACATGTGAAGCAAATTCTCCATAAAATTCCAGGAGATTCTAGGGAGCTACAGAGCAATAAATCTGATTTCTACAACAGACATGTTGGTGGAAATACAATAGAGACTAGAATACAAAGGCAAGTTAGTAAATAAGATATAATGGGCAACAGTCAAGACATTTTTGTAAATCAAAGTCAAGCCTCACAAATCTATTAGTTTAATGAAGGAGTCAATGAGCACGTTGATAGCGGTAATCCAGTTGATACATAGTATATACCTGAGTTTCTAACAACCTTATGACAAAGTCTCTCACCAGAGGCTCTTTCTTAAAAGAGTTTCAAAGGAGGAAAGCATCAATAAGCGGCATCGACGTCTATATTTCAGTGAGTGTGAAAACCAGAACTCAATAGTCAGTTTTCATAATGTACAAGAGTTACCAGTGGGAACCTACAGTGATGCATGCTTCTTGATGTGTTCTTAGAAGATTTGTAAAAATAGCAGAGAAGTTAGATATTTTTGATAGCAAAAAAAAAAGTATGATCAAAAGAAAAAGAAGAAAACAAAAAGGTGATCACAAATTGTTGCGTAATATCTCAAAATATGGAATGACTACATGATAAACTGCTTGATAGAATTCAATTTGATAAAGTTCAAAGTTATCTATACAGGGAAAAATAAAAGTCCTAACTATGCTTCCCATGTGATTGATGCTAATTTAGCTATAAACAATCAGGAAAGACATCTTGAAGTCTTTGCACATCTACAATGATACTTCTATAAAAATGACTGCTTTGCCCAGGAGCACCTAAAAAGGCAAATAGAACATTAGGAGTTATTTGAAAAGTATTAAAAGCTTAGAACAGAAAACCTTATATTTAAAAACCTTAATATTATTAAAGAAAAACATGGCATTCATGCAATTCTGTTCCTCCATCTCAAGAATGGTACAATAGAACTAAAGAAGATGTAAGGAGGATAAGAGGATGATCAGAGATCTCAATTTATTTCCATTTAAAAAGAAATTAAATGGACTAGCTCACAAAGAAACAGCTAAGAGATACTATAGAGATACATATAAGTATGAATGATATGCAGAAGGGAATTGGAAATTACTGCTCAATGTAAAGAGTTAGAGGTATTCCATGGAATTTTCAGCTGCAAATTTAAAACAAACACAATTTAGCACTTTTTCTTTATATAACATATAATTAAACTGTGAAACTCATCACCAAAAGATATTGTGGAAGTGGAAAGTATAAATGGTTTTGGAAAGCTATTAGGCAAATTCATGAATTAAGCATTTACTAAAGAGTATTAAATAAAAAGATACACTTATAACACCCAGCTCCACCACAGCCTGCCAAACTCTGGGAGGGAAGAAGTGGGGAGTTATCACCATGCACTTGCTGTGTCCTTACCTGCTGCTATTAAAGCAGCTTCTACTTGTGAGACCACCAAGATCAGAATTAATAGATTTGTTTGATCTGAAGCAATACAATCATCCATCTGAAATAGGTGCCTTTGTCAGAAGCTCTTTCCTGTCCTGCATGTGGTTAATGCTAAACCAATGAAGGAACGGAGAAAATGGAGGAAAAGTAAAATATCATCAAACTATTTTTTCGATGACATACATGCTTTCAGGAGCAATGGGTATCAATCAGAAATGTAAGTTAGAGCAAGACTGAGGAGTCACCTTAAGTATGTCATAAAAGGCCAGGGAATAATGACTCAACCATTCCTAAAACTTTATCCTTCATCTTTTCTTGCATTGATAAGTTACTGATGCAGGAAGATATTGTCACTTTCTGCTCTAAGGGTTCCATCTTCTTGCAAGTAGATGGATGATGAAGCATGAAGGAAAATATGATAGTCATAATCTAAAGTTGCCATGTGATAATAGAGATTCTGCATTAGTAAACCATCTGTAGTGATTTGGGAATGTTACCTGCAAGTACTGTAAGCTTGTGCAAATTAATGCAATTACATGTATGTCTTGATGTACTCTGTTATCAGATTCATAGATGAAGAGAGCTTGGAAAGAAGGAGTGAAAGCAAAGAAGAAAGTAACAATAGAACTCTTCTAACAGTAACATTTTCAGTATAATCTACAATTCAAGCCATGGTCTTTAAAGTGGCTGTAAAAGTAATTCTTCCCTCTTCCGTCATGAGTTCTAACAAAAAAGAAATAATAAGGTAAATTTACCAAACACTTAAGGGCAATGTCTAAATCACCATCAAACATGTAAAACTTTTTTCTCTTCTGCCTCAGATACATACAGCATAACCTGTTATGACTCAAATACTTGAATCCATGAATATATACCAACATGTGCCAAACAAGCTCTGCAGAAGTTTCCTATAGCTTTGAGGTTTGTTGCACAAGGCACTGAGTTTTATTAGCTACAACTGACATGTCCAAGAATATTTCTATTCAAATGAAGAGTCAGTCAAGCTTCGTATTAGACTTAGGCATACTTTTTTTTTGTGCTACACAGGGTTTGGTTATAAATTATAGTATGTACTCAGACTAACAAATAAGAATATTACTTTATTCTCTTTTGGATGATAAGATATTTGTAGAAAAGAGAGTAACAGAAAGTCAACAAACAGAAAGCAACACAACAAACTTACTTGCTCAGATAAACAAGACATAAGACTACAGAAAATTGTTGAGTTTAAAGGCAAAGTTGAGAGCTAACAGCTTGTATCCATTTATCAAAATATGGTACATATTTTGTTTTGTTTTGCTTTGCTTACTTTAAATCTGTCTAACTTCTCAGGAATTTCCAAGAAAATAAAGTGCTGTGAATGGGAGTAAAGTGTCAATGCAAGTTTAAAGAGAAGGAGAAACTGCTAAAAGTCCTTAAGTCCAGGCTCACACACAGAAGCAGCAAACCACTAGCACCCTGGAACCCCATACGCTGGAGCACATCTGCTGGATAACACTGCAGCAGGCATGTCTAAACAGGCTCCTACAGAGCACATCAACTTTACAGACATTTTTTCATTCTCTATACACCTTTTGTGAAGCTCCTCAAGATTTTCTTCTTCCATTCCCAGTGTACATTAAAAAGAGGTAAAAATCTGTTTTAAGAAAAGTACTTCTTCTTCATGGAACAAATAAAGAATATTTATTCTTGATTTATCTAACAGTTATTCTTTATAAATGAACCCTGAAGGATGTGTGCTATTTCTTAAAATCAAAATATAACCAGTTAAGGTTGTTAAAAGATGGTTATAGACATGATACTTAAATATTTACAGTAAGTCAGTAGGAAGGGTTGCAAAATGGAAAACCGAAACATTTTTGAAGTGTCACTAAAGAAAATTTCAGAGTGCTTAAAGGAGTTAGGAACAAAGCTCCCAGTAAAAATACCATTTGTAAATTTCTTTTTTTTTTTTTTCTACTAAAATAAAAACCACCACAGAGGAGCATCTGCACAATACATTTGGCCCAAACATGAAAGTCAAAATTATTCTGAAAAGAATTGTTCACCAATGACTTGCCAACTTTTCCCAACATACCCATCCTCAATATTATACAGCTTCCTCTTCAGTTCATTTTAAAAGGCTCTGCAATTAAGCTTTCCTTAAGATACATACTTTAAATAATAATATATAAATACATTAAAATATATTATATATGTATTGTACTTTAATATAAGTTTGTATAAAGTTCTTTCGTCAGGAAGGAAATTTCAGAGCTGGTTTATGCAACTGTCTGACCTTTTAGCTCTCATTAATATCAAAATAATAATTTAAAGTCTTACTGTTACATACTGAGAACAATCGTTATTTTGATAAATTAGACAGGCAACATTGAGAACAAGATTTTTTTGTTGTTGTTCTAATTCTGATTTAAGCATTCCTACAACAAAGTAGGAAATACCTACTCTCTGCAATACCTTTTAGTCTTTGTTTCTGTCCTGAAGATATTTCCCATCATGTTTCTGTGTCTAAGAGATGAAAGTATTGTTCTGAAATTTATTCTTTAGAATATATAGTTGCACTTTTAAGTGCACATGACAAAAGCAAAGTATTCCCCTCCTTGAAGAATTTAGCAAAAAATCATAATTGATTTGAGTAAATAGCACACATTTCTTGCATACAGTATTTATCTGTGGCATATTTTGAGTGCTGTTAGTACAAAAAATGAATGAAATATAAATATACAGTCTCAGTGCAATACAGACCATAATTACTACTCACTTTTGGCCACTAGTGAAGGAATCACCAGCAAAGAAATATTACCATATGAGGAGGTGGACTGAGGTAGTTCTGCAATTTGCCAATTAAAAACATAAATAAATAAAAACAAACAAACAAACAAAACCCTGCTTTACAGATTTGTTAAGCCACATATTCCTGCTTGCTTATACAAGCAGGAATAAAGTGCAAGAATTGTTTATTCCATCACAATTTCAGATTTCTAGAAAGGAAAATCAGGTTTTGAAGATTACATTTCTGTAGTATCTATTTTCCCCTATTTCCATACATTTTACCCTTCTAATCTGCAAAATAACAGAGAAAAAAAAATCATTTTCCATGTTGCTTAGTGCTACAGATGCTGCTGCTATGGAAACTACCCTTCATATGCCAGAAATAAAGACATACTGTTGATGAGCAGTAACTGCAAAGCAGCATTACTTTTTAATTTTTCCATTAGAAGTCTAATATAAATGTCTAAAACATTGTTTCAATGCATTATACATTCTTCTACTTCCTGTGAACTTTATACCAATTTTGACTACTGAATGTTGCAAGAGATTTCCATGGAGCTGGCAGCTCATTGTTTGAGGCATACAAAAGAACACTGTGTGGTGGAAGTTGGAGGACACAGAACTCTATAATAACCTGTTTGTTTACAAAACAGAAATAACGACACTCATCTAATAACAGCTCTACCTTGAACCTCTGGAGACGTGAAAACTAATGTAATAAATATTAAATGTCGATGTTGGTTCTGATTATAAAGAAATATTCTGGCCCAGTGTGAAGTTCAGGGGTAAAGAGAAAGTGACCCCTCATCCACTGAAATTACGTGTATCACAAATTTACAGTTCATGTTTGTTGGGTCTTTGGACTCCGTTTCTCCTCTACTATCAAGGTGACAGTTAATGTTTCTCCGGTTGTTTCAATCAGTTGTATTTTGTCTAATTCATACTGTGATAAAACTATAAAATAATTCTCTGAATGGCAAAGTCGGCCCTCATCTATGGGTTGTGCAGATTCAAGTGAGAAATGTTTCAGTTCCTACCTAGTACTGCTCAACACTACCACAGTTTTAACTGTTTCAAGCTGAAGCCATGCTCCTGTTCTGTTTCTGCACAGCATCTGCCAAGACCTACAACCTACAGCTGCCTCTTCTATGACCTCGACACATGCGGTGTTCCCCAGTCCTGAACAACCAACTCAATAAAAATCTCAGGATGGATATCCAAAAATGAAAGGGAATTTATTTGTACATACACAGACACACATACATGCCCATTTAGTTATGGATTGCCCTACCTGACTAGCTAATTGCATGCATCAGCACTTTGCTCAATAATGGACACATAATGTCTATGACATGAATCGGGGCCTCTCTTGTCATGATCAAGGCACAGATCATTAAGTGCTAATGAGCGAGGTGGCACTGAACGTATTTCCTTCTTTTTCTGATGAGGTTGTAAATTATACATGGAGTTTAGAACATCCCTGGATCAACGATTCATAATCCTTCATTCCTCAAGGAAGGAGAAAATTAGATTCCTTCCTCACTGTGAAGCAGACAAAAAAATGAAGCCTTCATAACCTTCACACAGAATCACCAAGCTTGGAAAAAGTTTTGTATTCAGTTCAATGTTAGTAGAAATGTGGGCATGTAAGATTGGGCTGCATGTGTCTGCATGTCTGCATGCAAGATGATGGCACAATACACCTCCTTTAATATGGGTGTTTTAGCATGCAGTTATCAGTATAATGTAAGATTGGAATACCCCTTACATATTATTATTTGAAAACTTAGTTATTCTTACTGGTTGTAGAGGTAACATGGGACATCTTCTCTAACTTGACTCCTAAAAATGGCATCATGAGGAAATCGTGTGTTATTTGAATAGCAGGTGAATGATTTTAACACAGAAGTAATGGCAGTTGAAGATGACAAGGACACTGGCTGACTTGGAAGAAAGTGCTAGTGTTATTAGCAGCAGTAGTCATGTACTTGAGTTGGAGATAGGATAACAGAAAGCAGGTGCTGGACAAAACATGAAGTCAAACAAGCTGGGAAAAGTGGTGAGTTTAAGAGTTTTTGCTCACAACAGCACTCCCCCATAACTGTTTCCAATGGTTTTGTATGAAATGAATTTCCAGACTGACTGAAAACATGAGTTAAAAGTAGGATTTTGTTAGGATTTTGTTCAGAGAACTAAGTTGGAAAGGAACAGAGCTTCCCTAGTCCCAGTCATGGAAGGATAAATCTTGTGTCTGGCCTTTCACTGTCGAGGCTGGGATAACAGCAGTAGTCCTCACCCTCCTCCCAGAGCAAGACATCCAAGTGATGAGGGCTTTATAAACACAAACATCAATTTCCTTTTCCACTCTTCAACCACCTTACAGACCAGCCTATGTGTGCCAACCTTTTCAAAACATTACAACCATCATATAAATGTACAGACTTTGGGAAATTATAGTCCAGCATCCTACAACAGTTATTGGGAAACAGAAATAATGAGAATCTCTCAAGAACGAAGCCAGTGAGGATGCATTTACAATTGCCAGCATAATTTTATATCCTATTTGCTCAGTCTCAAGCAGCAACCCAAAAGGAGGAAAGTATCCAATGCAGAGTTTAACTCATACGAAGTAGAAAGCAAAACTTTATTACTACTTGGAACATTTAAAATCAATATTTAGACGTTTAATTATTTAGTTCCTTTTACATTAGTAAAGTCTGATAGAACTATTAGGACTGCCTGTGATTAACATACCTGAATCAGCAAAAGGTGGTAATTAAATAAAAATCTACTTGTTTTTCTGGTCTATCATAAAATTTGCATAATTTAACAATTATTTTATCATTTTGAATATATCTTAAAAGTGGTTTTCTGCTTTTTAATTGTAATCTATATTCTACATATTTTAAGTCTAGCTGCCTTATGAATATATGTTGAATCACATATAAAAATATTTTTGGCTGGCTCAAATTTATGATTTTTTGTTTCTTCTATCTCCAAAACACGCTCATGGTTCAAAGATCATGAAGTGTGATTTGTGATTCACTCATTAAATGCATACTTACAGATTACATTGTAAATTTGAGCTTTTTGGAGGATTATTATTTCTCTGGTAGTTCAAAAAATATTTAGTAAATTTCACAGTATCATACAATGAGACATCTCTCTGTCCACAATTTTATCCCTTTTTACAAAGAGCAAAGCCATGCCAATTATTTATGCTGTACCAATAAATAGTATTTATGATCTAAACAAAATGATATCATTGGAAGTTCACTTCAGATGATTTTGGATCAGAATCATGTATCTGTACTGTGAAATTTAATATCAAAATATGTAGTATATAGTCAGAATAGTGTCCATCACAGTCACGCTATATTTCCTGTCTTTCTTTTCTGCAAAAATATACTTGAAGCCAAAATCAAGATAGTGTACTGAACAAACTCTAACCACGGAACCTTTCTTACATGTTATATTCTGTTCATTAAGGTTGCCACAGCTTCTTATAGCTTTTAGTTTAATCTGCAGTTTACAAAGCGAAAAAAATAATTACAGAAGAAGTTGCATGTAGAGTATAAGAAGCAGTTGTTTATAATAAAGTATTTCTAAGGGCATTTCTATGCCCTTCTATTTGTTACATTTATTGTGGCTTAGAAAATGGATGTCTAAATAGTCACATTTGAGATGAGCCTTATGGTCAAAAGTGAAAGAGTTTTATTCTGGCTACAAAAGCAGTTATGTTCGTATTCATGAGAATTTTAGCAAGAATGGACCAATTTAAAACCAAAATTATCACATCAGCATTAAAAATATAATGATCAAATACACAAACTAACCTACAGGACCTTTTTAGAGGTCAGGAAGAATATGCAATGATTGCAGAATATGCAGTTGCTCAACACACCCACAGTTCCCCCTGTGTATTGGATGTAAGGTTAAACAAGTGCTGAATTCCTTTTGAATGGAGCAAAACCAAAAGGCATCCTGAGCAGCAAATGTTTTATGCTGAAGATGCAGTCCTTCCTGCACTAGAAAAAAAATTAAAAAATAAAAAATCCATGTATAAAGCTGAAACTGTATAAGGTGGTACATAACACTAACTGAATATGCTTTCTTGAAATACCCTTACACAATATACTAAATTCAGTATGCGTTGTTGGAGCTGTTGTTGCAAATATACTCTTAAATTGCCTGGAGGAATAACAAAGGACTACAGTAAATCATACAAAGAATTCCAACAATGTAAACACCTTTTTCCTTGAGCTTTTAAGAGCCACATTGGGCATATTGCACAGGGGAATAACAAGCCATGCTCTGAAGAAGATATTACAAAGAAGAAAGGAGGGGCAAAGATATAATTGCTCTATCCCTCCCACAGATTTATTCATAATTTTTCCAGAAATAAATGTGTAGATAGGAAACACTGATTCATTGGGGTGGGAGGTAGCAGAAAGGAAACCTTGTGATTTGAGTCCACATTGATTTAGTCGTGACTATCATTTGAACGGTGATGGCTTCACTTAATTTACATACCATACCTCCACTTACAAAAAGTCATCTGGGAAACTCCACTGTTGATGACTCAATGGCATAGGATTTTTACCATGCTACTGACCTGACACGCTTCTGTGGGCAGGACTGGGTGTTGTAATGCTTGGCATTTGGTGAAGCAGTTGTGTCCTCTTGGGCTGTGTCCTGCTTCAGAAGTTCTGTTAGTTGGGATTAAATTTTGCAAAAAGGTATAAAACTGGACTTTATTGCCTGAAAGACTCTGAAAGCAATATGTATTTGACTTGCACAGTGATAAATATTCTCAAAAATTAGAATAATTGTTATCACAGAGCCACAGTTGTGTTTAGGTCTGTATCTATGTTTTCAACAACAATAGGTTGATAGCTTGACTGCTGAATAAGCAAGGGTGATGATATATGCATGAATTATAATATTATCTACCTGAAAATAAACATCAGCGCAGTTAAATATTTATGCTGGTGAACCTAGGAAAAAAAATAATAAAAGAAATTAAATTAAAAAAATAAAATAAAATAAAACTGGTAGAGTCACTGATACGAAAATGTGAAATCTTAATGTGGTCAGACAAGAAAGTAGTATAGAAATTCTTAGGAAGAGAAAAATTTCATTGTGTAGAGTAGATGATGACAGGAAAATATAATGTCCACAGACTTATAAAATGATTAGATTTCAGTGAAATATTTGGTGCTAAATTCAAGAGAATCACACAAACATAGCCTGTACCCTGAGAAACCTCACACAAAGAATCGAGGTGACTTCAGTTCCTTCTGGATGCTCTTAGAAGGATTGGGTCAGCTGGAAGCATCTCAGCTTCAAAAATGTTCCACAGACCTGCGTGCTAAACTTATCCAGGGAATACATCCATTTGTCTTTTCAGACGGATGTAGAAACAATTCCAGTGAGTCAGGGAACTTCAGTAATTTGAAAACAGTGAAATTCCTCCAAAATGATGACGCTGCAAAAATGTTTATAAAATACTGTGTTGTAAGAAAACCTGCTATAGGCTGGTCTTGATAATTTGCCACAGTATTCGCTTGCAATGCAAAGATTTTGCATATGCATCACAATCCTAATTGTTCCATTAGAGATGAAAATTTTCAGATGTGGATGGTTATAAATAAACAATTTTTCCCACTGTGTCAAACTAGGAAACTGAGGCTGAAATAGGTCATGGACTCTCCAAAGTAATTATGCCTGAAATCCTGCTAAATAGGATAACATGAAAATTGAACAGTTGCTTTCTGGTTGCCAAAAGTAAAAACAAAACAAACAAAACACAACAACAGCAAACACACACACACACAAATCTTAGGCATATTCTATATGTAGAGAAAAATATAATCCTGAAGATGATCAATTGATGCTACAGACGAGATAGCATCTAAAACTCAGAGGACCATGATTGTGAAACTACAGTTCATTTAAAAAAATAAATAAATAATGAGACTTCATTAGCTTACACTGAAGTGGAGAAACTTAAAAGTCTTCTCTAAGTTAAAAGCTGTAACAAGGAAAGCAGAGGAAGCAAAGAAACAAAGGAGCAAAGGAAACAGAAGAATGTCTTTTGAAATTAAAGTGTTTTTCTTTTTTTTTTTCCTTCCTCCCTGTCTTTGACAACAGAAGAAGTCGATGAAAATGATAGACTGATGTTCAAGAAACATAGCTTGATTATTCTAGCAGCAGCGAGAAGGAAATGCTGCAAATAATTCATCAGAATACCAGAGAATCAAAAAGTAAAGAAAAAAAAAAAAAGGAAAAAAAGAAAAAACCCATGACAATATACTGTATATTCTGGCATGATAAGTTGTTCCACATAGCAGATAATTTATCCAAGCTGTGTGATACATCTCATTAAAAGAGCAACCACCAAAAGTAACTTCTGATTTGCTATGTGCTGCTCAATCTATCAAAAACCAGTCTCTTCATCCTTGTAATGGTGGCACTAAGAAAAGTGTTGAAATATATCACCTTATTTTGAAATACCTTATAGCAAATTAATATATTCTACATTACAAAGTACTTTGTTTACTGAATGACAGTATGTTAACTACAGTCAGTGTAAAATGGTACGGTAAACAAGGTTACTTTCCATTGATTTTTAGTGCACTGTGTGATGGGTGTATGCTAGTCCAATGCTTCTTCTCTGACATGATAGATAAATTGACAAAAAAACTTTAGGATGCCTGATTAATTTGATAGATTAGAAGGTATACTGCAGTGGAGGAATAAGATGCAAAGATACGACTTTACTAGGGTTTAAGCAATGACAGAAGGAAAGGAGATATACGAGTAGATTGATTATAGTATCTATTTCACACAGTCCTACATTTTATTTTCTATTTCTATATTCAAAAGATGAAAGGAAAGAAAAACATTTTGTTTACTCAATCGGTAATGTTTATTTCTTGGAAATAGAACATGTGTCAAGTGACTGCTACCAAACATTTCTGTATGGCCCTGATAAATTTTGATACAAAGTTTGCACAAAACTGTTCATTGGGAAAGTTATTGCCATTCTGAATTTCTCAGAGCTGCATAAAATCATAAAATGTATGTTACTAAGATAGGTACTCAGAATTAAGGAGCTATATACCTTGTGTGCTTATAAAGGACTGACATGAAAAGCAGCACATTGACAGAAGTCTCACTGATGTGTCCAGGTCTTAACGGGTCACAGCCTTATAGTTTTGGAAACAAAAAAAAATCATTACCTCAGTCAAAAGTCATACATGTGCTGCTGTCACAGGTGAAATTTCTTCTTGGGTAAATACAGCAGGTGAGCTAGCTGTAAAGTTATTTGTGTGACCAATAACAAAGTTGCTACAGAACCAGAAATCCTGATGCTGAATAAAACCACGGTAAACCTGTGGTAGGTACTATGTTCCTATGGTTTCCTGGTGTTTGCTGTCTGAACCATGTTTAAAGCTAACCCACGGTTAAAGCTAGCCTTACATGACCTAGGCCAAAGGTTCAGAATTATGATTTAATTTGTTTCCTTGTGAAATTATTGCCTTCAGTCCTTTGGCCTGAAAATGAGCCCATTAAGGTTTGTTCTACTGTTTAAAAAGGAGCCAGCCAGATAAGATGTAATTTAGGAAGAAACTTCTAAAAACCTCTCATCTGTTAATTGCTGCTTCCCAAAAGAGACCAGAGACAAGAGTGTATATGTGTATGAATGTCCCTCCTCCCTTCCATTCCCCAGAAAAAAAAGCTGACACGTATCCCAGCTGGTTAGTTGCCATTGCCAAGAACATCAAAGAGGAAATTCACTTGCACAAACAGCTTAGATGACACCAGAGACAGCTGGGGTTTGGCTCTTCCTTTTCCTTCCTTTCCTGGTAGCTATGCTTACCTCCAAGGAACAGAAGGAGAACTACAGAGGATTTTGTTTCCTTCGATTTTAGCACGTATACGCATCTCCGAAGTTCCTGAGAGGCAGCATCTTATAATACACGTAAGACAGGTATCTTCCACTTGCTATTTGTGCCTGACACACAGCCAGTTGACTTGCCATATGATGTACATGCAGTGATTACATAAACTGTAAGTATGCTTTTGACAGGAGCAGAAGAGCTTTAAAAGTTACTGTGTGGTAGCAAAGTTTATGCCATATTTAGATTGCAAGTGAAGTTGTATTTAAAAAATGAAGCCTCAGGTGAAGTTGCAACAAATCCTGTCATTCCCTGCCAACTTCAGGAACTCTTGTGTCACCCTTTGATTTCTGTCACACTGCTTCCCTCATGACAAAAATGAGGGACCTACCCTTCTTAAAAGTGAGCTTGGATTTCCATAACTACCACCATATCTTCTCCTGTTTACCTCTTCTTTCATCAGGTTGACAGTATCAAAACTCTCCTCAGTTCCACTGTGGATCACCGTGACATCCTCCCTGTAACTCCAGCCAACAGCCAGGACAGATCTCCAGATTCTTCCTACCCCCCACCCACCCCCTTTTTTTTTTTTTTAAGGTCCACCTGTACAAGGAATGAAGGAATGGCTAAATACTTAACATTCTTTTTCTATGGCAGCATGAAGAAAGTGATCTCTAATCCATTGGCAAAGATAAAAATGTTATACTCATCTGTCCTGACTGCAGAGATGCAACTTGCAACATGATTTGAATCCGATTGAGTACAAGGCTGACTAACTCTGTTGCTATCTCCCATCACTGAAATCTTGAAAGTATCTTTATCCTTTTCTGGATTAGAGCAGTAGCAACAATTTAAATTGTGACAGTCATTTCTGGAGTGCTCATCTGAAATGCAGGCAGATATCCCAAAGAACATACTTGCAAACTGATTAGCTCTGGAAGATTTGAGCAGAAGAAATGTCTGATGTATGTTTAGGGACTCTCCACATTACAGAGGCAGCCAAAATTGTGGGATCACAATGTCACTCAGTGAAACAAAAAAGAAAGGATCTTAATTCTGAAACTAAAATCAAGAAACAAAGGGAAACATTTCAAGGTTACCTACATGATAAACAACTTCAGAAGCTGCAGCTGCTAGTAGGGTTGTTAAAACACAGGAATGAAAAAAGGGGAAATTCATGAAAGCTGAAAGACAGAGCTGAGTAGTAAGAGACAATCAAGACAGTGAAGGCAGTAACATGCTGATATACGGAGGGACATTGACAGTCTGGATCAAGGTATTGGCATGGAGAGATAAACCAGACTGAAATCTATCAGATAGACTAAAGGCAAAAGGGAAATCAGTTCTTCAGTAATTGACACATTTTATGAAAATGAGAGTAGCAGGCGGACTGACAGAGTGTAGTGGAATCATACGAAAACTTTTGGAAGAGAACGAGGAACCAATACAGAATCACAGAATCACAATATGTGGTCATGTGAAGAAGATAGGGAGGAAGAAAATCAGAAAAGTGATTTTAGGGACCAGTAAATGACAAGGCTATGAATGTGCCCTTCATTAATGTAAACTTTTAAAAATGTACATATAAGCATTCTTTGCCTCCTTTTCAGATCCCACCTTTCCCTGCACATAAAAAATAAGTATCCTGGAGTGAAGTAGGCACTGATTCCTGTGTTGCTGTGGGGCAGGCAATCCAATGTTCTCAAAAGAACCTGAACCTATAGGAAAGGCTATACTGAATTCATCTGATAAGAATATAGTTTTGTAAAGAGAAAGGATGTCACTTCAGAGAGGGATATTGCTAAGTTACACTGTCAAATTGCCTGAAAACTGAAGTAGGATTCCCTTTTACAACTTGTTTGCAGATTGAAGGTCTAAGAACTTTATCATTTAACTGCTTGATTATTACTAGGCAGCAATTTAAACTATAGACATTATGCTAAGTATTCTTAAATTAATTGAGTTTCAGTAAGTTTTTATAAAATGCTCTGTTCTGCTCAATAACGTTAATTATATATTCTGTGTTTCATAACTGCCTTAATTTTCTTGAACATAACGGCAGCTTCAATTGCATTTTCCTGATAAACTGATGTGGAACGAAAAACCATCTGTATAAGGAAGTAAAGCTGTACACCACACAAACACACCAAGAACATTCCACTTATTATGATACATTAGATGCACAATATATAACATCCATTTCCTTAAAAGAGAAGCAATGTCTTTAAAACACATAACTTGTTATAGAATAAGGTATTCTTACAGATTTTCATTGTTTAATTATTTTCTTAGAAATTATGTATAAACAATGGAAACCTTTGCATCATTAAAAACAAAATAAAACAACAAAAAAAAAAGTGTGTACGTAAGGGGAGGGGGATGGTTAGAATTGTATTGTCATTGACATATATACCAAAATTACTATTTATTTCAACAAGGAAAGGATGTAGTTTAAATAGCGAGTAACAACATTATCAGTTTAAACTGGAATTATAAACCAGAAAGCTGGAGTGAATAACTACAACACTACAAAGAATGTAACATTTGGTCTGCAATAAGTTTATGTTTTTCATTCAATTACATTTGTTTATCTAGATTTGGATATATGCATAAAATTAAGAATGGTTAAGTTAGTATATTTATTGTGTATTATAGCAATGGAGCAATGGGTAGAACAGTTTGTAAACCAATGTTATTTAGATAGCTTTTGATTCAACACTGTTAGGAAAGAGAAAAAAAAAAAAAAAAAAAAAGAAAAGGAAGAAGTTTGTCTCTAACCACAGTCCTTTTTCCAGGAACCCCATGGGAGCAAGATAGTGCATTGTTACTTAGAACGTGGCTTTTAAAATTCACTAAGACTGCTGTATATTATGATTGGCTTGGGCATTTGAACCAGCATACAATGAATACAGTTGTAATTTTTGCAGTCACAGGGCAATGAATGTTCCATGTTATTTTGCTTGTTGCCTATATGTAGAGAGCAATTTACGTGGGGAACATTACTGTATCTGTCATGTTCCATCTAAAAGCACTGATGCAGAACTGCTTGGAGACAGCAGCAGTGTAGTATTGATGCTCATGGCAGAAGAGATTTAGATACCATGAAAAGCTAATGGTGTTAACTAAAGAATTCTTCAGTTCACATCAGCAGAAAGGGAACATTTAAAGGGGATTAGTTTAAGAATAAATGGCAAAAATGCAACACATTGAAATTGTGCAAAGTGCATATTGTAGCAATTATGGAGACTTTTTGATACAGTACTGAAGAGCCAAATTATGGCTGTGCAGTATATTACTGTTTAGCATAGACAACTGCCTTTATATGGGATAACTTTTTCTTTTAGGACTGTTAAAAATTATCTTTGTGCTTTAAACAAACATACTGCACTTGTACACAGGCATATGCACCTGGAAAAACTCCCAGATCCTTTTTCAGCCAACATACTTCTCAGCCCTGCTTAAAAAGTCCCTTTTGCCCCAATGGGTTTTTCTTCTCAATTTCTCCTCTGAGTTGGGTGACAGGGGTAAGGAAGAACTAATTTTGCTTCATCTTTTTTGTCTACAGAGAAATGGCATCAATAAGGAATGACAGTTCTGCGATGAGACTGGTAAAGGCTATCTGGGATCTGGGCAAGGAGTTACTTTAATTTGAGGCTAGAGGAATTTGTCTGAAGTGGTCTGTTAATGGAAGTGTTTTAAAAGCTGATAAAGAAAGGATGGAAATAATCTTTTAGTCTACCCTGCACTGCCAGGGAACCTGACCTTAGGCAGTGAGGACCAGTTAGGAGTGAATGACCAAGTCCACACTGGACTTACTGTACACATTGACCTGCATTCTCTCTTTACGTCAGTCCTAAGAAAAGGAGTTTTGGCTCTTTGTTGAGAGACGAATTGACTGTCATCAATTCATAAATATGTACTGCCTAAGAAAACAGGGTTAAGGATAATTAAGGATTCAGAACTTAAATACTCTATTTCTTAACAAAGCCAACTTAAGATGGAGTTCTTGCTCTGATTTTCTGATGAAATTTGACATAAATGTATGTATGTACAAATGAGCATATACAAAGCTAATCAAAATCTGAATATCACAAAACAAAACAACCACAAAACAGAATAAGAAAATAAAGAGCATTGCCTCTTACCTTGAGACAGAGTACCCTCTCCAAGTTTTAAATTTGAAATACTGATGAGGATGTTTTCTCCCAGCTACATCAGCTAATTCCCGTTAAAGTGAAGCTATCCTCTTTCAAATATAATCATGGGGTTATATGTGAGTTTTTTATTCACTTACAGCCCAAATTTGGTCAGTTTACAAGTGGAAAACTTGAATTCTGGCAGCAGGAGATCTCAGCTTGGGACCCTGAAAACCAATCTGCAATTTATTTATTTTTTCCTTCAGTTGGAACAGTGTTTCTTCAAATCTCTTCTGTTCTTTTCCTGAGATTCATCTTTAAGATAGTCAACAATGGCCCAGCTACTCTAGGGCCAGTTTTTTGTTTGTTTGTTTACATGTACAGTGCAATTTTCAGTCTATTTAATATACTGGATGGTGAGTAACAGTATGCTGAAACAAACTAGGTCTTTTTTTAGGTGTCTCCTCTATTAAGATGATCATCTTAAGTATTTGCATATGAGATTAAAGGCTTACTGTTTGCTTTTAGCTTATCTTTTACAGTTCCTATATTTCTTCCAGAGTCCCCAGTATGACTCCTAAAAATTATTTATTTATCTCCAAAATTTTATTTTACTCTTCTTCTTCTTATGAAATAGAATTGCAGGGTCTTTGGAGACACTACATTTGTATTTCATGTCTGAATAAAACCTAACACAAAGGAACTATGATCTTTGTTTGAAGCATATAAACAAGACAACAGAATATATATGTGAGTACATAAAGCAGATTTTATACCTTTGGAAAAAAGAAGATGGAGGAAAATAATGTTCAAATGTGCTGTGCTGCAGCTACTTCAAGTAATTAGATGATTTAGTGCACCGTGTCTTTGAAAAAAAAAAATAAAAAAACATGAATTTTTGTATCATCTGTCTATTTTTTTTATGACAAATTATCTCTTTGCAAACAGTTTTGAGTATTTATTTGGGATGCTCTAAGCTGATTATTTTTCATTCCATTTGTGCAAAAATCTCAATTAATATTTCATACTTTCTTCTGAGTTTTTACTTCTTTGAACTTATTTTTAGATATTTGCCTATTCTCTTATGTGTCTTCTCAAAAAATTGCATTCAGCAATAATACCTTGTGAACTTGGGCGGAAAACCATGCTCAACCTTATTATATTTCCTATAAAAACACTATTTTATGAACATTTTTTGCAGGTAGTTTTACCACAAAATACCAGCAATGATTGCAATCTGCTACTCCCAACTACAATAACATGAAAAATTTTCAAGGACAGTCAGTATTAGATCAATTTAAGAAAGGCACTCAGGAGGGTGTAAAAGGCAACCACCAGGGGTTGACTATGTAGTACTTTAAGTACTATAGTTGAGTAGGGAGCATTTAAATCTATTTTCTTTTGACCTATAAAGACTTCTAAGTGAAGAAAAAAAACTTTGCAACAGGTACAGTCTTTACACATTAATTTTCTGATGCACCGAGTCTTTCCGGAGGACATCAGGGCAAATGTTTCAAGCTAATGGAGGGCATACTGTGGTGATTTGTATCATCTGTCACACACTGAGGACAAGTAGCCATGGGATAACATTTCCTAGAACCTACTGTAGTTAGACAAAAATATTCAATTTAGCTCTTTTGAAATCCATCACAAAGATGCACAGCAGAATGTATAAATAGCTAGGCTAATAGACAGGCTGGCATAGAAACATCTGTACAGAACACTGTTCCATTTAATAGTAATTTGTCAAGATAATTGTGTCAAATGCTGTATAACCACAGATGAAGCCAATATTAATAAGACTTCAATCTTTGTTATCAGAATATTAGTAGAGTGCCCTTAGACCTTTATTACTTTTATTTCTGAGGCAGAAGAGAACATTTGTGCTTTGTCCTATCCTATTTTAGTATTCTCCTTGAAATTAATATGATAAAACTATCAAATATTGTACTCAGAATTCTTTAAAAGAAAAATGATACCATTCAGCATAACATAAAGAAAATACATTAAAAAACAAAAAAACCCCATCAACTAAAAAGCACATCCTGCTAAAGAAAACTTTGCAGTTTTATTTACTAACCTTTGCAACCAGCTTTATGAAATATTAGAGGTATTCCTGGAACTTTTAACTAGTAAAATCCTAAGAAGAATTGTTCATAGGTACTGTAAGAGTGCTGCACTTGAGGAAATGGTAACTGTTAGCAGTGACTCTTCCCGGGGAGGTAAAATCCCGTACCCTGCAACATGCAATGATCTCCAGAGCTTGGTACTGTTTGCCAGGAGTCAAACAGTGTGCCTTACTTCAACCTGACATGAGTCTAACCAGTCTGACATGACTTGTCCCCTGAACTTCTGCAGTTAGGCATTTTACTGCATCAATGATTTCATTTGATAACAAGATGTAAATGTTGCACTGCTTCATCACAAATGGGACCAGAAACAGAGAGACTTGTGAATCTTTGCAAATATTTGCTTGCACTTAACCTGCTTTTTCAGTAGATAATTAAAATTAAATATTTGTAGGGCTTTGAATTTTATAATAAACATTTCTTTTAGCCTAACTAGGAAAGTAAAACACATCTAAGATGAAAGGCTGATTTTTGCAGTAAAAACTACATCCTTCCGAAGCAGAATTACTCAAAAAGCTAGTATCGGGTCTTTAGAAGGACATTTTACCTATATCATAAACTTCTACAGTGTTTCTACTTACACTTTTTGCTCGTTGTGCTTTTTGTGTGCATTTATGAGACCTAAAATTTAACCTCTTATAGCATTAAAGTATGGGGAGGTTCTTGTAAACATGAATAAACCACTTCTGTTTCTATGATGGTTGTATGATTCTGGCAATCTTTTCTTTTTCTTTACTTCCACAATTTCTTTTTTGTCTCAGCAAGTGAGACAAGAAGCAAATTCATCAGAGAAGCTAGGAGAAAGAAGTGTTATAGGAAAATAAGGATAGTAAAAACTGATTACACTGGGCAAGAAGCAGTTGGTCATAAAATATCATCCCATACCAAGTACTAGAAATTGAGCTAGCAGAGCTCACTGTTTGCATTTTGTCCTGCTATTCTAGGTAAGTCAGTGCTGCAACATATTTTCCAGCACAAATCAAGGTGGAGGAATTAAACGGGACAGAGTATAGCAATACACCTTGTAGGAAACAACCCTGCTAGACCGAAGTATGACAAACACCAAGAAACAGTTTTCCAAGACTGTTATGTAAAGGGTGTCTTGCATTTTTGTCTTGCATCAAATGATTATGAAAAAGCAGTACATCCTTTCTCACGGAAGTTTTAAATGCAGGTATTTAAAAGCTTCACCGAAATGTTTCTGCATCTGCAGATAAATAAAGCTGACATATATTTCTCATATTTGTCTGCTTTTGTTATGTTTATTCAAATGTGTCACCAGATATGGGTGATCAATGCAGATCAATAATTATTCATTCCAACAGACAACACAAAAGTTCTCTCAAACATTCATGAAGTGCAATGATGAAGTGCAGTGCCAACTTTTCACTTTATGGCTTCTCTACATTCTATAGCAGGACATTCAATGCAGTACTTAATCACAAATAAAGAAAAACAAACAACAGCAACAAACAACAGCAACAACAAAAGGTAAGTGGCATTTCAATAACTCAACTAAAGTAGTTCATTATGTATCAGAAACATTACACTGACTTTGGCAGAGAGATCATGTTGACTGTCACTAAAATATGACATAATGGATACTCTTAACCCCCGCTCTTCACCACACATACATAAAGCACTATCACCTTCTTCATTTGGGCAAAACAGAAATGCAGACTGTTAGAATTACAGCAGAAAATCCAAGGCATAAGTCTGTTTGGAGAGCCATATCTGGGTAGCGTAAGTCAAGCTTGCAAAGTCCTGCTGTCACTCTGGGACTCCTGCACTGCCATACCTTGACATCTGATGAGCCCATCACTTAGCATCACATAATAAACATCATGCTCAACAAAAGTCTGTCCCTAAAACAAAAGGAAACTAAAGCTAACTCAGGAGTCAGTCAAACCTGAAGAGCCCAGCCCAAAAGCACAAACAGAAGTAACAATATGAATTGCCAAATTTTGTGAATAATAGTAAAAAATAAACTGCCTTGGGTACATCAAAGCGCAGCTGCAATAGCTAACTTATTAATGTATTTTCATTGGCAACTACATCTAAACAATCTGCCAAAGAAACTTTAACAGCATCTCTTGTCATAAATGATTCAGCTGAAAGATATATAACCTTGTAAGCCAGGTGGTGAGATGTAAAAGAGCCTAGCTCCTGCAAGGGATAGGTGTTTTTTTTTGTGTGTTTTTTTTTTTTTTTTTTTTTTTTACAGGCTATACAGAGAAGCCCATACCATTGGCTGATGTAAATGTTTCCTAAGGGCCTTGAATATATTAAAATAGGAAAAATATTTGTTTCAAACCTACTTGCAAAAGTTTTGTTAAGAAATTCCCTGAAGTACTAAAATTATCAGACAAATTCAAGTATCAGTGAACTTCATATTTTGACTACTTGTGTATTATTAGGCTCATATGGAAAAGATACTTTCCAATGTCCAGCAAATACCTTGAAAAAATCTATAAAATGTACCATTAAAATAAAATTCCTGTCCTGTCTACAGCAGACTCAGAATAGCAGACAAGATGCAAGCAGGTCCAAATAATGGACAAAAAGAAGGATTCTGGTGTTTTTTTCCAGTTAATTTCACCAAAATTCCAATGAGACGAAGAAAAGTACAAGTGAATTAATAGCAGCACAACTATTGCAATATGTTACTCCAGCTAAACTGGTGACAAAAACTAAGTGGGAAGAGATTTATTCCCTATTCTAATTTTACTTACTATGGCAGTGCCTAAGGGCTACTGCTGACTAAATGGTCATCCCAAATATTAAATGCTACTAACAGAGAGAAGCAAAGAGACTGTGCAAAATGCCTGCAGTCTCAATGGGTAAGATCAAATTACAGTTGGGAAAAAGGATAAAACACAGCAGAATGCAAGCCTTATGACAAATAAAATGCTTAATTCCAGGGTGGAAGGCATGTTTGGTTTGCTTTCCATATTTGAGGTTCCTGAGTTGATGTAAGCACAAGAAAAGCTAAAGAAGAAGAGACACTGGAGTAATGAGGAGTGAGAAGAGAGACACTTTTTAGAAGACTTGAGAAATACACTATCCTTTCTTTCTGATATACCATATTCAGACCAATAAAACATAATCTGATTTTAAGGATCTTTAGCCCTGTGGCAGATGGCAGCATTAGGCAAGTACTTTGTTCAGTAGAATTTAAAGTGCATGTTGAAGGAATAATACATATAAAACAAAAGTAGAGAAGAGGAAAAATGACAGTTTATTTAAAATATCTGTTTCATTAAAATACCACTTTTTCTATCATACTCAGTCTTGACTTACAGACTTTTCTGTCTTTGCTGAAACATGTGACTTCACCTTTCTGTGTCCACAGAACATAATAATTTTCCCCTTGGGTACTCTCCACTTGCATTAAGTGAAACAATGCTTACTTTGCTTTCTCTGATGCCTTAATAAACATAAGTATTGTAACAATTATGAATGGTCATGGAATTTAAAATAAACAAACAGTCTGATCTGAAAGATTTCTTGAGCAGAAATGTAAATATAGCAATGACCAAATGGGGAACAACAGCCTTTTGACTAGATAAGCCAATTAACCCATTTGCAACTTTAAGGAAAGGAGTATTCAGCATTTAAAACTCTATCTCTGCTGATCACCATAGGCCAGACAGTACAACCATGGTGGCAGCAGGTTTCCCCATGTTAGCTCTACTACTACGGCTCTACTAGCTCTACAGCCTTTAATCCTAAGAGGATGAAAGAAATAGTGCAGTAGACTCTTGGATGCTATTGTCTAAAAATATATGTCATTTGGAGGACACCCAAATCACACAGTATTTTGGAGTGCCTGACAATGACTCCCTTAAACTCTCTTGCCTTCTTGCTTAGCATAAACAGTACCTGATGTTACTTTTGAAAGACTGATGCTGCAATTCTCACGCCTGCTGTAGACCCTTCCATACAGGTTTGGCCATCATTTCTACAATTTCTGTATTCATTCTGGCACATCAGATAACTCAAGATAGGCTACTGGCTAGTTCTTCTCCCCAGCAGGTAAATAACACCAATGATTTGATTACAAAAGTAAAGTAGCTGGCAAGCAACTAATATAGATTTGCTGTATGCTTCTCTAAATGAGCACAGCCCTCATTGCCAAAGGACTACAAAGGACTATTACAAAAATAGTAAATAAGTCACAGACAGCATGGCTATTAAAAACAAAGTTTTAAAAATTGTCAAGCACAGAAAGAGGCGAAGGTCAACATAGTTACTTAGCTTTCGTTCCCTATTTTTAATGTAATGCAAAATACATCAGAAATAAGGGGTTTCATCACAGTTTGGTAACATTTTACTCATACAGTTAGTATGCATATAGACAACAATAATATCTACAAATAAGCGGAAGATCAGGTTAACCCTTTAATAAACTAAACTGGAAGAAAAGTAGCACTATGGAATATTTTTTCCACATTTTTTAGCTGCATTTTGTCACAAGCCTAAGCCCATTAACCTTTCTTGTGCTGAGTAACAACCATACATATTTTGGACACCCTTGGGCACATTGCCAGAGTACATTAGGGTTGATTCATGGGTTTGGAAGCAACATGGAGTATGTTTTTTGGTGGCTGCATCCAACATGCAGTACAAAGCAGCTCTATCGGATACTTTACTTCTTCTCAGGGAAGAAGTAAAGCAGATGGGGATCTTTCCCTGCCCATGTGCTTGTTCTTTTCTCTCCAGAGGGGACAAAACCTCCAGGGAAACGGTGCTCTCCTGGGTCCTCTTTTCAAAGACAGACCCCATTCAGAAATATGTGCACAAAGGATCATTGGAAAACGCTACAGGTTCTATAGGTCTATTTTTATACTTTATCTATTTCCTACAAATTATTTTATGTTTTCAAGTCTTTTTATCTTAAAGCAAATACACACAAGATAGTAAAGATAAGCTTGACTTGGCTAGTTTTTACCAAAGTCTTACAATACTACATTATTGTAATACTACTAAATGCCTGGTTTATTTTCCAGTGGTATATGCAGGGTAAGAATACATTTTACAATACATCACAGACATCTTAAATCAATGTGACACATTTAAGTTAATTCAGTTCCTTCTATCAACACAGTATCACTAGCTCTAGGTTGCTCTTATTAGCCATTTCCCTATTTCCCGCTTTTGCTCCCCAGGGAAAAATTAACAAACCAGTTTGTTTAAACTCTTCTTGAAATATTAGCTCTCCTGTTAACTCAATTGACTCTGAAAACTCATTTGGAAAACAGAAAACATGGCATACATCTGGATGACTATACACTATTGTAACATACACATATTAGTTACTCCTTCTGTATTGCTTAAGGGACCAAAAGTACATTTATCTTTTATGGAAAGTTCTACCTAGCATTAGGAGTAGCAAAAAATAAATACACTCAACATCATGTAATTCCCAAGGCAAACATTAATCAGTTATGAAAAATATTATGGTACAGGTATTTCAGCTTTCTTTTCCTTGTGGGAGTCATAAAGTAAATAATCTAAGCTGCTGGATTGATTATGGAAAACATTAAACTTATGGTGTCAAGATACTTAAGATTTGTGTAGCCAGATATTAATTCTGCAATACTTTTAACTGATGTGATTAGCTTTTTGCTATCTACACAGAGGTTGAAATGATGGTACCTTTTAAAACTGGAACTTAGCTGCAGTAAGCACTTCAGTGAGTAATGTAAAAATGGTATTTTACTAACTGAGGGCTGTGCCAGAACCATAGCTTTTCCACTGAGCTGTAAGCTACCATTTTTCTTAGCTTCTTAGTTTATTTTAAACATTTTTCTGCATAGAGAATATTCCAAAGCGAACATCCATTGATACTATAAGCATCCAAATATAAGTCACTTCTGACCTAACTATGCGTGGAAAATGTCAGCCAGGAAATTCCACTGATGCCAACTAAAACTTTTTACCCTGATAACATTCTTACAGATGTTGACATGTACTTACATTCCCATACATTTTAGCGATTTTCCCAAGGGAAGCATATTTTATTAGTTTATATTTAATAAAATTTCATTTTCAATGTTTAGAAAGTTTTAGTCTGAAATAGTTAAGCATATGCTATCATGTAAAACTTTTTTCAGTTATCTTTAAAACTTTGCACCCATATATATTAATTAGTGTCAAACTTTTCTAATGCAACACAAGATAAAAGAATCTAAATAGCAAGATGTTTCAATACCATTAAATGAAAAACAGCTGTCCCTAAATGAAATCTAAATATACATGTATGTAGTAATTAATTTAATATTTTTATTCATGCTATATGCCATAAAATATGGTAGGCATAATAAAAGTTGGGCACAACTGAAAAAATACAGAGGGGAAAAAATTATTTTGAAAAAAAAAAATGCAGCTTTTTTTCTAGATGATATCATCATACAATGAAAAGTTCTGAAATATTAAATGTTTAATTTGGCTTTGCTCCAAACCAGAAAAAATAAATAAAGTTTTGTAATGTAAAATAGACAACTCTAAGTTTTATTCACTCCGCTCATTAACTTTTGTTAAATCAGTGTTATTCATTATGGATGGATTTCTTTGTGAATAGAAAATAAAATTAAAAAAAAAAAAAAGTCTGTAACTTCAATCCCCAAATTGTTCAATCCCCAATTGCTCAATTTTGTGAAGAAACATGATTTTTTTTTCTTTTGGAGTTGTTCTTGTTTTACTTTTAGATATCTGCCTACATTCCCTTTTTTCCAGTGGTCATTTTCTTTAATGTTTAGGCTTTACAACACTATTTTAGTAATAGAAAAAAGAAAATTACTATGACTAATTTAGTCATAGAAGTCAGACTTCAACAATTACCCAAGCCCCCGAATGAGCTGTTACCAATTCTTATTTGAACAGAGCATCTTGACTCATAGCTAATTTTGAAACAACAACAACAACAACAAAAAAATTCATTTATTCCTTCATTTCTGGTCACCATTCCTTATTCCCATGCTCTTTTCCTGCACTATCTGAAGATATCATCCTTCCCCATCTTCCCCTCTTCCACTTCTACACCTGACTCCCTAGAAGCAACTCACACAGCGACATCTTCCTTTGCAAAAGATTTTCCACTTTCCACACTTCCAATTTTCATCCAACATACATGAGATTTTGTCCCAGGCACAGTGTTACATGAAAAATCTATTCTAAATCTCTAAAACACAGATAAAGCAGAGCCAGAATAGATTTGTATTTTCAGAAGATCAGTATGTCAAAACAGGACAGTTTCAGTGATGAAAGGTCACAATCAGTAATGGATTATGGACAGTTTGAGATGAAGCTTCTTGAATGAGCAGAAAATATAAGATTAACCTGAACTAAATTTAGTCAACTAATATTTTTAGTTTTGCAACTCTTTAATTTTTATCTTTCGTATTACTTTTATAAAAAACAAGATTACACTTTAAAATGTTCACACATTTCCGATTTTTGTTTACATGGAAATCTTCATATATAGAAGGACAAGTGCATAGGAGAATGTATATCTTAAATGCATAACAACATTGATTTTGAGCCTTTTGCAGGAATTGCAATCAGCAAATAGGCTTTAATGAAGCTATAATGAAAACAGTCAGGCTTTCAAATTCAGCGCATATACTTGGAGGCTGTGTATTCTGTGCTTTATATGCTTACACAAAACCAAATTAACTGCAAAGATTTGAACTCTACATCTTGACACCATACAGCAGTCTTACTAAACTTTGGAATTGTCCCATTTTGGGCAAGTAATGCCAGAAGAAAAAAATAACAAATACCTCGATGTGGAGTAGCATCTGAAGTCTGTTTGCTTCCTGTCCCACCCATAGAGTTTCCGTTTTCTGAATGCTGAGCAGAGTTGTGGTATCCTTTTCTATTGGATTGCTGAAAGTGCTTCATTCTTTATGATAAATTATTTATAAAAATACTGAATGAACTATAAACCCCCCAGATCTTGGGCAATCACTACCTTAAAGTTCAATACTACTACCTTCAGCAATATTACCTTATGATTAGGTCTGCTGTTTCATAAACACAACTTACATACCTGAATTCATAGACAGAAGGTTTTGTGTTCAGATGTGCTTAGCACACACAGTCCAAATGAACCCTCCATAGCAAAAATATTCAGACTAGATCATAAAACAGATTTATTTATGCGATTACTTAATGTTCCATTTCAATCAGCTATGAATTTGACAAGGATATTCTTTCCCAGACTACTTACACAAACCAATAAATCATAATTCACCTTTTCGCCACACAAATCAACTTTAAGCAATAATGATTCCATCCTTACAATTAATGCGTGCATAAAACAATTTGAATCCATTTATTACTTTCTAAACTTTTTTTTTTAAAAAAAGCAGAATTAATACGCTTTTCCAAATTTTAATAATATTGTGTCATAATAATATTCAGAACCATACATATTAGATCACCTCACCTAATACTATCTAAATTCTGTCATTTTTAATACTGTACTGACTGGGACCCAAATGCCCAAGTGCAATGTCAGGTTAATTTTTTAATTGATATATGCTTAACTTTCTCTAATGTTGCTGAACCACATTTACCTCAACGACAACTTCTTTTTACATCTTGGTTATTTTCCATGCAGCCTTGGGCTTTTTGTTCTCCTGATTTTGGTATTTTTCTATTATTTCTTCAACTCATATACTTCATTCATCCGGATTCAAACTGCCTTTTTAACCTTTCATAGTCTCTACACTGATTGTATCCTAGCCATTTCCTTACGGACAGGCAAACTTTTTGCAACAATAGGATGTTATGTAGACCACAAACTAAGAATTTTATACTTCTCAACTTTTTTTTTTTTTTTTTTTGAGAGCTTTAAAAATAATTCCTTCTGTAAATAAATAAATAAGACACTTTGGTTCAGCCACCAAAGTTTAGTTCTTTGCACAATTTTTCTGTCTGTGCCACTGCTTGTTCTCACTGGTATGATGCACCCAGCAGCATTTTTTAATTTTTATCTTTTATTTTTTTTTTAAGAATATGTAACACTGTACTAGGCAACAAGCCTGCTGTGGGAAATATCTGCTCTTGGGCTTTATTATAAATTTGTGTTTTGTTTTGTTTTTCTTAAAAAAAAAAAAAAATCCTTAATATCCTATAAGGAAAAATAGAGAAAAAATAAAAATGCATCATTAGACAATGTGACTACAATCTACAAATTAAGAAATGGTTACAATTTCCAATATTTTCCTGTTAACACCATTTCTTATGTAGAAACAAAGCAAAGCAAAGCAAAACAAGCAAAAAAAAAAAAAAAAAACCACACAGAAAATTATCACAGAGCTTAAAGACAGTCTTCAGGCTTGTATTCTGAACATTTACTTCCAAAGTTTTATTACGATCACTCACATCTTTTTTTTCCCTCACTTACCAAACAAACAAATGAAAGAGATAATTATCAAAAAATAACAGAAAACAAAGCTAATACCAGCCAAAAAAGCAAACCACATCAGTAAGTAGCAGCTCAGCCCACAAAGAGATGATGTGGAGAGACCATGTCATCCAACACTAGAAAGCTGAGCTGCCAAGGGAAAGTCTAAGCTGGGAAAAGTTTCAAACTGGTACTATTAAATACCCTTTTAAAAAATAGAATATGAAATAAGTTCCCAATCTACACTGAAAATTTAAGTGCTTTAAATACTAAATATATGTAAAATTTCACACTGATTAGTTCTAGTTGGCCACCAGTATCAAAGAAAAACAAACCATTTTACAAAAAACTAGTTATTAGAAGTGGTTACTAGGCTTCTTATAAAGACCTCAAGTCTTTACTTCTGTTATACCTGCACAACAGATATAAAAGATCCATTTAATGCCTAAATCCTAGACAGACTATAAACAAGTGTAGAACTTGGCTGAGTGATTGTAATTACTTTTTGAAGCAGAATTGAATTTGAAGCAATTGCCTGAAAGCCATGCTGTAGATGCCAGTTATCAAAATTAATACAAATTCTATAAATATTAAAAAGGTAAATTAACTGTAAATGTAGGGGAGAGAGTTCTAAAAAACTCATCCTGTGCCTAGTTACAGAATGGAACTAGTGAGTTTAGTTTTTACTCTATGTACTTTGTTAATATATTAGTCAGGGAATTCATATTGTTCATTGCAAATGTAAATGCATTTCTTTAAATAAGAAGCTATCCATATACACTCAATATCAGCAGTACTGTGAGCTATAGCATTCACATCAAACCTAGGGCCTGACCCTGCATTACACATAAAGAAGAGGGAAGGGGAAGTAAAATATACCTATAAATAGTAATCATACTTTGCTACGTGCCACTGAAATTAAACCACAGTTTCTGTCGCTTTACTCTTATATGAAAGAAAATCCTTCTACTAAATTGACAGCTGTACACCTGAAGCTTACTTTTGGCATAGAGATTAAAAAGTAGAGGTCAAAAAGATGTTCAGCTACCATCTTCCCATGAATGTTTATCAAAATGATCGGATTGGGCCTTTCTACCTTCTAAGGCAGATAGCTGTGAATATTCCTTATGTTCTGCAGCCTACCATAGAGAAATCAATGTCTCTCACATACCTCTTATCTTCTGATGATCTGGTTCATCAGGCTACTTTAGAGATACTTTCGAACCCACAAATTGCTAGCTGGTTTGAAATTTCCTATAATGAGTTCTCCATCCCTAGTTCAAAGTAAATCCAGTACTCAGGATTAGGGAGGGAGTGATTTGACTAGTGTGTGTGCAAGGTAATTATTTCTTTTCTAAAAGTTTAACCCCAAGCTTTCAATTTCACATTATTTAGATTAAATCCTCATCATTAAATATATGGATATTACAACCTGCCAAATCGTGCAGAGTATAACTTTAGCACTAAAAAATCATGCTGTACTCTGTCAGTCTTTTAGATGCCTAGTACCTATTGTGTGACAGCAAAGAGGCTCTTTGGCATAAAGCAGTGTAGTCAGGACCTTTATCAGGAGCAACTGAAAAACCATGGTGAAATGATCACGGTGTTCTGCTGAAGGAAATTATGAATACCACAGGTAATCATAACTACTGTATACGTGGGTACAGTTGTTGCATAATGCTCCATATTGGCCACCCCAAGGGACACAATGCTAATTTAGTTAGATCTTAGCTTCTGTCTCACCTTAAAACTTTGGTGTCCCTTTAGGTCAGCTAAGGCTATAGATATATAAAACCACTTTTTTTTTTTTCTTTCTTTCTTTTTTCTCTTTTCAGCATCATATCGATGCAGTGAAAACATCTTGAACACCACAGAATGGTTCATACTCAACAGCAGGGTGAATAGAGTAGGCACGACCAACTGCCTGCTTATTCTTGAAGCACAATAGGAGGCATACATTTCTTCTGTGATAAAATATCAATGAACCATGTCATTCTGCATGTAAAGTCAGATAAAACACTGATAACAACTTTTCATGAGCTATTCACTGAAACTTGAAGTATTCATTTCAGATAAGCTCATGCTGCTTTTGTGTTCCCTTCCCCTAATCATTAGAGTGATTTTACCTAATTTAAATGGGACATCACAGCAAAACGTTAGGAGTCTTGAATGCTTGTGTACCTGCATGTCACTGCACATGAAAGGAAACTTAAAGGAGGAAAAACCCTCACTAATAAACCAATATAGAAGTAAATTGAAAGAATCATGCTAAGATCTGACTTCACAGCAGTAAGACAATGCATCTCATCATTCCATGAAAACAAAATGAGGCAATCTTGAACTCCACACACAATTCGTACTTTGAAGGGTGGGCAAACTTACAGGAGTGTCATAGGCAAGAAATACAAGGCCCACAAAGGACAGTGTTTCATATTAGTCTCTGTCTTCATATTTAAAATCTGCTGTCCTTTCTCCTATTCATTTGAGTTTGCAAAGGACTTTTTTATACGTATTAACTGTATTAACTTAGATTTTCCATATAAGTGTCAAATTCAGTGAAAGCTATGATAGACAATGGGAAATAATACGGGCAGTTCAAAGCAAATGCAAGTGGAAAATGTTTGCTATTAGGTCCAGCATCCTTTCAGATACTTTCCGAGAGAGGTAGGAAGGATGGTTAACCCGTAGCATTAGTCTTATGGGAATGTTTGAATATATGTCCTGTTGGTGCCACAGTGTATGTCATACATCAGCTTCATGTACATTAAGATAAGAACGTAGAAAATGAGAGGTTCAAACTCACTAATCACTTTCAGTAATACTGGCTCCGAGTTTATGAAACTGGCCAGTTGTGATGAAATGACATTACTTTGACCCTAATTTGACATCCATTAGTAAAGAACATAGCGTAGAGAGAAAACAGTCTAGTACATCACTGAAAGTCTGCAGACCTCTATTTACAGCCATAATGTCAACATTCCTCCAAATATAATGCTTCCCTCAAAGATATTATCAACATACAAATAAATCATTTCACTTATTGAAAAGGCAAATTCTGTGCTTATATCAAGCAACTACTTCTCTACAGTCCATGAAGAGGAAGGACAGGAAATATGAAAAGTCAACTTCCTTTCCAACATTGCCACACTATGGACTTCTGCTGGCTTACTTGCTCAGCTACAAATGGGGAATGATCCCTCGTGATTTTAAATGGTGGAACCTCAGTGGTACTGAAAGGGTCCATTGGGTTGTGACAGAAATTATGATACCGAACGTAAAAGAAGTATGCATTACTTAGCTGAAATTTAAAGTTAAGCACAGTATACAAATCTCTCCTAATCAAAAACCAACATACTATATTACTTGGCCCTCTCAATGCTCTACCAGGACTACAGAATTAACTCTTCGTATCAGCAACTGTCAATTGTTGTAAGTAATACAAAGAATATGCAGCTATGAAAGAAAGAACCAAAGAACCAACTTCTGTTTTCAGATTATATAATTGATAAAATTCTGTTGCAACACTGAATTATGGCAATGGCAAAGAAAGAAACGATCCTGATTACAGAGCAAGTTTGTTCACCTAGTAGCCCTCTGCCACCTAATTTTACAGGAGAGCCAGCTGTATCTAAATAACAGAGATGCAAGCTACTATGGAGGAGGAGGAGCAGGGTGCTCTGCATACCCTCCAGAGTCCAAGCTCACTCTGATGGTTCCAGCTACTGCAGACGCTGGCATCAACCCATATTATGTACACAACATAAACACTCAGTTATCTGCCCCCACTTCCATAAAATATGAGTCCAGAACTTCACAGAAATACTGTATCTCAGAAGCTAAGCATTTGTGTCTGTTATTGTAAAACCATAGCAGGACCTTCATACTAAATCATGGGAGATAATTAATTTCAATGTTTCCACATAGTGTGGTTGAGTTGAGTAGACAGTCTCTGTTGTCCAAGCATATAATCTCTTTTTTTTTTTTTTTTTCTTACTTGGTACTTTCCTGAATAGAATTTCATTTGACTACAGACTGAAGAACTGGCACAACTTAAAAAATCCCTAGTAATCCCTAGTAATCACTAGTATTATTTTTTGCACTTATATATAGTACATATACCTAGGAGGTAATCCATAGTATAAAACAAAATTTTATTACAATACTACACAAAAGCTGAATAAACATTAGGAGAAAAAAAGACATAGATAGAACTATATATATATATATAGGTATTACTTTGAGCTCAATGTAATACCAATATAATAATTTTCTCACATGAAGTCAATTTTGCAATTATCAGGTTTACTGTTAACTTAGTGACAGCAAGGACATTTTCCTTTATGTATAAATGACACCAATGAGGTTAGCCAGCACAGAACTGCACACAGAGTAGTTGTTGAAGAGATTAAATAATGCAGTAGTAACTCCATTATATTGATTCAGGATTAAAAAAAAAAAAAAAAATTGCTGGGAAAAAAAAAAAAGCTATCTTAATAATGCAATGAAACAAACAAACAAAAAAAAGGAGTAGGATACACATTCTAAAAATATGCACTTTGCCATTCAATTTTCTACATGTAAGGCCAAATTCTTTGTCTTTGGGTTTAATTTTAGCTCCATTCTACTGCAGGTATGTCTTCTGCAAATTCTAGCCTGAGGGTATACTTTTTTTCCTTTGTGTTTAATGCTGTTTGAAGCTGTATGAGTGGAACTTGTGAAATTCCCAGCATCACAAGAGAGGTTTGTGTTTTCCATTTAACCCCTGAGTTCTAACTTCTGCTCACAAATTGTCTGAGCAGTATGCTACATGCAGCATTTTTCCACATGCTGATATGGATGTTGGGTGCCTTTCAAATGAAAGAGGAGCATTTTTATTCAAATGTCAGTTCCACTTAGACATCAATATTTTTGACTATAAAAGCCATATGCGAACGTAATGGAAAGCGTGGAGGATCTAGATAATACTTGAGTACTTTTTTCAGTAAGAAAATAAGATCAATGTTTGTAAGAACAGAGACCAACAAAGGATGTGCCAACAATCATAAGAAGAAAAGATCTAAATTACACGGGCAGATATTTGGCAAAGACTAGGGCAGTTTATTTTTATAGACAAAGTGAAAGCCTTATATAAACAGAGAAGGAACTGGGTGTACTAGCTTTAAGGCTTTATTCAAAGAACTTATACCTGAAGTTAATATATTTTTAGGACTGATAAAACAAATGTAATTTAGAGTGCTCAGTGTGCTAAATCTACTTGGCATGCTCTACAGCTTCCTCTTTGCTGCTGTAAGATTCGCTGCCTATAGCTTTTGGCAGTCCCAACAGAGTTAGCTCTTTCCACTAACAAAATACAAAATGCAAAATTAATAAAAGGACCCTTTGAAACTGACAAAAGTGCCTCAGGCAAACTATCTGCCCAGCAGCTGGTTAAAATTTAATCAGTTATTTCTTTCCAGTCCTGTATATCTTTTGTATGGAGCTCTCCAGACTGAGTGTGGTCAAAGTTTGTTAAAAAGAAATAATAGATAAGTCTCTCTCTTTCAATAAATTAGCTGCAGAGCTAATTTATTTCTTGTTTATATTGACAAACTAATTGTTTTGGTCTCTTAATAGATTTAATTTAAATATAAGAAAATTAATACCTAAAAACTTATTTGGACTGTGATGAAACTGTTACTCTTCAATTCATTTAGTTTACCTACTTAAAGACCTGTAAGTAAAAGGATGCATTTTTTTGAGCCATTGAGTACTTTAATAGTACTCATTATTGAGTACTCAGTATTGAGTACTTTAAAAGTACTTTAATTGAGGACTTGCATATGTAGATCAGTTTCCTTTGTAGTATCAATCTTGTCTTTGAAGCCTTAGGTTAGACCTTCAAAAGTAACAATATGTGAGAAGTGTTTTGCATAGTTTATGTAAACTTTAATTCCAGGAATATATTTCCATGTATAAGACCAAGCATATAGAATTTTAGCTTGGTTTGAATTCTTAAATTACAGAACTTACAGCTGCAAAAACTTGTTGCAGAAAAAAAAATATTTTTAGTAACTTCCAATAAGCCCTTACACTCTATTAGCATCTGATTTGTCAATGTTAGTACTCAGAAATTATGAGTTTAGAAAAGGATTCCTACTGCACATAGTTCATTCCTGCCATCAGAGAGGAAGATTCCCCTGAGAGCTTAAAATAGAGACAGGTATAGGAATGGCGTTCTAGGAAGTAAATAAGTGAATAAGAGAAGCATTGGTCCAAGCAACTGTATAACCTAATTATTTTTAAATGTTATTTTTGACATCATGATAGAGGACAGCTTTTATAAGGGACCTGAAGAATGAAGTGAGATTCAGAATAGATCATCCAAACATTTCATTGCGCCTATTTCCATTGTCTTTTCCTTTTCATCTAGCCTTTATGGGGCTATCTAAAATTGTTTTTCTTTTGTAAAACTCTTGACTTTTCTGCATTTCCATCCACATATTCTATTAGCAGTGTTTACTGCTGTTTACACTATGAGTCTTTATAGGCTTCCAAGGAGCCTCTTAGCTGATTGAATACTCTTGACATCCCCACCAATTTTTTTATGAGTCCACACATCTGTGTCATCCTTCTATAATGCTCAAAAAAAACCTTTATTTGTTCTTATTTATTATAGCTATTCTTATGAATTGTCTTTCTTTGATATCACTTATCATGCCAGAGTAGATACTTAGTGTATGTAAGTATTATTTAATCATTTAAAACAAGAAGAAAAATCAGACTGAAGAAGAATGTAATTGGTACAAAGACTTTCTGTAGGCTCTTTCAGGTTATTGCCTTGACATATTGATAGCCACAGAATACAGAGAGCATATTTTTTGTGTGTGTTGGCTTTTTTTTTTTTTTGCCATATGCTTTGAAGATTTATATATATCTGTGCATTTAAGTATTAGCAAGAGAATAAACTTTAAAGATGAACTTTGGTTATGAAAGATTTTTTATTTTTTTTTAATTCAGTGGTATTATTAAAACATAAAACCAGCCGTAGGAAAGAAGCTACATCTTTTTAATTTGTTTGCCTGAATTACAACTGGAAATGTACCCAAAATAGGGATTTCATGGTAGTTTTTCTTTGGTATACCACCTGCTGGTGAAGCAGACATGGACTTTTATTAACAATTCATAGTATCATGGTGGTGTCAAGTCATATTTACAGAGCAAAGTAAGGAAGTTTATTGTGACCTAAAACTCCAGGGTAGAATGGATTCACTGAAAGCTTATGTCTGACAACCTCTGCAGCTGCATGACATCCCTCCATGCCTGAACAGGTTTCCCTTGATTCATAGGCATCCACGTGTATGTATAAAGTTCATTCCAATACTCATCTTCTGCCATGATCACTCACTTGGTGTTTAATCAGCTTTAAGGATTCTACAAAATTCTGCAATTCCTTATTTTCCCTGAATTTTTATTTCCAGGAATAAAAAATGAATAAGAATGCTCAAGTCTTTCAATCCAGTTGAACAAGTTGGTATTTAATAAATTCATAGCACAGGTAGCTAGCTTATTACAGTCACCTCACTAGTATATGTTTACCCTAATGTTCTTGCAGTAGCAGCTAATAAGTTGTTTCAGTAACACTGTGCTATGTAAGACAGTGCCTCAGGCTCTCCATCGAGCCCAGAAAGCCCAAGGCAGGCCCCAACTACACCTACACATAAACAGATTCAGTTTCAGTTGGAAATGCTTTCAAGCTATTTACCTTGAGCAGATCATATGTCTTTCCCTAAGCAACCAAGATAACATGGCCAATAAAACCTCCAAGCACAGCCTACTTATGGGCAACGATTTTGACAAATGATTTTCTTCATAATCTGAATGTATATTCTTTATTGATATGGCTTTCTACTTAGTTTTAATAAAACCAAATGTCATTAATTGCAAATTGCAAAGTTCCCTCTTCATTCTTCAAATCTAGCAATGTAAAAATAAGAATATGAATACTAAAGCATTACAAGAAGAGCTAAATAAATCTGCATTTAACTAACAGAAATAAACCAAAACTGCAAACTCTACATTTTAGTTGAATATTCATTGAGAGAAATAAATTCCTTTTATCACAACAATTCTGTTGTGTTTATCCATCTCTCCTGGTATGCTCTGTATATGTTTATGCTATAATGTTACTCACTCATCCATTACTACTCAATTATTAATAAAATAAAATGATGTTGCATTACTATCAAGCATCCACCTATGTAATATATAGTCCCTAATGCTTTTGAAGTCTTGAAAATATCTAATTGAGGACAGACTCTGGGTCTGTGCTCCCACAATTGAATGCCCAGACTTCTATACCTTATTTTTGCTTAGCTCAGGAAATTGTGCTATCAGCTCTGATATGAACACCTAACTCCACCTGTGCTTAGGTACACAGTCACAGCACTGCTACTCTATGTATCCTACAAGCTGAGGGGCCGTGTTCAGTAAATCATTCTTGTGCTTCTGTAGCTCTATCAGGGATATTCTGTTGGCTTTCTGGAGTTCAATTATCCAATTTACAATTAAGCATGATCTAGCAGTAATCCAACGCACATATATCACCTTACAGATGCATGTCTCCTTATAAATGACTGGAAAGAGATGTGGAACATTTATAGACAACAATAGCAAGAGTCTGATTTAGGCAGAAGTGCAAAGTAAACAGTCTTATTTAAATCCATAAATAGAGGATCTACAGTTGGGATTACAGTTTCCACATATTTCTCACTATTTATTAACTCTGTCATTCCCCACAAAGCTCCATAGTTCCACAAGAAAATTATGGAACAATCATAAATAAGCAATGCATAAGAACCAAAGGACATATTTAAGGCAAATATGAAATGTATGTATATATACACACATATATACATACATATTTATAAGGCTACTTAAGGGTAAATACAAGCTTAAATACAGTTAGTTTTAGGGTCTTCGACATCTAATGAAATCCACACCATAAAAGAGGGCTCATCAGCATCTAGAAGGGGAAATGGGATAAACTATCCTTAGGAGATACAAAAGGTACATCTTCTTGATATACCAGAGTTTGGAATATTCATCTGACACACAAAGTATTCTGGTTCAAACGCCTTTTTAGATTTTGAGAATTGTCTGGATGGCCATGGAGAGATAAAAGAAATAGGTTAATTTTCCTCTTTACAATTACGAGAAGTATAACAAGTTATAAAGCAGTGAGTAGAAGAAATCCAACTAGAAAATCCTTTTTTAGATTATCTGCAAGCGCAAACTCTTGCATGGGGAGTGCTCTTGAGATAAAAGGGAAGAACCATCATGTTCTTCTCAGATTTGCACTGTGCAAGCCCCAGGTCAGTACGTGTCTTGAATAAATCCTTACCTTAATTGGACCCCTCAGGAAAGACAGGTAGAGGATCACTTTACTGTGAATTGTAATAGGATCTGTGAAAAGATCTATAAGAGATGTTGGCAGTCTTTATGTGTTCCTGATGGCCCACAGAGACCTATCTAACTATTGCAGTTCAGCATTCTATGCTTTTACCAAAGAATGCCTTACCTGCCAAATTGCCTTCCCTAACGCACTTTTAGACTATCCAGAGCTTTGTGGATTCCTTTTTATTTTATTTTTTTTTAGTGCTGTTAGCACTTAGGACGTGCCTAAGGGTATTGTAACTTTACCTCAAAAACACCTTTACAGATCTAGCTATCTGTTCAGAAACCTCAAGAGTTAGAGAAGTTTTAGCATCCCCCAAAACAGACATGCCAGAGAGGAAATACCTACATTGTGGTTCTGAGGATTTATGCTCAGATTTCATCACTACAGTAACTAGCACATCTGTCTGTCACAAGAACTCTTTTATTCTTGCTAAAGAAACTGTATTCCTTGATTCTTGTGTGATATGAGAAGGGCTGCTATAGTGGGCTGCAGCCAAAACAAAAGAGCAGAGCAAGAACCACAGGTTTTTTTTCTGTGGTTTTAACAAAACTTATCTCACATGAGTAGTTCCAAATAATTGAATGAAGATAAAGAAGAAGATTTTTGCTGAATTTTCTGCTCAGAAGTACCCAAACACATTTGTCCTCCAGAAAATCCTTTCCCTTCCCTTTCCTTTACAAAAAGAAGTACAAGTTGTGGGTGGGCAGAAAGTCTCTCCTGGCTGGTGGAGTGACCTCTCTCTTTCTCTGTTCTGAGCTCCAGAGGAAGAAGCTATTCCTACAGCATAAACTGACTCTCTTTAGTCATTTTTTTCATTGCTTTCCAACATGAATGAAGAGGAGGGGGAAAAAAAAAAAAAAAAAAAAAAAAAAAAGAGTTATATGTAGGTCCCTTCAGAGAACAGGAAAGGTACTCTGCAACGTACATGTATCAGAATAGAAGCCAGACTCCCCCTTCAGTTCACTACCAAACAGCACTAACACTTCAAAAAACAATGATGGGGAATCTTCCAAATTAACCAGTCCTCAATAATTATTTGGCACACACTGATCTCTTATTTTAATTATTAAAGATATGTATATGAAGATTCAAGTAAATAGTAGTCAGCATAGAGTCAAAAAAGTGCTAATTACTTATGTTCCGATAGTAAAATAACTCAGCCACATATTGGGGCAGTAGAAAAGTAGAGTTTTCCCCCTGCTCCCATCCATTTTATTTCTTCTGCAAGGTCATCAGGCCTCAGATGTAAAGGACATAATATTCAACTAATAGTTGAATAGATGGAGAAAAATATTATTAAAATGCTTAAAAGTGTAACGATATCCTTGATGACTGAATTATTCTGCACTGTACATGAAAGGTTTAAAACCTGATGGTAAACCTTCTCTCAGATCACCAAGTTTAATTATAAGATAATTAAGATAAAGAGTGTCAGGTTACCAAGTACAATTAATCTGATCTGTGATTAATTTGAGGAGGGTGGAGATTTGAGACACACAGATGAAATATGCTAAATGAGTCTCTGATTAGGAAGAAAATACGTAATAAAGTACTTTCAGAAGAATAAGAATATATCTAAAGACAAAATATATATAGGAATGTGGTGCTAGCAGCAAGTTGGATTATACTGGAAGGTCAATTACAAGTTAGATCAAAACTGAAAGCTCTTGAACTTTTCAGGTGCCTGGAGAGTGCAAGAAGAGCGCAGGCTCAGACTTACTCTCCAACCCTGAATTCAGTAATCCACTATTTTTCTCAAGTACCTTACAGATTGGCGAGAGAATAGCCAGAAGTCAGAGGGAGGGTTTTCTTAAGCACTTTTAGGCATTCCTATTTTAACAAAACCAGCTAGTAAAAAGACAGAAATCCTCACATCTGCACTGTCTGTGAATCTTTATGAAAATTCATTTCCCATTTACAAAGGGTCAGATTCTATCACCATTAATATATATGGAGTTGATTTTTTCCCGGTAATGCTGTTAAAAGTAATAGGTATGTGTAAAGGGCACGAGTCACTTTGAATTTGTGTGGTAAAATCTGAAATTAAAAGAAGAGAGAATTTTAGACACTCATCAACCATCACCTTTAATTAGGGAGATTCTGTAAAGATATGTTTAAAGTCAGTTCTTAAGTTAAATACTTCACAAATCCTATTGACTCCTGTGGAAAATTCTAATATAGAAAAGATACTATATAATACTGAGTTACAGAATTACACAGCCTGTTTGGTATTTTACTTGGATTTCATATTATATGCATAAGTAGCTGAGACATATCTATTAACGTACCAGCTAACATCAGTAATACAGTAACTTAAATGCAGGGTGCATTAAAATAAAAATCAAAGAATACAAAATAGCCTTAATCTTTATACTGTAGGAACTTTATCCCAGCTTGTCTCAGTAGGCACTGTGACAGTGCCTAAGAGGTGTATATAGTACACATAACAAACTACTGGAGCTTTTATTTTGCCAGAAACCACAGACATTTGTTTTTATTAGCATATCTGAGGTATATATATATCCCGCTAGTCACTAACTTTGTGCCTGTAGTGTGAAAAAGACAGGTATTTAAGTAACCATCTAAAAGTATAATTATGGACCATTAGCATATCTTTCATGGTTGTCTCTTCTTTTGTAAAAGGATGTGGCAACAGTGATAGTAGGAATTGCTACACATTTCCCATCTCTGTTTCTGATACTAGGTTTTGAATTATCAAATTGAAAGTGGCCGTGTAGATGTCAGTTACACTTGGGGGGGAAAAAAAAAAAAAAAAAAAGGTGGTGAAAAAGGTGGTGAAGAGGGGTAAGGGCTCTTGAGTTCTAAGTATAGTTTATATCCAGATAACATTATTTCTAAAAGAGGCTCCACATCTGTAAATTTATGGGGAAAAAATATTTTCTTACTGTTGTTCCCCCAAATTCTACCGATTTTCTACTTCTGAACCCATGTCCTGCCCCCTCCATTAATTCAGTCTATTACCCTCAGACTAAGGCACAACACTGTGGATTACAGACAGAGGTCGGTAGGCAGCGCAGTGGCCTATCAGATTCCTGTCTTCTGGCCCACCGTTTTGTTTGCTGCAAAACCTAGGTTCACAAAAACAACCTGTATCTACTTCCACATGTAGCCACTGTCAGGATGAATCTTCCTTTCAGGAATAAATTCCAAAAGCAATGTCTAGGCACTGGGAGAGACTGTGGGACCTTTAGCTGTGGGACATATTCAGCTGTGGTTTTCAGTGTGTATGCTATATACAGCAGTCAGAAGCTAAGAAAGACAGCATTTGAGAACATACGGATGGAGTAATGGCTAGTATTTTCAACATCATCTCAACAATCACTCGAGAGGAAATATATATATATATGGAATTATTCAAATACATTAGAGCAGTATCAGATCATTATATTGGCTGATGGTGCCAGATCAATAATTTTCCTGTCTGAAAACAGAAAACACTGTAGGTGCTCCCCTAAGACCCCAGATCTTTTTCAGATACTATCTTCAGTACAACTTAGCACTGAAAATTTCAGAAAGGGAACAGGATTTATACCAGGATTTTTTTTTCCTTCTTTTTTTGTTGTTTCTTTTGCCGTATTCCAACAAACCAAACTATTTCTATTTACTGAAATCTATTAGTTGCCTACTGTGAGCAGCTTACAAACCTTTTCATATTCTCTACCATATGCACCAGAATTTTTGAGAATGTTATTTATGCACAATTTAGATTATTTTTTAACTTTTCTCTTCAAGCTTAGATGCTACTAGTTTGAACAGGTGTTCATTCTTTCATTGATCATTCATCCTAGGTATCCATCAAAATCTTATTTTGAGACATTTATGGGTAAGTAGATGTTAGAGGATTGGATGGACCACCTATGCTTTTTCATGGAAAGGTATTTATCTTGGTTTACCTGCTTTACACTGCTCTCCAGCATGATAATATAACTAACAAAAACTTGCTTTTCTAATTAAAGAACCTAAGAGAGTCACAAATACATTATCCTGGACAAATGTTACCGGGCTATCATGTCATAGACCAGGTTTCAGAGCCAAGAAAAACTTGAAATCTTTCCTGTAGATGGATATTCTCCACCCTGTTTATCAAATAATGAGCGGGGTAGACTAAAGCTGATTGTCTCCACTTGAATTGGGTAACAAATACCTACTATTTTATTTATCATTCACTTGTATTTTTTATATCCCTGACACCAAAAAACAGAGTTTTAAATTATGAGACTATGTGCAAACAGAGGAAGCCTAGCCCCAGTATGTGCAACTATTGACAACTGCCCTAACAAAATATGGATTTTATTTCTTTTAAAGATGATAAATTAGTGGGTACAATTCAAACACTTCTGTCAGTAGTTTTAAGTACACTCTGTGAGAGGTGTGCTTTAAAGAAAGGGATATTGCTTTGTACACACAAAGATTTTCTAATCTCTTTGTATGTGTTCTTCCAGAGATGGGATTACAGGTCAGTTGTAGCAGCTCTAAAAGATGAAAGCAGTTGATATCATTGTGGTAAATTACAAAACAGAAGGCTCTGCCTCCACTTAAAATTAGTGGTGTGTAAGAATGGTTATCAGATACAACCTCACCTTCTCCTGAATACCTCAAATTTAAATCTTAGTTGAACACAGTTAGCTGCCTGTCTAAATGAAACAGGCAAACACATGCTCTACTCAAAGTCAAAGGCATCCCCCTGAGTTGACCACTGACACATACGCACCAGAACATACTTATGTTTGAGTGAAAATGTGACAAAAACATTTGAAATTTAATTTCACCTTCCAGTTTAGATTACCTATGCCTCAACATTGAGGACTGAAGCTTTGAAACAGGCTTGGAAGCATAATATTCCACCTGTATCAGCTTTCAGTTCAGAAAGCATACAGTTATCATGGCTGGGCTGTGCACGTCTGGTACATTTTGACTAATAGAAAAGAATCCACAAATCTCAGAGCTCAGGAAAATCTTGACTCCTTGACTTGCATTTTTATGACTTCAAAATTAGTACCTTGTGGTTTTTGAAAGGTTGGCCCCGTTTCACCCAAAATATTACAAATATTTTATGAATTCTAAGAAAAGCAGTGAGTTCATTAAAAGTGAAATCAGGAGGAGATGAATGATATGCAGCTTGTGGCAATAGCTTTCCTGATAGGACTGGATTTACAATAAAAGACTTCTATCCATGGTCTGTTAGCATTGTTTAGTATAAGGAAGTGTATCGACATGAAAACTAATTTTGTTTCAGGCAGCTTTCTAAAAATCAGGCACCTATTTTACAGGCAAGTATACTGAGGTATGTTAAGACCAACTGTCGAGTGGCAGAGGATACAGTAATAACAGAGATTAGAATATAGGAGAAGTTTAATTATATGTGTTTGTGCAGATTTCTGAAGAACTGCGTTCTCAGATATAGCACCTGAAGACTTACTCTAGATTTGTCCCCATAAACTGGATTGGTGGATGGGATTTAGAAAAGCAAAAAAGAAATCAGAATGTGCATGGAACTCTCCTTGGACTAAATAAGTGACAAGACATTTGGATATGGCAAGGCTTCCAAATAAAACAGCAAGTGGATATAATCATTCCATTGTATGGCTACTGTATTTTAGAGGTTTTTCGTCCTAGAAATATAACCTCATCTTCTCTGATCTAAACAAGTATATGTTTTATATTGTATATACACATTTACAATATTTAAAACATAATTATATTTATATTAAAGAGGGCACTTTACAAAATGTAAGCATCATTTTTAATAGATCTCGGTGATTTGTAAACCTCAGTTTCACTATGGGTACTTTCCTATGGGATCTCTTGTTTTTCCTCTAGTCTTTGAATCTTTTAAAGCATCTCTCATTATTTTTGTTGTCTGAAGTTGGGCAATAATGTTACTGTGATTAATTAAGCAAAAAGACATGGAAACGGGGGTGTGGTAATCATCAGATAATAAAGCCCTCTGGGTCTTGCAATGCATGAGGTGCAGCCAGGACCCTTTATCCCCAGAGGTCTGATTATCTCCAGGAAAACTACACCTCCCTGTACTTGCTGTATGGCTATTATGAAATATCTTTACATTTTATAGATAAAGTAAATTACTTTAATCACTGAAAATTGCCAGTGTTGTGAGGTTTCAGCTGTGAGGTTCACAGAGCTTAATCTGCCCATTTCAAGTCTGAAATAACCAATAATTGTTCTAATAAAAGCAGCAGTAAATCATTATTTAAATGCTGGGATCATCCCCTCAGAGTGGCAAAGGCACCTTCTGTATGTTTGATGACATGGGGTGCTCGTTTAACTATAACCCTGGAAATGCAAGCCATGAGGGAAATACTTTACCAGGGCTATTTAGTGTGTGTAATCAATGTTTTGTTAGAACATCGAATTATTTTATGTCATTCTACAAAGTCCTAGGTCAGCAAACAATAACATCTGCCCAACATCTGAAAATCTCTTTAAAAAAATTAAAAATGTCCTAAATTTGTCAATTTCCAAACAGACATTTTTTCAGAAAACCTTCAGTGGCTTCTGTTCAGAGACAAAATACATATTTCCATTCCCAATTCATTGAAATGTATATGAAACATGTTTGCTGTTTGCAAATGTGGTGAGAACATCAGTGACAACTCTGTTCTGCCCTCCCCATGATTTGGAATTTTGAACAGGGGGCTCTTGCAGAAGCCACAGTCAATCACGCTTACCACTATCACTCTGATTACTGCCAGCCCCAGGACCACGGGGTTCTCACGCTTACCCTCAATGGGCAAGCACAGAAATTGAAGTTCCAGGATTACATCACAGCTGATGCAAGAATCACTAACTGACAAAAATATCACTTTCTGGAGTGTTCCTCTTGGGAAAGGTATTTCCAGAAACAAAAATAGTTACACTGTTATATCACTTTATTCTTACCTGTCATATAACCATGATTTGTCTGAAATACATTAACTATGTGTAAAGATTTCCAAGCATTTACAGAAGACAATGGATTTTCAACAGTCCCTACTTCCTAGAGGATTTTAGTGAATTAATCCGTTATGAAAAAGATGCTAGAAGACAGACATACAAGAAAAAGGTATTCTTGAATATTTCAGTATTCAGAAAGATAATCTAAATCTGAACTGTGTGAATGGATGAATTAAAAAAGTCCAGTATGTTTTTGCACTGCAATGTTCACGTACACACTAGTTATATTTATCAGACTAATACTAATGTATGGCACAGTTTCAACTGGCAAGTCAAACTGGAGAAGATTTACCTCGTAACAGAAAAACAATGCCCTAAGGAGAGGTGAAAAAACAGAATTAGAAGGCAAAATATGGAATATGGTCCTGATGTTATTGATGTTATTTTTTAAAGAAATGTTAAAAAGTTGTCACACCTCTCATGAAAGGAGAATAATTTTATTTCAGAAGGAAAGAGTATGTTATCAGTGATTCTCAAGAGAAATCTGAGATTATTGTGCCAGAGGCAATTAACCCAGAGTAATAAAAACTTCTAGCAGCCTCAAATGACAACCTGATAGAAGAGGAGATGATATTTTTAAGGGAAAATAGTGACTTACAAACAAGATATCTTTTGCTTCTGTTCTGGCTTTCAACCCAAGCTTTTAAGCTTCCTGCAGTAATTTGTTTACCAAGTTGACTAATGAGAAGAATTAATCAAAAGACTCTTCACAGGAGAAATATGACCAATAATGTGAGCAAGAATCGTATGATACAGAAGACCAGTGTCATCTACTTCTGGAAGAATTCCAAGTTGAAAGATTGAGTTTTGTTGCGTGTTAGAGCAAAGGAAATGAGGAGGAATGCTCTGTAGAAAGATGCACTTGGTAAAACTAGTTGGGGAAAAACAAAAACAAATATGAGAATACCAGTCCTAGCAATGAAGATGAGATAAAGCTTAAAGCTAGACTTGTTTGCTACATAGTTAAAAATTACGTAAAGAACAAACTGATGAATCCAGTGAACAAACTGATGTCAGAAAATCATATGAAAATGAGAAAGAAAAAAGGGTTTTGAATTGTAATCACTAATTTGATAGTGCTAAAAACCTATTACATTTTTGAGATTCAAAGGTACACGTTAAAATCTAGTAGTGGGACGAGAGTCATATGCTTTGGCAAAAAGCAAAGTATTAAACACAAGGAGAATCATGAAGGGAAAGCAGTGCTCACAAGAGAATAACATCCTGAGGAGTAGAGGATCACCTATATCAGAACAACCAGAAATATTTAGAAAGATGAAGGACATATTGAAACTTGCTGCCTACATGGCTTCTATACAATGTAATTGTAAAGCTGAGGGAAAGTAGTAGGAAATCATCTGCATCTTCCATGCAGAGAGGAACACTGTGAATGAACAGGCCCATTCACAGCTGGATAATCCTCAGACTACAGAATATTAAATCGAAGGAATCAAACTAATTCTCAGTGGTTAGAAGTTGTCAGTATCCCACTAAAAACAAACAAACAAAAAACAACACAGAGTGAAGAAGAATTCTTGAATGTTTTCCTGAAAACGTTTTATGAATTTGTTAGTTTTCTCAAGATAAAAAAATAAATTGGATAATTCCTACAAATAAGTTGTGTTTTGTGGTGTGGTTTTTTGTTTGTTTGTTTGTTTTGAATATTTTATGAAGGATTTTGTACTTGTATCAAAACCATCAAAGTACTGTATTGCAGTTTCCTATATTTAAAAATAAGAATTATTGTAGTAAAAAAAAAAAAAAAAAAAAAGCATGTCAAAATATTCCTATCTGGAAATGCTGAATCACTTCCTTAGCTCTTCTGGGAGGGAAGAAGAGTAGTTTTCTTAGGCATATGCACCAAACCTGAAATATTATTAAAACCTGTCGTTTACTCAAAACTGAGACTTTGCTGCTAATGGCACTTGAATCATAATTTCAAACAACAATAAAAACATTAAAAGTGAATTTTCCTGGAAACCCTGAGTCCTATCTGAGAGAAATGATAGGAGATAAATTTACTAACTTAAGAGAAGATAGTTTTGATCATATTCAATAAACACAAAATATACATGAATTATGAGACAAAAATACTACTCCTGCAATAGCAAATAGAGAATTTTTACTTTATCTGTCACAAACTTTGTTGAGGTTAAACTCTAGTGAAGTTCAAGGTTATTCACTCAACATGAAGAACAGCTTTCATATCCTCCCTATCTCATGTGATAGTCTTCATACATCTAACTGGAGAGGAAGCCCCAAAAATTCAAAGCATTTCCAAATGAAAGAGACAGACAAAGTATCTCCAAAATTTCTAGCTACATATATTTTAGCCCACACATCTCACTAGTCAACACAGTTTCAAAAATTAACTTCTGTCTTATAGTTAAGATAGTATGAAGAAAAATGATAAAACAACTACTGTGACAATACAGAAGATATTCAGGTTCTTAGGAGCTGTGTTTGAAGTGATGCTTATTTAATTTTAGGTCAGAAATCAGACATATATTACTTAGGTAGGTCTATTAGAAAAAAGAGCATAGTACTCTCAAAAGTTATCTATACCAAAACTGGATCTTATCTGGTATGCTTTGTGTTCAGTAATTTTCTTATGCAAAGGAAGTGAAAGCATGGTTATCTTACCATACTTCAGTATAACTTTCAGATAACTTTCTTGTGAACAGGCAATGAAAACCAAATTCAACAACGACAAAAAGGAAAAATTACCAAAAGAGGAAAAAAGGGAAAAAAGAGGAATTGGATACTGTCATACTAATTAGAGTAATGTAGAGTAATTCTTAATTAATATGAAAAAGGCTTTCCCATACCTTTTTCTTTTCTTTTCTTTTTTTTTTTTTTGGTTAAATTGAACACGAGGGAACTAAAGCTGCTCCTAAGCATGTCTATAAGTATGTTCTGCTAGTTGGTGCCATAACTTAAAGCTCATGTACAGTTGAGAAAAGCTTCCAAACAGGCCCAGGCATATGTCATACCTGAAATCAAAAACTGAGACCAGACAGAGCCTTGATTATCCAGGAATGGAAGTATTGCAATGTTTGACTGTTGAGTTCCAGCACTATAGCTTGTTCTCAGAAAGTGCCCTGGGACAGCTTGCGGGAGCTGTCTCCTTCTTGCCTGTGGTTAGTGAGGGGAATGGAAGTGTTGAACACTGAGTTACCGTAATAATTAGGTTTAGAAAAGGATTCATGTAGATACTAAGTATAAGGTAAACTCCACACTTAACACAGAAACAGAACTCGTGTAACACTCAGGCAGAAATATTTTATGTAGCTACAGTAAATATGCTCAAAGCCTTTAATTGTAAAACAGGCTGGTGCTTCTTCTGAAGAATTGCAGGTAATAAACAAATACTAAAGCCAACTTAGGAGTTGCCTAAAAAGGTGAACAGCCTTTGAAGTACCAAACTTAAAGCTTCTTGTGCTTCAAAATCTATAGTATTTAGAAATGAAACAGAGCACTTTGAAGGCATGGAAATCCTGGGGCTTCAAGAATATCTTATTTAGGCTGAAGAATATGTTACATAAAATGGGAGAGAGCATTATGAACACAGTCTAATACGGAAACAGAGAGTAATGTCTCAACATGCTTTTTGTTCAAACTTCATAGGAAATTAGATTAATAATGCATGAGTAGCTTTATGGTAAGGTAGTTCACTCACCCACCCCCTCCCTTATTTTCCTTTGCAAAATATTCTCTCCTTTTACATACAAAAATAGATTTTTCACTTTTATTCAACTTGGCTATGGCAAATACAGAGCTCTCAAGTGTGCTTAGGTAAAACCGTTTTTATCAAGCTACACACAGCATCTCTTTACATGTGGGTATGCTTCAGCTTATTGCAAAAAGAAGACAATCTAAAGAGAATCACAATTAAATTATATAATTATTCTTACAGCATCATTAGTCGCATCAAAGATGCTATTAAAGTAACTTATGATAAATTTCAAGCGATACTTATCAGATCTCTGGGGAAAATCAGTGTATGTTTAGAACCAAACCTTTTGCATACTGTGGAGGAGAAGAATAAGATCTGGTCCAGAGGACATTTCCATCATTCTGCCATTCTTTCTTTGTGGAAAGATGATTAGGCTAATAAAAGCCTCTAGTTTTCAGCTAATAATTGGGTAGGGAAAGCTTCACTTCATTCTCATTGTTGAGAAAAACAGGTTGCAAGAACCCAGCTTTTCCTTGAAGCTACCATGCCTCTACCTATTACTCCTACCCATCAACAACAAGATTTAAGCTATATGCAGCTAGTATGCCTTCTCTCTTGAAGCATTTTCTGCATTTCTTCCTTTTAGATACAATTAACTTGAAGGCGGTTAGATGAGACTGAGACATCTACCAGAGTGCAACCACGTATACTGCAGGAAGGAAACATCTTGAGCACAGTCAGTCATCAAGTATCAAAAAGTCAAATATATTCTGTGATGGTTCTTTAAAGTATAAGTCTTCATAAAAAGAAAGCTAGGAAACTGATGTCATCACCTTTGAAATAAGGGAGAAGGACGCAAAAGAGAAAGACAGTAATTCATTTCTCCCTTATAATCACAGAACAAGAACAGCTTTTTTTCCTTAGCCTTTTGTTAATAAGTTCTTGCAATCATTAGGTCAGGCAATTACAGGGATGATAAGGACCTCATTAGATCATTATTACTAATACCATGACCCAGAAGTAGAGTCAACTGTCCTTAAATAAACATTTCCCAGGAAAAGCTACCAGTTCTTTAAAGTTGTAGTCCTTCCTTTAGGGAGAGTGGTGTTTACCTGTTTACTTAGCTTCACAGTGAGATTTATATATTTACTTTTCCCCATATGGCATGGGCCTAAGTTAGGCATGGAAAGGCCACAGTCAAGATTCTTCTTCTTTTCACCATGAGAAAATTAATCCAATTCTTTCAGCTTTTATTCTTAAATCTTAAATTCTTAAAATGGACCATTTTTGATCAAAACACTCAAATCAGGTAAATACAGTATAAATTAATATATCCTTAATGATGCTATATGTATTTTTGTCAAAGGACTTTATCACTTTGTCATTAAAGTTACTGTGAACATTTTTATTGTCTTCACTAGGAATACAGTTTGTCTAAACAAGGGAAACAGAGTGCAATGCCAGCATGAAAATTACGAAAAAGAGCACAGGGAAAAATTAGGGCCAAATCCTTATTTGAAAGACACACACACTCTTTAACTTCAGAGTGAAGTTGCATGTGGGAGATAAGCAGGATTTGACTGTAGAAGCAGTCCCTAATCATGCACACTAATATTTTAAGAGGGCATTATCTGGCACACAGGTGATATTAAGAAAAAAAAATAATAATTCAGGTTTCCTTTGCTTGTAGTTAATATTTCTACTGCCAAAGTTGTCACAAATTGGGAGAGCCAGTGACAAGAATCATTTTCTGTAGGTTATAAAAGTTAATTTCCAATACATTATGTATTATCATTCTTTAATAGCAATATCCAGATGCATTTTTTGTGACTGATCTTAATTTTGCATATGCTTTTAAAGTCTTATTCATTAAAAAGTAATCTCAGTAAATTGATGTCAGGACCATGTTTCATTTCGTCAATCAAATTCCTGAAACCTTTTGAGACAATTTCTTGCACATCACTAACTCTACCTGGGAAATGATTGTTTCACTCTCTCGTAAACTACACCCTGAAACATCAAAAAATATTACTTGTTAAGGTGAGATCCTTCACTTACAGTAAAAATGGAAAATGCTACAATATTGCACTGAGATTTCTATGCTGCCTTTTCCAAAGCCTGACTTCAAGGTGAATCTCCTCATTGGCTGCGCAGAGTCAAAAGAGTCCATGCTTGGTGACAGGACCAGGCTTTCAGGATGGTTCTTAGTGAGGTACCAAACTCACTGACCTTCTCTACATGTATATAAATATTTCTAATTCTTTTCTGATTTCAAGTTAGAGTGAAAAATCAATGATGAGCTGGTTTTGCCTTAATTCACTGTGAATTTCATAATATAATAACATCAGAAGAGTTTATGTACAACTCTATAAGTGAAAGTAGAGCTCTGGGGTTGATGGAGTTCTTTCATCCTTTTCTTCATTACATTGTAGAGAATGAACTTTGAATTTTATATTTTCATCACTTGTAGATTTGTGAGAAAAAAAAAATAAAATCCCATTTTTCCCTCATTCTTGCCACAATGTGATTTGGGGAAAAAAAAGACTTCATTTGGTTGTGTTGCTCCTTCTCCCTCTCTCTTTTCTTTTTCTTTTCTGTTATTCTTTTTAAAAAAAAATATATATATATATATATTTTATTTTTTTTATTATAGCAACTCAGATCAGCTAGTCAGTCTGAATATTTTTCCAGTGTCACAGCTTTCAGGCTGACAGTTATGTTCATATTAATGTGCTTCCCTCTGGCAAATAAAGGAAAGATTTGGAAAATAAAGTACTCAGAAATAAAATGTGTATCTGAGCAGCTGGTTTTATGGAGAATTATTAAAAAGAAAATGTTTTAAAAAAAATAATAGATTTCAAACATTCCAATCAACATTCATTGTAATCAAAATCATAGTTTGTTTTTTGTTTGTTTGTTTGTTTTTCTAACAGGTAGACCCAATGCCTATTGAAATCAAATGAAATAGTAAAAGCTATTTTTCCTCACCAACTGTTAACTGAAGTAAGATGATAAACTTATTCTTCCTTCTACACATATACTAACACGTAAAAAGAGAGTGAAATAAGAGACACTGTATTCCCATTTATGTATTGCAAAGGTGAATTATCTGAGGTTTAATGAGATGCCTGGGAGTACACCTGTACACCAGGTGTGCCTGAGGACACATCACTGCAGTCCTGAGGTATTTTGTATATCTGTTCTTCACACTTTCATACATAAATATGTACAAACATAGGTCTTGCTGAAGAAAAGAATAAGCCTGGAGTAATTAGAAAATACATAACATAACACATCCCAGTTTTAGTTGCACTGTGACAAATTCTCTATGACTGTGATCAGAATATAGCCCAGCATATCCATCTAAGGGTGAAATACAAACAATACTGAAAGAGGCACTCAACACCTCAAGCCTGCATGTGTCCTTACTTTCAGCCTTCATTTACATACACATCCTTCCCAATACTTTCTGCAGGGGGACTAAACCCAGCAACAGAACTGGAGGTAGAACTCTCCTGCTAGGAAACACCTCATATCACCCACAGGTAAATCCAGATAGAAAATATGAGACTCTGAAATTCTGGAAAAACTTCTACTCAAGGGTTAAAGTCAGTAATAAAACTGCAATTACATGAATGATGAAATGATTGGCAGCCCAGTCCGAAAATCAAATGCAAGTATATATAAGGCTCCTGTAACCTTTAACAGTAAACTGAGACCTCTAGCAGCAATGAAGCTATGAAAAGAGATAACTTCCTAGAACAGATAGATACAATGTGGAATCAAGTTTTGTATGTTTTGTCAAGGGGCATGCCTGGGACTAAAGAGCATACCTGGTAAAGGAAAGAAAAGCAAAACTCTTTTAAGCCTAATACATCCTTTTTCTATTAAATATCACCTATTACTTAAGGCAGGGTAGAAAATCAGTCTCCCTCTTTTGAAAAGTCACACACAGAGAAAGCATTTTTTTTCCAACCTGCAAATAACAGACACACACACACACACGTTTTTATTTATATAAAGAAAACAGAATTTGCATAATATGTGTCAATTTTTAAGCATTTCTGCTATGTATAGAGGGAGGAGGGTCATGGAATCTGGTTCCTACTATCTCTACCTACCTTACAGGCAGAAAAGAAAGGGCCCTGAGAAAGCAGTAAGCTACATACTGGCCATTGAGTAAAACTCAAGTTCTGCAGTCCTATATTCCCGGTTTGACCTAAGAGGATAACTGGTCATGTAAGTCACAAAATACTGCAGAAGTTTTCCAGAAAATTACCTGGCCTCATTTAAATCACAAGAGAATCTAACAGGTAATTGCGCCTTTCTTTTTTGTGCTTTATGTTTTGTTTCTTCCTTTTATTTATTTATTTATATTATTTTTAAAGTCACATTCTGAGAGAAACAGTCTAACATCCTGGGAAAGTTTAGCAAATGTTACATTTCTTCCAAGATAGAAAGCATTAAACTCATATATATGTCTTTATAATATATTGTACCAAAGATACACAATTCCTCAGGAAATCCTCTTGACTGAGGTAGAAAAAGAAACCTCTAAAAATTAGATTTGTTGTCTGTTAACACCATATTTTATATTCAATTTTCTTTTGTCACATTCCAAGAAAGCAATTATTTTTGCATGTACAGACACAATGCTCTTTCTGAAGGGTATGGTTTCATATTTTTGTCCAACCCTTTTGATTTATTGCCTCAGTGTCAAGCTAAGATGGCTGTGCCAGCATTCTGAGACTCAAAAAGGGTATTTGCTTGAGAGAACAGAAATGTTATTTAAAAGAAAACCTTTGGTTGCATTTATGCTTTGAGAAAAAAGATTTTAAAATCTTAGAAACCTATCGAAATTAAGTTTGCTAACAGATTTTGAATACAGTTTGTTTTCTAACAGACTCTGTCCAGTTATACGATTTACCTCATTAGCTTCTGAAGGGTGGCAACACAGAGAAATCACCACTGCCGTCTGCAGATCAGTAATGGGTGAATCTAAATATAAGAAAAATATAAAATAAAAAGAGATTATAATTTAGAAAAGCTTCTGACATATAAAAATTTCATCAAAAGTGATGGAAACTATCAAGTATTAGAGCCCACTGGAAGTTCTTTCTGTTCTAGCAGGAATACATTATAGAAGTGATATTGACAGGTGTTTGTAGAAATATAAGAATATTTTTGCAACTCTAAAGCAAAGCTTTTTTTTTTTTTTTTTTTTTTTTTTTTTTAAGTCACCAACTGTTATTAATTTTTACTGAGACAGAATCACACTAGTTTTGCTATTGGAGTGCTAATCTGCTAACAAGCAAACAAGGTTCCCCTCATCAGTTCTGTTTGCTTACCATGTTTATACTTTTTGTTTGTAAACACAGCCATGTGAAAGGAATTTTCCCAAGCTCTGTGCTTAGCTTTTGAAGCCATAAAGAGCTGTTCTGTGAACATGCATGAAAACCTTTTTCTTCTGTTTCTATGGGACTAACATTTATTCATATTGGATACACTAAGAAATTTGAATGAAATATTTCTGTTTTCAGCTGAAGTCCTCTATTACTCTATGTAACAAATTTTCTGAACTAAAAAAAAGCATTAATAAAATAAGATGAATTATTGCAGACTGGCAAGTGCTCTTTAATTCTTCACAAAGGAGAATAACAGCTGTGAATATCAAGCAGAATTCACTCATCAAAAATGCCCCATAATTCACAGAGTTTGCAGTAAAAGGTGCAGAATGAAGGCTATGCTGGGAAGGGGGGAACACTGCTCGAACACTGACCAAATCCAAAAAATGTTTTAGCTTAATGCACCATCTTTCAGTTCTGTGTATGTTACCACTTTAACAAATTATTTTACATACGAATGGGTTTCATCAGTGAAGCACATGGTAAGTTACTGCATTTTAGATTCAATGTGTAAATAACACATCCGTGCACCACACACCCTAGCAATGTAGCCATGCTGAAAACACACAGGATTTGTATTCTTAACCCTGTGATTTGAGAACAATAACTGTTAATGTAACTGAGTTAACTGTATTGCTTTTAATTGAAGATAATCTTGATTACAGCCAAAGGGCACTATTAATACTCTGAAGAAATGACTAAGACTTTAGCATTTGAATATTGTAGAGAAAATAGAACTAATTAGCACTAATTTAATTCCAAGATTAAAGAATATTCATTTTTTAATTTTTAATTTAAGATAAACTATTTTACTCAGAACAAAGAAAGAATAATAAGTAATTTTTCCAACTGAAAGGCATTTTTTACTTTTGCATTATTTCATTAATATGGGAATATGGGAATCATGACCCCATTAAAGATCAAATAATAAGCATTTAATTATTGACAGCAAATAAATTTTTAATAAAGATACAAGGGTTTTGCTGTATAAAAGAAAGAAAACAAAGTACCTCTGACCCAGAAATTCATAGAGGATCTCACACCGCTATATAATCTATAACCTAATTTTAAAAGGATAGGTTCACAAAGGGACATGTCATTTTTCTTTCTTCTGTACCACAGAATGAGGTACTGTAAGTATAACGTCTGTGAAAATGCTCCCCAGAAGTACCCCAGTTCTATCTTAATCATGCACTTAAACTAAATAATACATTGAATATGTCATAACCAAGAGAACAGTCATGATAAAAAGTGATTTAACCCCTTTTTACTCTACAAAATAATACTTTCTTTTCTTTACCTTGGGACTAGTTGTCATTTATAATTTCTGACCATGGGAGACATAATGGATTTACAATGAAACCCTGATGCTTTTCCAAGTAACATGAAGATGCAGAAAATAAGCACCCATTACATTAGCAGACAAAAAGATGTTTTCACTGGAACTCTGAGTCTCATTCTGATGCTGGCAAATAAATGGACTGTTTGCAGGTTCTGAAAGCATAGTTTCTGGCTAATCACAATTCTTGAAGGTAAAAATAAAATGAACTTTTTCTGAACTTCTGATGCATCACATAGAAAAAGATTCAACGTGACTTTTTACAGTTTGTATTCATATTCAGAAGGGGCTCATGTCCAAGAGGCCCAATATCTAATATTCAGGTTAGTTTCCTGAAGTGATAAAGATTAGCTGTGTGACATAAAAAAACATGAAGGAATTGCAAAGTTATTACTGTAAGAAACTCTTCTCCTAACTCCCTACACAAATTACTTCTTTTGCCACCTGTAAGTGTCATCAGAAGGGGGTGGAAAAGGCCCAAAATGTAGAGTAGAAGAAAAAGAAGAGCTGTCAGAAGCCAAAATACTAAATTATGGAATCTACTTAGTCTTTTCATAGTTTAAATGGAATAACATATTCTTGACAGATAAGCAAATTTCAAAAGATTCTGTGTTGTGATTCAGTTAGAATAACCCACATAATAACTGAGTTTTGTGAATCTTTGAAAATGGGTTGAAGTTCTCCCTGCACTGCTTTTCTTCTGATTCCTCAGACTCTCAGAAGTATAAATACAACTAGGGAGAAATAAGAGTCACACAAACATTAAAAAAGTACCTCCTCAACAATTCAGTAAGTTAGTTCATAAAGCACAAGATCTGGGAATTTTCTTAGTTGTCCATCCCCAAAGTGCTGGTAGGAAACTGCCATAAGTCTCATGCATGTAGCACTCATGGAAATATTCTTGATGTTTTTGTCTGGCACAAATATGAAGCAATATCCCTCATTCTGCCCATTCTTGGCAAAGCCAAAGATCAACCACAAAAAGGTATTTTTCATACAATGCATTTCTCATACAGTACAACTACACTTCTGCATGTACAGTGGTGAGGTTTACGGTAGCGAGGCCACGACACACAGGTTCTCCTCCTGCCTGCTAACATAAACACAGAAATAGTGGTGCTACCAATACTTCTCTCAGGGATATCCAAAACATCCATGAGTAAAAGCAAACTTTTTGAAAGGAATGTGACTCCTTGGGAAAATTGGACAGAAAAATGGAAATTGCTTAGCCTAAATCTCCCTATTGCAAAACTCTGACAGTTCCTGTGAAACATCTGGTGAAGGCCACTGCTCAAGGACAGCTTAACTGCTACTCTATGACTTGAACAATTTAAAGACAATTTTTTTTAAGCAGGCTTTCCTAACCTTCTACGCTGGGCAAACTGCAATTCAGAAACATCTGCTTTATTGGGATCAAAATTAAGCCCCTAGTAACCACTTCTCAAAACCTTTTGCAATGCAAATTTTAAAACAGCATTGTTATTGTCTATTAATGTTGTAAAAATCTGTTCAATTCTCATGTTTCTTCTAATATAGTATCAATGTTAATAGTGCAAAAACATAGCACACGGTGCCTTTGGTCGCTTTGTCTTTCATGCTAGTGCGGTCTTTGTGCAACATGATTTTTGTGCAGACAGCTTCTCAGTTCATTTGCCAGGGCAAGCACAGTAACATTGGGATAGCACCTCTGGTGCTAAGGCTTCTAAGTATTATTAGTATTAAGATAAATACTGGATCCAAAGCAGGGCAGCATAAAACCTACGAGTTACTTCAGGCCACTTAAAGCAAATACTCAGGCAATCAAAAGAAGACCTAAGAAAATGTTCTAAGAGAAATCATGTAGCTTGTCTATGATATAGAGGTGGGAAAACAAGCAGATAAAGAGGTGGGAAAACAAGCATACTTATCAAGACTCTCCATGAACAACAAGTACCTTGTTTCCTGCACCATGTATACTGCCTTCAGGAGACACTGAGCCTACTATTTTATACAAAGAGTAAAGTTTTACAGTAAATCAATTCAATATAGGTAGTTCAAAATACATATCACTTAAAATCTTTCTCTATATATGAACCAAGAGCCATTGGGGTGGCTTGTAGAGATAGCAAGCATCTTTGTGTACAAAGATGGTATCAAAGGGTCCAAGTTTCTTCTCAGGCTGTCACATAAGAGCCTTCAGAAAAAAGCATGAGAAAGTGAGATAATACAGCTGGGGAAAAGGAAAATCTCCCTACATGTACATGTGGAATACAACAAAAAAAATGTAAGGAATATGTATGAATTGAACAGCCCACTATACACCAGAGGCACAGCTGCCAGAAGTCTCTCCAAAATACAAAGTGGGTCCTGGCAAACACCAGAGAAGAAGTACTGTCAATATATACACTTCTAAGAGCCACAAGGTGGTGAAACGTTTCACATCATGACCTAGGCACGTTAAAATGCATAGGTTATGGGAATATGGCAGAGATAGCTTCTGTGTTTGATACTAAGCTAATAGCCCTATAAATGAAGGTATCAACCTGGAGAAAAGAATTCCAATTCTAGAAATAACCACTACAGATTTTTAACCATCAATGGGACATTTAAGATTGTTTTTCCCTTAAGGGTTGCGTACGCTTGAGTATACTGACCCAAGGCTATAGTGAGTGCTAATCACGGGAGGACTTTGGTCTGCAATCTATCAGATATGCATTTACTTTAAGACTAAGGACAAGAGAAGCATCAGTCAGGTGTACAACTGTATAAAATAATACTTTTGGAACCAGTCCAGGATTACTTTAGTCATGCCCATTTAGCACCAGTATGGTATTAGAGACTGACTGACCTAAGCGTGAGATGTATTAATATGTTAATATATATGGGGTGGACTTATGCTCCCAAGAATGCACTATGTGTGCACTGTCAGTGTGCTTGTCACTCGTTTAAAAAAATAAAAAATAAATAAAAATGAAAGAAAGGTCCATGTATAAAATATGATCTTGATAAGGTTAACAAGTAAAATAAGTATTTATGTGGGCATTTGACAAAACAAAACAAACAAAAAAAAGTCAAATAAACAATATTAATTTCTTACAAGTAGGGCAAAATTCAGTGACAAAAAAAACAAAAACAAAAAAAAAAAAAACAAAAAAAAAAAAAAAACAGTCCAAAAGGCCTCTTCCAAGTTTAAGCAAGATTTCTCCTCACAACTCTATATAGGCTCCCCTTTGACTCATTTTTTACTGCCGAATTAGCTTCTCAACACCAGTTACTGAATTAATTTTAAATACAAATGAGACCTTATTCTGCTCAGCTATGAAAGCTTCTTGCAGTACAGGAGCCCATCGACAAAACATAGTAGGTAACTTTACTGCCTCAGCTTTTAGTCTACACTCCCTCCAGCACAAATTCTGCTTACCAACAAGGACAAGGATGGTCCGTTTCTCAGAGACCCACCCTCACCTGCCACGTCCACATCACAGCTTTTCTGCATGAGCAGTACAGAATTGTCTGTTCAGTTCAGGCTCATCTGAATTTTCCAACTTGGACAATGGGGAAAAAGGTACCAAAGATGCAAGAAGTACAGTGTCCCACCTGCTCCTTCAACTAGCCTCTGACTCAGGCCAGACCCACATGCTTCCAGAGAAGCCTGGTTATGGATGTATATGACTCAAAAAGAAGTTTTTTTCCAATAGCTAGGTGAACTTCTAGTGTAAACGGAAATTTTGGAGGGGATATAACCTGCAGGTTTTAAATATTTCTCAAAATCAAGAGATCTTTTTTTAAACAAAAGAAAACAAAAAACTTGCTAAATTCTGTAATTCAGTGGCACCTTTTACCAATTCTGCCAGGGAACCAAGTGAAAGTAGTTATTTCTGTCAGTCTTGAGTTTGGCTCCTTTTCATTCAGTCATATATTTTCTTGTTTTAGTGTTAAGAGAAAGCATGAATAGAGTCCCTGATCTACCTTCTCTACACCAGTCATTATTTTTGATCCCTTTATCATATTTCTTCTTATTCCTTCTCAACTGAAATAAAAAGGCTTGGTATTTTCAATCTCTTTTCATATTATTCTTGTTTTCCCTTTCGACACCCTGTTTATTTCTTCTACTTCCTTTTGAAGCTACCATGCAAGTAGAACAGAATATTTATTTTAGAAAAAACAAACAAACCAGATTTTACTTGAAGGTATCGGACTAGGTTTTTTTATTTATCTCCAACCCATTGTTTACACAATCTAATATGATATGCTGCCTGCTGACGAGCATCCTTCAACAACCCAGTGCCTTCTGACACTGCCCTTCAAGAAACTGTGTAAAACAACTTTTTATTGCACTCCAAGCCTGTTCTTTGTGTTGTTTTTGGTTTTTTGTTTTGTTTTGTTTTGTCTTTTTTTGTTGTTGTTGTGTTTTGTTTTAATGATCACAGATCGCAAAATAAAAGTTAACTAGAGCAAGAAAAAAGATTCACCAACATTTTTTGCAAACAATTGATTTTCACGTGTTAGCTTGGACTAGAGTTTGAAGCACAGATACCGACCTTTCATCATAGTCCTATGAATAAGTCCAGGTTTTTTATAAGTATGTTGGAGCTTCTGCAAGCATCAGCCATGACTAAACTTAGCTCTTTCAAGATGGCTGGCATCTAGTTGGGTCGGGGCAGAGTAGAAGACTCTCAGAAAGAGTTTTTTTCCGAAAACAAAAGAATGATTATTTGAGAATGCTAATCTAATAACAAGCTGCACCCCTTGCTTCTGCCTGATGGTTTAATTATTAGTAACTCACAGCAGTTCATTAGGGACCTATTGTGCTGCTGTTGGCAAAACAGAAATGTCACTGCATGTTAAATAATTAAAAGCATTAAAACAAACATTATATTTTGAGTCCTGGATTTATAAATTGCTGTTAAGCGTGCATCCCTTTAATCAATAACTACTTATCTATTTTGTTTTTGTGAATAATGTGTATAAACTCTCTCCTGCCATTCTAATTATGGTTTGATGTTTTCCCAATTTTTCTTATAGTAGCTATAGGTATATATGTATTTTACAAGAGAGTATAAAAGTGAGGAACAGCTTATGCATCCAAGAAGTTCTCCAGCAGTACTAGCCAATGCTTCCTCAAGGTAATTATTACATTTTTTCCATTTCTGGAGGGTCAAGTATTTCTAAGGGACCAAATCCTACATTCCTGATTCAGGTGAAATACCTGCCTGTGCCATGGTTTTGTCCTGCAGTACAAGAACTGGTTCAGAACCAATCCCGAATGAGTTACAACCTTGTAAAATTCAGGGAGAAGCAGTGGTGAAAGGTTATTGAGTAGTGTTACACTGCTTATGGGAAATAATGTGCTGGTCTCACCACACACAGTCCACAACATTTCTGAGAGAATTAACTTCTGATTATTAGTAGTGAGGACTTTGGAGCTAAAATAAGATTGTGGATTCGGACCTTTTTGCCTAGTGCCCCATGCGTGACACCACATATCCTGTATTTTATCACCAACCATTATGATTCTTTAGTCCTGGTACAACGAATAATCCATTTAGAATAATCCATTGTACAGGGAATAATCACAGGAGAGATCATTTTGTAACAGAATATCCTCTGTCTGATTTTTCATCCTTTTGTTACGGCAGTTGTATCAAGAAGTTTTGCTAGCCTCAGTCAGATGCAGACAGAGAGCATCATGAAAAATAAAAAGCAGAACACAGCTAACTTTTTGAAATAGTTACTGCTGACATGAAAGAAACACCAAGGAGAGAATAATGCCTCAGCTTCTGACTTTGTCACAATTTGGGAAAAACTTTCAGAACCACTGAGAGTCACTTTCACATTACAACTTCAAAACAGCTGGGAATGTGTGGGCTGGATTTTAAAAGGAATCAAGCAAATCAATCAGCACATACGCATTTATATTGCTGTTTTGCCAACACTCACATTTTAAAGCCAGAGCTGAAGCACCATCTACCCTTTTCCCTCACAACTGACTTCACGAATTAATCAAAGCCGGCAAAGTGCCACCATCCAACAGCTAATGCCAGTGCAGAATCATTATTCAAATCCTTCAAAACAAGATGCTTAAATTAGCCTGAGAAACATCTGCCTTACCTGTTGGGTCTTGTAGCTGTGCAAAGACAGCCCTTATAATTCAGTTCCCTTTCAGCAGAGGGCAGGTTAACTGTGATAACAAAAGGCAGCTGTGATCACAGTGACATGCAGCATAAGCATGGGAAGAGAAAAAAGCATTTCAGAATCAAATATGAGGGCTAATAAGTGCCTGACCTGACTTGAACAGCTCTCTGTAGAAGAGTGTAGTGGCAGGGGGTAATGAAGAAAAACCCAACAGTATGTAAGGTCTATGGAAGAAAGTGCAGCCTCACTGCACTTATTACACTAAGGACAAAGCAATTTAATACAGCAGAGGGATAACATTTATTTATTTAATAATCTATTGCAAGCTAGTCTTCATAGCTACTTTTACACTTTGTGTTTCTTTGTTGTCCTCTGTTAGGTCCCTTACAACCACCGTCTCTGAATTCGTTTCCTGTTTAGCAGAACCTTCCCTTTACACCAAAGTGTAGTTGCAAGTGGCACAAATAGGTAAAGCTACTACAACAACAGAGGTACTGACCTTAGCTGACTACTGATTTCAGTGCCTTTCATTACACAAGAAACTCTCAGACTAATCAGCTTTGCATTGGCAGTACCTCCACCCCAGCTTGTAATACAATGGTTTTTATGTGTATTACAATCACAGCAAGTGTACACAGGAAGAAACATGTTTCATATTAAAAGGGAAAAACTCAAGTAAAGTCTAAAACCAAACGGCAATTTGGAACATTTCAAACATTTATTTTCCTCATGAGAGAAGACTGCAAGAAGCCAAAAAACCTACAGCCTAACATGCACTAAAGAGCCCATCAAACTTGAGATAGTCCTGGTGAAATGTATTTCAGCATCAGCTCTTACACAATCCTTAAAATGCGTAATAACAGCATAGGTCTTCAGCTATGGCAAAGTAAAAGAGTCATTGCTTATACCTGGTCTTCAACAGGCAACTAAAACTGTCAGATCTCTTCCTCTGTTTTACACAACAGTTCTGTGCATGATAAATGCATCTTGAATCACTTCGTCTTCAAGGCAAAGGCTGTTTTGTTGTTGTTGTTGTTGTTTGTTTGTTTGTTTTGTTTTCTGCTGTTTGTTTCTGTGTAGGTACACCAGCACAGCAAAGAGACCTGAGACCTCCAAATTCTACCAGAAAACAAAGTACACATTTCCAAAAACAAACAGTAAATGGAAAAGAAGAAACATCACAAGAAAGGCAAAATAAGCAAGTTCCCTCCTGCAGGACTCTAAATGAGTGCTGACAGTGGCTTATACAGGTGGGAGATGGGCAAAAAGGAGGAAGAAATTAGATTGAAACCATGTGTCAGCTCCCAAAAACCTCACCAAGCATTAGTTAAAACATTAGCAGAGAGCCAATTATGAAAAAAATATATATATATATTCATATTACATAGGCACTTCATCATTTCTTCAGCATCTTGAAGGCGTATGTTCTTCAGGGCTGGTGCAATCTGTGCATATTTGTAATCGGAATGAACTATTTTTAGAAGACGAACAGGATTGCTGCAGAGTAAACATTAGTTTGGGTCCAAAATCTAAGACAAAGCAATTCACTCACTGTTCACTTGACAGAACACCACAGTGCCAACAGGAGAATCTTATCCTCCTATTTTTCATGTGGGAGTTTTTGACTTTATTCATTTTTTTAGGCAACCATTGGCTCCAGTTGATAGTTCATTCCTTCCTCAACCTTTTCACTCCCTAGACTCAGTGACACTGTCTCCCTGGGTGCACATTATTCCCCACAAATTCCCCTGTTTGTCTTTGCAGATCATGCTGGATCCTTCAGCAAATTGGTTCTTTGCTTTTGGATATTTGCATTTTTCAACATATTTGGTTTGGTGCGAAAGAAGAAGGAGCGGTGGAGAAAAAAGAATCTGCTCAGAGACGGGAATATACCTCTCAGCACGAATAAAGCCAACTACAGATCCAGACACATTTTCAAAGTAATTTCCAATGAAAGTTAAGGAAGAATAGTATTTAGGGGATTTTACACATATATGTGCGCATGTATGTGTGCGCATTTATACACGCATATATAGCACAGTTACTAAGGCCAGAGAATGCAAAGTATAAAACTGTATTTTGTAATTCTTTCAGTTCTAAGGAGTGAAAAGGGCACTGCTCAGCTAACAGGTACCTTAACTTGTCATATCACCTTAACAAAAAGCAGCCATGCAAATTTAAAAATCACCTCACAGACAAGAGCAACTGTTAAAAAGAGCCTCTCATTTCCCTGATATTGATCCTTATGGACCACTGAAGTTCTAAATTATCTAGGAAAATATCTACAGCTCTTGTTTTATTATTTTTTGCCTATGTCACAGCCTTGGAAAACCAGACAGACCTACTGGCCCTGCCCACAAAGGGATGCTGAAGGTGAGTGGGGCAACAGTGCCAACCTGCTTGCAGACAATTTGTGACTATTCTAAAGACAGAAAAAGTCATCTGGATTTTTTTCATGAGCCAGAATAGAAGCTCTTCAGGCACTAACTGATAGATTGCAGATATTTTGGTGATAAGCTCCTGGATTCACAAAAGGACCTTCTTAATTGAGTTGGGGTTTCTCAACCATGACCTCCTAGAATTGCCGGAATTTTACTATCTGTGGTAAACTGTATCCTAACATATGATGCAGTTACTTGTTACTCGAATTACATTCTTTCAAAAACAGTTTATGATAGTCTGTCTCTTCCTCTTTCTTCAAAGAGTATACAGTGTCATTTTGGAGTACAATGGTATTTCCTTAATATACACCGCTTTAAAGGTGGTAGTAATAGTAGTGTCTGGGATATAGAAGACAGCTCTGGACAGTAACGCATTCTCAATTAAGGTGTTATTCTTATGTTAGCATATAGTTACTTCCCTTTAAAAATCTCACAAAAACCACCAACAGATTTAAAAGCTTTTTTTTTTTTCCCCCCACTCTTTTTCTGGACTTAATTAAAATCATAGTTAAGATCCAGATAACAACAAAGCTAAAGACTTAAGAGCAAAGCCCATCGCTGAACATCTCTTTATGGGCAGGTAATCCAAGCTAGCAATATATTTAAGCAGTGAACAGCACTACAAATGAATGCAAGTAAACTACCATGTAAACAGAAAAAAAAGTCTGCAAGGTTATGCTAGATGTAAGCCTATTTTAAAACCACTTCAACCTTCTGGCTTTTCTCTGCACCAGAAATTCTGGCTCTAGTCTTCAGCTTCCAACATTCTTGCTCTATTTTAAACAGCTAGGCACAACTAGTCAAGCCTTTGAGAGGCAAAGTGGAATATGCAACTCCATTTAGCATTAATGGGAGCTGTGTGTTCATACAGCTACACATGCTGCTAAAAATGTGCTTCTTGGCTCACAACTTTAAAAAAAAAAAAAAAAAAAAAAAAGTAAAGGGAAAAAGGCTCACATTTCAGATATTTTCACAGAGCACAAAAGAAGACTATTACAGTGCAGTTGTTAAAGGTAATATAAACTTCTACATAAAAGCAAATCAGGCCTGCAGTAAAAGATTTGAACACCAAATCACAATGATGTGTTAAGTCTCTTACACTGATATATAAAATGAGTCAGGGCATTTGCATGGATAGAATATTGTGGACATAACTCAGCTAAATCTTGAAAGTTGCTACCAGCAATTATTTCCAAAAGTTTCCTGCTCTGCATCATCTAAAGCAAGAGTATCACTCTAAAGAGAGAATCTGAAAACATCTGTTTTTGTTAATTTGGCCTTAAGTGTTAAATTTGCTGTTGCCATCTTGAGCTATGTCAAGACCGTTTAAATAAAAGCTGTGACTTGCTAAATCCTGTCCCTAGCTAATTAAAACCATGATTTTGAAGTATGTTGCTTAATACATTCCCTTTACACACTGTTCACTGTTTACAGACATACTAAAAAGTTGCACAATCTTCAAGGTTGCAAATACTATGGGAAAAGAGAGGAGAATGTGAATTTGAGAGAACCCTTGGAGTACCTAAATAAATAAATAAATAAATATGTTGTAATGCTGTACTCCTGTGATTAAAGGGAAGAGGGACATTATAAAAATGCAGAAAATCCCTTGGTTTTCAAAGAGATATATTTTTAAATGGATAGCGCTTCCTCATAAACATAAATCAGACAAATGCAGGTTATCATCTGAGGGAGATGGCTTATGATAAATTGTTTCCACTGTCCGAATATTGACAAAAAACAACATTTAGAATTAATAACTAAACTGTAAAACCTATTTCAGGAGGAATTCAAAGCACTTATTAAGCACATAGCAGCTTCTTAATCTTGCAAATCTTTTATTTAATTACAGTTTGAGATAACCCAGGAACAGCTCTATGGCTGTGTGCTCCCTTCCATCTCAGATCTATCCATTGTCACCCAGCTGTTTCAGTTACGGGCTGGTTGCATCAGGAACTGCCTTTTATATAGGTAGCAAAACATTTTCCTCATACAGTCAAAAGGAGTTCACCATCATTAACACAACCGGAGTTAAGAATATCAGTTGAGGGATTCCTGCACAGAAACCTCACACACGAGCAACCTCCGATCACTGGTTAAGTTTAAATCTGGAGCCAAACGTCATCATTCTGGTTCCTCTCTGTCCATCAGTCAGCTTTCTCATGCAGCTGTAGCAAATTACAGCTGCAAAAGCATTATCTATCAGTTATTGAAGAATGGCTAATGATTGCACATCACAGTAAAGCTCTTTAAGTCGGAAGAGATAAAAACATATTCTGGCTGCTGTCAGAGTACGCAGCTTTTTGACAGTAACCACATATAACATGCAGATATACGTGCAGAAGGAAAGAAATATACTGGGTTACACCCACATGAGCCAGGAACCTCTTAACGTTAAAATTTTTCACCTCCCTGGAGGCAATGAATTCTTGGCTCATCCAAAATATTTGAGACAATTATCTGTCACAATCCATGTCCCTGAAGCTTTTTCCATAGCAAGAAGCAGCTTGTGCAACCAAGCAGCATTCTACTTCTGTAGCAGATATTAGTCATAGTCGTAAAAGGACTACTTCCTCACATCCTAGGGAAAATGTAGCAGTGCTGTAACTTAGCAATATTTACAAAAGGGCTAGTGATCTCTATCAGTTCTCCACCACTTTTTCTCTCTTTCTCTTTTCCTCTCTCTTTTTTTTTTTTTTTTTCTCTATGCTCCCCTAGTTATTTGTAGACTGCAACGTTCAAAGGCAAGGATGGGTTTTTACTTTGAAGATAGCCTAAGTGCACAAGGACTTGACCACAGTCTCAGCTGTAAAATACGTAAGTAGCAGTACCATTGCTGAGAGCAGTCAAGAAGGGAAAGAAGAGCAGGACTCCAAACTGTAACCTGAAGATCAACAGAATATTTCCCCATCCTGAAAAGGATATCAGGAAGCTCACCGCTTCCACTGAATGGATACAGAGATTGCAAGGACATAGACTTCACTGCCAAACATCCTTTAAAGAAATGTGTTAACTGGGGACCAGCCATCCCGTGGTACCCTGACATGAAGACCACCGTGTCCCTTTCACCACAAAGTGAGTCCAGGCAAGGGGAAAGTCAGTCTGAACATGTGCAAGGAGAAATGTGACAACACAGGAGAGGCTCCTGATGTCCCAGTTCAAGTTTCAGCTGAGTAAGAGATCTGAAGGCATTTTCTGCTTGCATTTTGGTTTTCTACAGTCTAGGCAAGGAAAAGTCTACTCAGGAAAAGTATAAGGGAAATGAGATATTCCAGGGGGAAAAGAATAGAAAAGTTCTGAAAAAAGCTTTTTTTTTTTTTTTTTTTTGAAAAAGTAGAAAAGACTTTGTAAACTTAGAAAAAAATCTCATTTACATAAGACCTGAATTCATTCTGAACTTAATGGAATTACTTCAGTTTCCCATTTGTGTGATCAAGAGTAGGATATGAAGCTCACTGCAGACTAACTAGATTTCTGAGCTTACTCTCAGCCTGAAACCCCCATACATTAGTGTGATACGCAGACACTGTAACACAAAATCTGTTCTTATCTTTTTCAATACGGTACCACGTCTATTATATTCTACAACTTCATTAGCAGGAATAAATTCAATCAATATTTCAGCAAAGAATGAAAGCCGATTGTGCTTCTTATTCATGATCTCCTAAGGAACTCAGTACTATATCAACGACAGCCTCACACAGCATTAGTAAGAAGTGTCTGAAGTAATTATTTGCAGACATACTGGACAATTTTATGTAATTTTTAATGAGGAAATTCCTGAGACAGTGATCCATTTAAGAGTAAAAGAATCACAGTACTTTTACATGTACTGTATTTCTTAGGCTGAATTCAGCACCAGTGTGTCAATGTATATATGTATATGTCCATTGACACTAGCAGAGTTGTGTCCACTTGCAAAAGGGTTAAACTGGAGCCCGTGTAACCCTGATAAGTTAAACATTGCTAAAGTCAGGTTGCTCATAAGGGGAAGAACACAGCCCTTTACTAAGACAGAGATCTTCTGTAGTTTATTTATCATTAACAGAAAGTGTTTTATAGCACTGCATAGAGGTTGCCATAAAACAACGTTTTAAGGCTCTCTCAACCATATTTCAGCCATAAATGTCCTATAGACATAGCAAGTAAAACTACTGAGGTTCAATATTATCATCTTTATTACAGATGACCTCACTATTGTGTTCTCTATAAAGAAAAAATATTAAACCATTAACATAGTCTGAATCCTAAATTAATACAGGTTTACTACTCATATCTAGATCTAAATGGCCTTACTTGCAGAGTAATTATTTTCCTACAAAAATTTTGTTGACAGCCCCATTAATGGTGATCAGACCAGAATAAATGTTACCTCTTCTACTAAAAAAGTGACTTCTGTGGCAGAGTGTACCATATATTAGTACGCATCCATCAGCGATTCAGTTTTCAGTGAAGTTTTATAATGAATGACATATTAAAAGACAAGGCACAAATTTATGAAAATTCGGTCATTTACTATGTGTTACAATGCTTAAATAGCTGACACAGCTATACTGTTTAATCCAGATATTTCTATTCCCCTTATACACTTCTCCTCACTATTTTTCAATATGGTTCCATAAAGCAAAGATATTATTACAAGCTGTATTATTGCAGCTCATAAAGATTTTTATAAAAATCCAAAGGAGACAGTAGAAAAAATAACATTACTTATTGTTTCATTATTTTTTAAAATAAGATGCACATGTTTGATGCTAAAATGTGTTTCTGCTTAATTGCAGCTCTGTGCAGCCTATTTCTGAAAAACGCCAAAGCAATTTCTAATGCCTTCCCTCAGAGTAAGAGCAAGTGTTCTCACTTTTGAGCCTCTTCCATTGCATTATTCTGTGGAACTTCACAGAATTTGTCTAACTCATTCAGATGTTCTCAGATAAACAATACCTGATTTATGAAGACAGTCAGTTTTACTTGAACACAGATTTAAATCACTAACCAGCCTTTCCTATAGTAAAAATAATCCTGTCTGCAAAAGTCATACTTCAGTACAAAGCAGAGTTGCTTTGAAAATGGTTCCCATCATACCCAAAGAACACTTTGCTCATTATGAATAACAATGATTGCATCAGATTGGGTGGGTGAGGTGGGGTGGGGAGGCTGTAACTTTTTTTTTTTAACGATTTGGAAAAAATAAAATTAAAATTAAAAAGAAGCCTTCTTACCAATTTCAATTCCCTCCCCCCAACCCCAGAAGGTAAACACAATTTTTTTTTTTCTTCTAGATTTAACTCTAAAGTACTGCTGGAGATAGGACAATTAGCGTGGCTGCACCAAAACAGAACTGTGAGCACTGGTCTACAATAGCAACATGTCCCCATAAATTTTGCCAATAAACTTCCGGGAATTTGCCTAAAAACCAGAACGTTCCTAAATCTTACTGCTTTAATAGGCCCCAGCTTCTTCTTTCCTTTTCCTTTGGCTGTTACTGTTTCTCAAAAGGATAGCACAGAAACCAATTACAGAAAGTTACATTCTTAGGGTTTTAAGAATGAAAGAGGGCCTAGAGAGATATGCAAGCTTCGTCAACAGTGTGTTCTTATTATTCACCTTGATACAGCTTTTGTACATTGTGCTCATCATAGTTCAATAGTACCTGACAAAACTAATGCTAGTTTTCATCCAACACCAGCTTGTGATGTTAAATAAGAAGCTGTGTGCGTGAACGTGCTTTTAAGCACTACAGTGCACCAAAGAATGAGCTGTTTTCAGCTAACATTGAGCCACTAATGATTTTAATGAGAGTGCCTTCTGGATTCATATTTTTTTCATAAAATACATCACACTAAAACAAAATCAATGAGAAACATTAATTAGGGCCTTTTTAGACGCCTTCTGTGGTGTTGTTTTTCTTTTGAGAAGCACCAGATGAAGAATGCTGTGCTTTATTTAAGCTAAGTTGTTTGACATTTAGATGAGAGAAAAAAGAGAAAAATACTAACAAACACAGGAACAATTTTTGACAGCTCTTTGTCATGCAAGAGAGAAAAAAGGGGACCGACTGTGAGATACTACTTTGAAGCCCTGGAAATTTGTAATGAAAAATTTAAGATACAAGAGAGGAAGAAAGATGAGCTATTCATTTGGTTCTGCATATATTAACACTTGTAATTCAAACTAAAGGTTTGCTATGTGTTTTCATAATTTTGACTCTAATAAATATCTTGGAGAATTGCTTTGATATTCTAAGATCATGCGTGTAGCTTGCATCCATTAAGAAAAATGGGGAACAATCATCATCAGCCCTCTTGGCGCTAATGAGAAGGTCATTGCTCTTTAATTATCATAGACATGAAACTGAAATATTTCAAAGGGTTTGTGGAATACAGTGGCTATAGGCAAAGCTGTGTATCTGTTTATAAGTCTGTCTGTCACAGAGCAAACCAAGTAGGATGTGTATCTTCCATTCTGTAGCCTCTCTGCTTTTGTGTATATTTAATTTTCAAGTTTGTATCGCGGTTTCTTGCACATTGGATTAATCTGGGAAATTTAGACCAGCTATTAGCAGGGGCTGAGTAGGAGGGAGGAGGGCACGGAGAGGAGGAGAAAAAGGGGTAGAGATGTGAGAATAGTAAAATGTTCCTCATCAGGAGGCATTGTGAAATAAGTACTAGTGTGTTGTGTGACCTTATTTCCCACAGTAGGGGTGTTATGAAGAAATAGAAACGATGAGGTGTTGCAGGAAAATATTAGCAAATTAAAAATCTGTGTTTGGCATTGGTTGTGATCTCACTCATATTTCCACCCTTGCAAAGGAAGTGGCTACATGGGGAACAGACACAGTCGAAGCAACAGATAGAGCTGAAGCAAAGCAGGGGGTGGAATCAAATGTAAAAGTGAGTTTTTTTCCTTGCTGAAATTCCCCAAACCAATCTCTCTGTACTCTAGTACAGAAGAAAAATAAGTAATTCCCCTCACACCTAGTATGTTGACACTAAGTATATTTCGGGATTGTATTGGCTGAATAGCAAAATTTTGAATTGCAGTAGAATTGCACAGACAATTTTAACTTTAGGAATAGGTGACCATCCTTGTCTTTCATGCAAGTGAAAGACGAGCAGAAAGAGAAACTTCCTCTCTGAAGACGAGAGAGAGCAAAGATCCAACCTTTGCATACTATGTCCATTTTGTTTGGATTACTACTACTGAACAGCTAACTTCTTTCCTTGTACACATTTCTTTTTCCTTTGGGGGTAGTTACATTCACAAAGAGATGGAAGGAGAGACAAAAAAATTAAAACCAAAATGAAAATAAAAAGGAAGCATTGAAAATGTCAGCAGTTAGCCCTAAATTCAAGCAAAAAAATAGTTTCTAAATCTCAAATTAACAAATATTTCTCAAATTTTAGAAAACTTTTATTTGCCAGATATGGAAGATTGATAATGAAATTTCAATATAAATTGGCTTATAGAACTGTCATTCCCTTTGATTAATTTTCATTACTGAGACATGCTGTTAACTTTTCAATGAAGTAATGCAATGGCAAACCTTTATGACATGAAAAGCTCACCTCTATCCATCAACCCTCATCTGAGAAGCCAGCTTAGGTGGAGTTACATTAAGTAAGGAGGGAGAAATATTGACCTTTCTGTGAAAATAGAAATTAGCTTTCTTTCCCTTGTTCAGACATCAGGCCAGAAAATATTCAAGAAATTACAAAATTTCTTTCGTAAAAAAAAAAAAAAAAAAAAAAAAAAGACTTTTTTTTTTTTTGGTCCATTATAATACTTTACATACAACAAGGGCAGACAAAAGCTTTAGTCCAAAAGGACAATGTAACGCTCAACTCCTTTTGGACAGTAAAGCCAGAACAGACCAGTGTTTGCACAGATCTCATTTTTTCAACTGGCAAGGCAAACCAAAAGAACTGGATGCTGGTAGATAACCCTGAAACCAGGCAAAGTGCCCTTATCCTCAAAGAAGGCAAGTCTCCAGCTAAGTGATTCTGATTTAAAAAAAAAAAAAAAAAAAAAAGGCCTTTTAAATACCAATATAGACATTTTCAGAAGAGTTTTCCCTTGAGATGTACATATGTAATGTGGTACAAAAAGATCAGATTGCCATTGTCAAAGAACTACTTGGATAATCATTTTCAGGTTGACTAAATTGTTATGTTAGAAGAGAGTCAGATCCCTAAATGTACCCCCATCAGAGGGACTCAAAGGAAACTGTGTGCTAATGACAGTCTTGCTCATGAAGAAAGAGGTCCATTGGTTGGATTTCAGAAGTAGATATTCCTGAGAAATAACCATGTCCAAAATTCCATGTGAGAAAGGCCAAACTAGGTAGAGAGAAACGCCACACACAGGGGCTTTAGTTGTTCTCTTCCTTCTGTATGCATGAGAAAATTTGCAAGCATGTACAGAGAAGGCAGACAGGAGGCTTGAATCTTCGTTCTAAATACATTAGAGGTGGAAAAAAAAGATTTTCTAAAATTCTAAAGAAGTTCAAAAGCAAATTATTTAGTTCTTTTGGTCCTTGTGCTCTCTCTTTTTGCTCAACCTTCAGAAAAAATGGTGCTCTGCAGGTTCTAGCTGCTGTTACTGAACAGATGAGAAGCAAAGTAAATGCTTATAGCTGAGTTGGGGCCATTTTATCTCTGAATAAATTAGAGCAAACAGCACTAGGGAACAGTTTTCCTATTTCTAAGTATTAGGCTGCTGGAAATATTTACCATGTTCCTAAATACTTGTCTTTCACAGTATCTTAGAAGCACAAAAACAAGGTGCAACTTGCATTCCTTTTATTTGTCTCTAGTTTTTTGCAGCTCAATATCCAGAAATATAAATGACTTTCTACTTATATAGCTAATTTATTCAAATCATTCCTAATTATACCGCCCTCTTTCTTTAATTTGACTACCCTTTGCTTGTACCTTTAGCATCTTAAATCCTTCTGCCATATGTTTTTCTTGATCATTATGATATCAAGTGAATTAAATTAGTGCTGAAGCTGATCGTTGTGGTACTTCATTTTTCTCCTTGTGCCTTAACTGACTTAACTCACATGTACCTCCTTGCCTTTGCTATCAAAACAATGTTTCAAAACTACCAGTTCAGGTAGTACACTGCCCTGCATGATGTTTGCAAACCTTGCCTGTAAATAGGAAAGGCTTTCATGAAGCATTGTATTAAAATATTCTAAAAGAAAACGAAGGCAGAAGAAATCTCAAAATGTTACAGGACAAAAAACAAACAAACAAACCAAGAGCAAACCAAGAGCAAGTTGAAAGCAGTATCTACAATTGAAAAAGAATAATCTAACTTCTAAGTATTTTCTTTCCTTTGTCAACTCCCCAGTTCACTGTGATTAACAGCACCAAGGACACAAATTTGCCACTGATGGAATGGGAAAGGGGCTGTTCAGTCAGTATCCCTTGCTCCCACAAGAACCAAGTACCTCAATAGACAGGATGTTCATCGAATGCATGGAGTGCTCCCAAAAATGAGCTAGTAGATGAAGAAAACAACTGAATAAAACTCACAGGTACATAGCAACTAAAACTGTCTGGAAGCACACAGAACTGAACAGAAAAGGTCATTTTCAGGAGTTACAGGCTCTGCTTAAATGTACCTGAAAACCTGAACTATGAGATCTCCTCCACCCTCTGGCAACAGCTTTGTGTTGAAGGCAGAGGCTGTTCTGTAGCTACCCACTCCCAGGGTTCACTGGAGCCTGAACTAGACAAACGTGCTAGTTAAAAAAATTTAAACTCTCTTATGGTATCATGAAAAAAACCTACACACACATATTTAGAAATAGAAACACTTGTTAAAACTCATGAAAATAAGACTGCCGGACCTGTAAGGCAATGGAAAACCTGAGCATGAGGCAATGAATTCCTAGACCAACAGGGGCCTAAGGGGCACAACCCCGCACCTATTAATTTCATGCCATTGGCTTCAATAGGGCCATATCCAATAATGACGAGCGATACTCCTGGTGCGGTTGTTTTTATGTCGTGTTAATACAGTGTTAAGCCAGTTGTTTAAAACTGCTTTGCAGTAATTAAGTAATGGCAGTTACTGTTACATGTGTTTATTAGTAAAAAATAGTAAAGAACTGTTGCTGTAAAAAATAGTAAAGAACTGTTCTTTATATGTGGCCTTAGGGACTCTAGCTTTTGTACTCCCCAAAGTGCCCTCTCATTACTGAACTAAACGTGCCAATAAAATACCGCAGGGGATAAAAGAGTTGATATTGTTTTTCAGTGGGGATGGGAGTTGAGCTGAGCCTGAACATCACCAGAACGTCAGCTGCTGACTTCTTAGAATGGGAGCTGCCATGCAGGGAAGGCTTTCTGTGCCACTCTCGATGCAGCATCACCAGGACATGAGAGGTGTGTGGGTGGGTGAGGCTGATGCTGCAGTTTTCCTACTACGTTGTTCCTCTGCAAGAATAATAACAGGGCTGAAGTCAGCAGTAGCTGTTCAAATGAAATGTCAGATATCTGTACCGCAAAAAAACATGGAGTGTTTTTAAGGCAATACTCATATAGGTATTACAGATTTCATGACTGAAAGAAAATATGCTGGCTCCCAGTAAGGTCAAGGGAGTTTTGCCATTAGCTTCTGTGAACTTGGAATTTTACCACTGATACTGCTTCTTTCTTGTTACCAAAACCAGACATGAAACAGAAATGATCAGTATAACAAAACCAAAACCACTAATTAGGCCTAATTTCCCATTGCCATATACTTTAGGTACTCCTTAGCAGGAGTGTGAGATTGGCAATGCTTAAAAGCATTACATTCATTCATCTGACATTTGTTCACGTGACAGGGAAAATATGGAGAAACTGTCTTGGAATGGAACGATAGCCATTAGAGGCATATCTATTGAAGACTGCATCACAGAAACAAAGACACCTTGCACCCCCAAAATGCTAACAACATGCTATGAAACATCCAAGGATCTAAAGAGCAAGGGACTCCTTTTTTTCACTCAAGAAAAGAAGTTCACTCCTCCTATTTGCTGGCTTCTTCTAAATACTTAGCAATAAAAAGTGGAATTCTATCCCAGACAGATTAAGATATCCCAGCCTACAATTAAGATAACATGATCCATATAATCACCTTGTGCCAAGGGAATATTCTTTAAACTTATGTTTATATTCCAAATCTTGTTATGTTTTTCATACACATCTTTATCATGCGCTTCAGTTTTGACGTATCTTGCCATAAAGGAGAACTTTAGCAAGTTCTGCAGAAAAGTCTGGTAAAGAACAGGTAAGCCTAAAGGTAGCATTTCCAAAAAGCTGAGTAGCACGCAATAGTTAGCATACTCGAACATAAGATGATTTCTCGGGTCAAAATTTGCTTTGCACCAATCACTGCTCCAAATACTAGCCACAGCATCTTAAAGACAACTTTGTCATTAATTTTAGTTCCAACACTGCCAATAAGTAACTCCTATGCACATCTGACTAAAAATTTAGGCAGCAATAGTCTTAAAGAAGATTCTTGTTAAACTGTTTTCTTTCTCCTCAACTCCTTATTTGAAGCATATTTTTAATTATGCATCATTGCCCACACATAAATTCATTTATGTATATTAATTTTTGCTCCACTTAGCAGAGTGGTCACTTAATTAAATGTCTTCAGTTGTTTTAATGAAAAGAAAAAAAAAAACAGCTTAAACAGAATGTTGTAACACTATACATTTAAACATACTATTTGTTGCCTTTATTTCAGTCCATTTGTAACACTGATACTAGGACATTTGTGGAACCAATATTAAAAAGTAATATACTTTTCTAAAGCCCTTAGACTGTTTAGCAGATTTTTAAATTGAAATCAAAATTATACAGATTTTTCATTCTGATAATTTTACCAATTCACTAATTCTTTAATCTTTACAGGTCATTGAACAGCTTCACATTAATGAGATGTAGTTAAGAACAAATTTTACAGTTTTTCTTTTTTCTCTCCTTTTTTTTTTTTTTGAAAAATGTTGCATATCATTTGCAAATTAGAAAGAACTTGTTCCATTTATGGTACATTTATTTAAAATAATCGAATGCATGAGAGCCAGCTGAACACTGTGTGCAATGACGCTTTAAAACAAATTACCATTTATTTATAAGGAAGAAATAGACTTTTAAAAAGCACACAGACCGCATTTCATTATTAATGGTGTTCTCCATGCAAAACTGATTTCTTTCAATAAGATACAGAAACAAGAGAAAACTCAAATAAAAGGAAAAAAGCCTATCCTGGGGACAGGCATATTTTGCATATTAGAAATTCATAAAACACAGACAAAAACCGATGGCACCTGAAGAGCATGTACCAGGAATTTCGGTGGCAGCTTCTCTGCAGCTGCTAGACAGTCTCAAACTACACAGTACTGTAGATACCATGTTTAAAAGGAAGTCAAATTACTCAACATAGGCATGTAAAAACTTCCCTTTCTTCCAGTATGTATAATGTATTCAAGAAACATTTCTACCATCAGATGTCTGAAAGAACTGATATTTCTAAATTATTGTAGATTGCAATTTCACACTGTGGAAACAGTGAAAGGTAATTACTTTGGCTTAAGTACGTTAAATTACTATTATTCTTTACCAGATACTACTAAATTGAACAGACTGCTTATCTTTCTAAATGGCAAGTTAGCCACCTACAGCTTCTCAGACCAGGCTCTGTGTGTAGAAGTATGTATACACTACTCATGAAAGTCAACACTCCTTCCTGTCCAACAGGTCGATTGTTATTCAATGAAGGAAAATTGGTTTGCTGAACGACAGCTACATGTCTGAGCTGTATATCGTGACCTCTGTTCAAGCAGATTCTCTAGACTCAATCGGAAAAGCCTGCCAATTGTTCATTGGACTCCTCCAGGACATCATTTGAAAAGCAATTTATATCATTTATAAACAGCTATTTCATTACAGAAGAGCAGCAGTCAGGAACAAAGATATTTTGGTTGGTAGATGGTAGGGGTTTTCTTTTCTCTTTTTAAAGAATAATTAAAATTCCACAAGTATATAACTATTATAATCTCAGCTTGCTCATTCCCTTGCACTTTAGCTCCCTCTTTCATTTAGCAAGAATCTGACCTGTAGCTTCATAGCTCAAAATAAAGAAGTACTACAAATTTCTTGCTTAATTTTAACAGAAGTGTAACATTGAAATATATGCAGATTTTCTTTTGAGGCAGTTTTGGGAAAGGCTCAGAAAAATGCTCTAGATTCAAAGACATGAATTGTTTGGTAATGGTGAATAAGCACATGATAATTCCAGAAAAATTCTTAGGATAGACTGATGATGTGCATAAGGCCTAGAACCACTGTTACTAAAGAGATTGCTGCTAACAAGCAATAGAATTTGTTATCAAGCAACAAGAATTTGTTAAGAGGCAATAAAAATTTGTTTTTCATATTCAATTCATATTGGAATATGAATGCTTGATAACAAATTCTTATCTGGCTGATGACCTGATAACAATTCCAAATTATTCATTAGTGATCACTTTAAGAGGTATTTCGCAAAATCCTCAACTAATACTCTTTTCTCTCACTTAAAAACCTATTTGCATGATCCCTGGAATGTTAAAATTGAATTTTCAATTTCAATGTAGCTGCCAGCTATTGTCATTGAGGAGATATTTTTAATTTTTTTTCTTTTTTCTTTTTTTTTTTTTTTTCCCTCTAATAAGCTTCCTTACACAAGTTCTTAGCAAAGAAAACAGGGAAAGTCAGAGATCCTGGGGGCTCTTTCCAGCAATCAGCTCCTCTGATGACCTTGCTTTCCACCTGTCCTGACGTTTGACTTGTGCAGCCTTGGGGAGCGACATGGGCTCTGCATACGTCCTACTTATTCATTATACTGCCTTTCTGCAGTGAAGGGCTGCTAAGATGTGTTAGCTTCCCTCACCCTTCATTCCCTCATTTTTACTTGACCACCTCACTATCAAATGGGGAGAGAACAACGTGCACAGGGCTAGCCCACTTCACCAAGCCAGACCGTGCTCAGACATTACCGTGTCTGCTAACAGCTGCAAGGACAAAGATCTCCTTCAGGATTCAGAATAGATACTTGGGAGAACTATCTTTCTCTTTATCACTCCTCTCTGCTTCCTCTTCTCTAAACACAGGCAGAAGGCAAAGACGCAACAGAGCTCTGGAGGGAGAGAGGGTAAAAAAGTGAAGACAGAATATACAGGGGGGGAAAAAATAAAACGTGTTCCTGAAATAAGGTTTTGGAAAGTTCTTCTTGGTCACCATCCATTGCTAGCATCCAGACAATGTAAAGAAGAGAGAGGACATGATAGTTTGCCTTCTTCCTTCTCAAAGCTCCAATATAAGGAAAAGACATGTCCACCACCTCAAAAATGATGGTCTTTCTCAAGGACAAGAGTTTCTGAAAGCCATAACACATAACACATTTCTTACTACAGCTTCCACCACAGTTAGGCCATTTACAACACATTGCTTCATTTTTGGTTCACTCATTATGTGATTTGCACCCTTTTCTTCATGCATTACCTAATAGAAAGTGCTTAATCTAACCACTAAAATTAAAGCTTTGTAAAAGAATCTATTTTCAGCTGTGTTGTAGCTGAAATATGTTATATAAGCCTCTGGCCAGCCAGTTTGAATGAATCTGAAGTACATCAGCTTGAATTTAAATAATTTCTGTAGAAGTTCTTTTAAAACATGCTTGGCTTGAGATGATAAACTAATAGAGTTACAATTCATACAGACATGATTTAAATTATTATACCTTTAACATCCAGGCAATATAAATTTTTATATTAGTAGTTTTTGTCCCACATGTTTAAGTATAACACGTACAGCATATCCTCTGGCCAGTAAATCTAATTTCTTCTTCTTCTGAAAATTCAAAACTGGTCTTGCCATATCTTTTTGGAACCAGGCTGACACCTTTTTCCTAAGTCACAGGGATTTTTCCTTGCAAAATTACATTCTCCAAAAAGTCAATGGGAGACCACTAAAGTACTCTTTGATTTAGAAGCAGAAGAATTGTGTGTTATTCTTCAGTTGTGATCTAATGATCGTACCAGTGTTGAAGTTTCACAGACTTGCTGCATGCCTTAGAATGATGGAAGTGCCACTGTCAGGAAGTATACATACTGTGACCACAAGAAAATACGTTGCAGGAGTAAAGGTAGTAACAAGGAAAACCAAAAATCCTTTTTCTGCAGTTCTACCCAGAATTTCAAGCTGCTTCAGATTGTCAAGGCATGAAATCTGGCCTGAATGTGGTCTCTCAGGATCTGACTGAGTGTAATGTTCCAGGTTAATCTCTAGGTAGTTTTTGCCATTTTGCATTTTGTGCCCAGCTCCAGGTTGCTCTCTCTTATTTCAGACAGCAGCCTGCACTCCTCTGAGCACCCAGCTGTTCTTTTGTCTGAAAAAGTTCATCTCCTGTAATTCCCGCTTCAGATGAGCTGGGTGGGTTGAGAACAACCTGGCACAAGTACACATGCCGACACCTTGCCTCTACTCCAAGCTGGGTTGGTTTGCCTGCGTTACTGACATTTCTCTTCATCACAAAAGAGGTGAAGCTCAAGAAGGGTCACAGCCAGAAAAAGGAAGGCTTCTTACAAACTGCTCTTCCCCTGTCAGCACAACCTCACTTCCAGCTTGCTTTCTCTACAGCAGCAAACCCTGCTTGTCCTGGGCCCCAGGCAGATTTCTGTGTCTCCTCAGGCCACTACAGCTCCCTGTAACCTCCTGATAAAGGAGCAGAGCCTGGCCCCTGCCCTCCTAGGCTCTGTCTTCTGGGACCACTGCTAACATGAGCCAAAGGAACACGGCACAACCATGGTCGAACAAGAGCATCCAAACAGCCATGACCTCCTTCCCCTTCCCACGACTTTAGGGAAAGTCAGAGCACATACATGGAAAATAGCTAGAGCTATTGATATCATTATAATTGTAAAAGTTGTAGCAACGCACGACAGTTGAAGAAAAATATTTCACTGTAACACTATCAATGATTTTTTAATGTTTTGTCATGCATCCTCTGAGCTCTCCTAATCAACTCTAAATAAAAGCATCTCATACATGTATGATGTCCACTTCCTACCTCAGCCACATTTTTCCTTGAGCGGTCTCTCTGTTTCTCTCTCAGGATCATGTTCTCAAGGCACTGGCTGTAGTCAAGGATGTTATCAACAAGTGTTTCCCTTCAATTCCTAGTTTTCTATACAAAGTGCTGCCCTCCTGTATTCTCACACCTTTCTGTTTTGTTTTGTTTTTCTCTAGACACTCAGGTGGATGTCCATTAGAATGGGTTTATAACAGATACTGGACCATCTCAGGTAACATCAACCAACAGCCTAGGCCAGGAACGTTTCTGTATTTATAGCAATCCAACAGAAAGTACTTCAATGCTTTAACTGAGATAGCCGAGAAAACTTGCTCGCTCCACATGTACCCATTAGGTGAGAGACAAGCCTTAATTAGTAAACAGAAGGAAGTGGTTGTTGAGGAGCAATTGGAAGCTGAGACTCAGTTAAGTCCATTCACACATTTTTTTCTACAAGCGCTAAACTCTGAAGCAACACGCAAAGCACACAGCTACAAGGTAAGCAGACAGATGAGAAAATGGGATTTTTAGTCTCATATGACAAAAAAGGAGAAAAAAAAATGATAATCAGTTTCACACAGTAAAGAATGGAATATAAGTTACCCAACATCCTTTTTTAGAAGGGGATTAGGGACCACTTGGGCAAGACTAATCAAGACCAGAGAATTTAGACAATGAGTAGAATCAAGGTAAGAACCAGAAGTTACTGACAAGCATCTGTAATGAGGATGCTGTAGTGATTGTAGCATCTAGAAAACAGTTAATTGCACCACAGAAAAAAACATGGTACAAGAAAATAATTTTACTGAAAAGGGTAGCTGACAAATAGTTCAAGCTCCTCAAAACAAATAGTCTATAGCAAAGATTAATCCAGCAGGGGCCTTTTATACTGTGTGTCTTGCATTAATATGTAAAATAATGTATACATTTTCAGACCAGATCTGCATTTTAAAACTTAAAAGTTACTGTAACATTCTTTATTTGCAGAGACTGGTATTAGCAAGTAGTCCTATTATAACACAAAAATGGATAGGTAGTAGAATCATGCAATAATAAGAGACCCCTGGATATCATTTGTTCTAAACATCCCCATAAAAGCAAGGTCAGAGACAACAACGATTTTCTAATATTTTCCTTCTACTGGCAAGCCCCAAACTGGAGACAGCACTTGAGACGTCATCTCCCTTGCACTGAAAAGAAGGCAGCAATCACCTTTCTTGGCTTGCTGGCCGCACTCTCACTGACACGGGAGTAGGTTGTAACCCTTCCTGCCACAAGCCCAAATATTATTCTTGGTTTAACGTTCTAGCTGTAGCTGTAATGTGAAAACTGTATGCATGTCAAACAAGTTCTTAGAATTTACCCCCAAAAGTAAACATTAAAATTGTGATACGTATACATTTTTGTTTTCCTTTAAGAATACATACGTGTATATATATACACGTATAACATCCACATATATAAAGATACATATGGTTTTACAGGTAAAGTTATGGCAGCTTTTTCTTGTGACTTAGGAGAATCACACCACTTTGGCAGACTCTTAAATGACCAAAGTACTTGCACATATTGATTCTTCCTTTATTCCCTACAGATATTAGTTATTGCAGTGTTTTGGGCCAACTGAAAAATATGTTTCCAGTCATTTGCCATTGAAAGCTTATATTTCAGTTTCTAAGACACACTAGTGGCTTTTTTCCTGTAAGGAAAAGCATTAGAGATCTTCCACGTCCCCTTTGTGAAATCTGTGTGCTTCTGCTTCACTTCTCAATCCAACTTCACATGTACATCTGTCCTGTTTTAGCAGCTTAGTAGCCTTAGCAAACACAAAAACTGAGAGTAATAAATTATACTTGGTTTGAAAATGTTAGACATGAATAAAAATCCTTTTTCTTCAAAGCTCAAAAGAGATCCTTTCATAACCACTCCTGACAGACCACAGAGGATGGGATCTAGACTTCTTTTAAACAAGAGGTTGTAGATGCCAACTTTATTTCTCCAGTGGCTAACCAGACATATTAACTCAAATGGAACATGAAAGAAAGATGCCTTCCCTGTCCCAACAAACCTATTATCATGAGGACTGTGAATATTATGTGCTCGATGTTCTATGTGAAAGAACGAACAGTAAAAGCTTTCAAAATGAAGTCAGCTGTAAATGCATACTGGTTTTTTTGAACTTAAGATGTAAACTCCCATGAAAGTTGGCCTTTTAAAAAGTTACAGAACAACATTTGAAAAATGAAGATGTAGCAGATATAAAATTTCTAAATTTAAGAGTGAATTCAAAGATGAATACTTCATTGCCTTGATAAATTATGAGATTTTTCACTATATGTCTAGCTGTACTAATCTGATGTTTACAGATGATGTGTAGAACCTTCCTGCTGTAAATTTTGTGTATTTCAAAAAACAAGCATTCTCACAATTCTAACAATGTTACCTTGAATTTTAAAATGTTTGATTTTTATTTTTTTTTCCAGAATTACATGTTTTGAAATCAGCACTAATTGCAGAAGTTATAAGAAGACAAAATTGTTAGCTTCATGGTTAGAGGGATAGGTTGCAAAACATTACCTGAATATACAGATTAATTTCCAGAATATGTTCCAGGTGAAATAAATGAGTTTTCCACAGTAGTTATTCCAAAACCATGTGTTTTTTGTCTCATGGTAGAGTAGACACAGGGAAGGATAGTCTGTAGCAAATGGCATGCCCTTTTTCCAAAATGTCTTCAGTTCCTTATTCTCACATAGAAGGCCCAGGCCTTCCGGGCTACACCTCAAAATTAAGGAGATATAGCTAGACCTGCATTTCATTATTTTTGCCAGGTCTACTGTTCTTAAGACCATGTCATGACTTCTTAGGGGGTGGAGGGCAATATATCATCAGGGCCAAATCTAGGCCTAAAACTTTTTGTCTGTTTCCTAGCCCTTGCTTGCTTGTCAAAGATGGCCACCGTCCCCAAACTGCCTTGAGTTCTACCAGAGGCCCAGCAAGTCAAGCCTGTGGATTCAGCACTCACTGTCAGAACTCATCAGTCCTCCTCACCACAGAATGCGCATTTGCTGCCCACATCCTTCCTGTCCTGACGAGGAGCAACTAGTCCAGCATTGTAGTGCCCTTGTTCCCCTTCGCAGTCCTTCCCATTCTGTCAGCAGAACTCCCCCCAGCCCTTGGCCTGCACAGTGTCTAAACTCAATTTTTGCTTCATATCCCTGGAGAAGCCGTGAGCTGAAGCTGAGCCCAGTTCATACAATCATAGAATTATAGAATATCCTGAGTTGGAAGGGACCCTTAAGGATCATCAAGTCCAACTCTTGACACCGCACAGGTCTACCCAAAAGTTCAGACCATGTGACTAAGTGCACAGTCCAATCTCTTCTTAAATTCAGACAGGCTCGGTGCAGTGACCACTTCCCTGGGGAGCCTGTTCCAGTGTGCAACCACTCTCTCTGTGAAGAACCCCCTCCTGATGTCAAGCCTAAACTTCCCCTGCCTCAGCTTAACCCCGTTCCCGCGGGTCCTGTCGCTGGTGTTAATGGAGAAAAGGTCTCCTGCCTCTCGACACCCCCTTACGAGGAAGTTGTAGACTGCGATGAGGTCTCCCCTCAGCCTCCTCTTCTCCAGGCTGAACAGGCCCAGTGCCCTCAGCCGTTCCTCATACGTCTTCCCCTCCAGGCCTTTCACCATCTTCGTTCCCTATGTGCAAGCATTTACAGTTCCTGGAAGAGCATTATTGGGCAGCTCTTGTGACGAGGAACCTTCACAACGAGACTCTAGGACTAGTTCAGTCTTGGTGTATCATGTGAATTACTGTACGTTCCTCACTGAGGATAAATAACACGGTTCTTTCTGAAGCAAAACATACTCTTGGTCAAGTTTTCCCTCCTCAGTTATACTGGCAGCCAGGAGTGCATGGAAATATGCCAGAGTCAAAGTGGACTGTAATAAAGTCAATGGCATTTTATCAGATACTGTAGCTAGGGGCAGAATCTGATCCAACATTTACATTTTGAATAGAATTCTTTTAGAAAGCACTTCAGAGAAATAAAACAAAAACAGTTGATTTTCCTTGATAATATTCAATCCATGCAGTACAATTCACAGGAGGCCAATAAATGATTGTTACTGGAAACTTTGAAAAATCATTGCAAAAGAAAACATTTATACAAGTTTATGAAGACTTCTGAAGTATGGTTGATACATTCAGGTCCAAAAGGATTGTAAAGTATCAGGATATTACGCAGAGCAATGCTGATGGTTCTTACACTATTTATGTTGAATGCAGTTTCATTTGCCTTTTGCATATGGGAAAGGTTAATTCGATACCAAACAATGTTTTGATTCCACTCTAGTGAATTTCTTACAGAAACACAAAAGATTACTTGGATTAATAACAAGGGTAATAAAAATAGTTCCCGCTTTATAATACAAAGATAAACATGTATTTGTAACGGAAAACTGTATTTTCTGGAAAAAATAAAAAATTCAGACCTTGGCAAACAGGACCGTAGAAAGTAAAAACAGCTCTGAATGCTCACACCAAACTGTTTTTAGTCCCTATATTTGTTTATAGCAGAAGTACTTTTCTTAGGTCATTTTTAGTTTAAGTTTGCTACTGAAGATAGTTAAATATACCTAATAATTACAGTAGGGTTACAGCTAGATTTTAATCAAAACTTGATGCATTTTAGGGCAGCTTTTCATCAAAATTTGAGCCAACATTTTTAAGTTCATGAACGTTTCAGTAAAGCTGGGTCAGGTCTAGAATGAACCCAGATTGATTTATGGAATTGCATTAAAAAAATTATCTTCAGAAAGTTCAAAAATAAAAATAACCTCAGTAAAATAAATCAATATTATTTACTCCCATTATATAATTTTTTACCTTATGTGTATCCTACCTTGAAAAGAATACAAAGAAAGAAGTGGACAGCTGAGAGGATTCAAAACCAGACAAACATTCATGATCATAATCACAGTAATACATCCATAGAAGGAGAGCTTGTCACACTTGGAATTTTTTATTGTGGAGGAAACAGAGGAAAGAGGAATGGAACACTGAATGCACGATATAAGGGAACTTAGATGCTCCTCCTTCCCCTGCTATTATGTCAGAATAAGAGAACTTTCAGTGAAATTGAGAAAAAGACAAAACAAACGAAAACTCTAAAGTGATAATGAAGTGGCTTTTTTGTTTGTATGTATGTTACTTTAGGTTTAAGCATAAATAAAAAATAACCTGTAGAACTCATTCTTATGATCAAAAAACTGAAGGGAAAATGCAGCAACACCATCCCTAGATCTGAAACTATAAAACATAATGCTTAGCACCAAAGCTGACTAGTTAAAGAGGTTAATCTGACCCATAAGAAGAAACTCCCCTTGTGCATGTTGTCTTTCACACAAATAGGATGAGTTTTTTTAAATCATTTTTTTAACCATTAAAAAAAATATATATATTATTAGTTCTGCATTATAATTTCCCCCTATTAATTAATACTAAATTTCCTTTTTTTTTTTTTCTTCCATTTAAGAGCTACGTTAGTCTTCATGAACAAAGGATTTCTCTGAGATCAACCATCTACAACAATTCTGTGTTCTTTAGTGTATAGACTTCTAAGAAAACAGCTTGCAGAATAGGTAAGACTCTTCATTCATGGCCACTAGACATTCATTCCTCCTTGCTTTTGACCTATCAATAATCTCATCAAAAATAAAGATGATATAACAACTAAGCCTGATAATTCACATCATTCTAGCAATAATCAATCTTTATCACTGCATACCACCAGACCAGTCTGGATACCATTTAGGAGCTTCACTAAAATATTTGTATAAATTATTGCCATGAAGCTCCTCTAGGCATTTGCTAAGTAGCTAAGGTGCAACAAATCTAGTTTGACTGATAGTCAAGGAGACAGCAACTGACACCAATCAGGATGTCTGTACCACTGACTATCAGCCATAACATTTTTGCCAGAAGCCTGGGCAAATTCAAGTAGGGGACATGGAAAGAAACGAGGAGTGTCATAGAGAACTAGGGATATGTTTACTGGAAGTATGTGAAGGGAGCACAGGAGAATGCTGAAACATTATGGAATAACCAGAGGAAACCCAAATTCATGATTTCTGCACTTACTGAAACATTTATTCCTTATTCTCCATTTTCTGACTGATGAGAGATAGACCACAGCCAGAAAGAAAGTATTAGGTAAAGGTGGTCTGCTGTCGGAAAACATGGAATACATATTTTCATAAATAGCTCTAGGTATGAGAATGAGTAAATTACTGTTTCTCTTCTCAGATTCTACATGTTAATCATGCCTTAACCACTTTTCCAGTGCATTTCATTTATATTGGCTATGACATGTTGTCTGTTGGGTATAGAGAATGTGGACACTTAATGCATACTTAGGTTGCATAGCGTGCATGTCCTCCTATTGCCTTCAATGGTGTTACAGTGTAAAAGCCCATGTAGCTTAAGTATGAAGGTTAAAGTATTCACATTTACCAAGAATGATCTTGGAGCAGGCTTCCTATATGATACTTGTCCCATGCCATGTGGCTAATGTTTGCAGTAGCCTTTCACACAACCTAAGACTGTGGTTGTTTCTGCAGCAGGTATTGCCTGCAGGTACGCAAAGCTTGCAAAACTATTTTTCATTCCTCCAAACACAACAGGTATCTACAATAGTCTGAGCTGTAAAAAAAAAATGTCAATTTATTTTATTTTATTTTAGAGATGCTACTTTCTCAGTAGTCTATAAGCCATTTAGGTAAAAGGGAGATGCACACCACACTGGAAGATACAATCAGTGCAGACATTTGCATGCTGTAGGATCATCCCTCCACAACAAAAGGGAAACTTGGCTCACAGCTTGTTATCAGGATGCATCTAGAGAAAGCAAGGGGACCTACAGCACTTCCTACAGGCTGGATTGCAAACAGACAGTCCAGCCCATGGCATTTTGCAAAATTTACAAAACCAGTTCACACCTGTATAAGCAGACTAAGGGACTTGACCGAGAACACTGACTACAAGACCTGGACTTCGACTTTAAAGTCCCTTCATCTCCACCTGGTGTTGACTGCAGTAGTCTGTACTGCTTCAGGGAGAAGCCTGTCCTTGAGAGCACTTCTGATCAGCTCAGGTGAGCCACTGCAGCTGCTATATGGCTGATGAGCCAGCTCATCTGGACAACTGGGAGCTGGCAGAAATGTAGCCATGGCTCAGGATGAAACATATTCAACAACTGAGCTCCATGTGTGATGTGCATGAACCCAGTAACCTGTCCAGCCATGCATGCCTTTGGTAAGCTTTGGGAAGCTGCAGAAGTTGCAACATTCCTTTGAAAAATAAATAAAAAATAAATAAAAACACAGCTATTTCTGTCACCAGCTTCATCTGATAAAGCTATTGTCACGAGAAAAAGAAGCTAGAAAGTTATTTCCCTTCAAAATATTAAATTTAGATGAACCTTGACGTTTCTAGGTGAGAGACCAAAGTCTAGCTCCAGGTAATAGCATATATGCTCTGTGTGTCACTTATGAAATATATACAACAGCTAAGACACATTAGTTAAGAGAGGCCCATTAGTCATTTGTATGTTTACAACACAGTTCCTGCTGCTTGAACATGGTTTCTCTGGCTTGATGAAGTATATACAGAATACTATTGTGATTTTTCTGTGAAACGCTGGCTGGTATCAAGAAAATGCAAATACTGCTTAGTGCTATGAGATCTGGATTCGCGGAGTACTGTTGTAGCTGAATTGTTTGAAAAGACATATGGCATCCCAAGTGTAACAGATAGTTGAATCTCAAGGGGGAACCATTGTTCATTCATCTGGACCAAGTGACATTCTTTATGCAAGAATAATTCCTGATTAAAGGGTGAGTTTTAATAGAAACTAATTAGGCAACCTCTTTAGCCTGGGCATAATGATCAAATGAGCTGTCACACAGTACCTGATACAATGATCTCACTTGGTACAAGATTTTATTCCTTAGCAATTACACTCCCACGTTGCACTGCATGTGTTTATTGCCTGGAGCACACATGTCAAATTAAAGAGCAGCTTATGCACCTGATATTTAATTATTGCCTAGCACTACAGACAACTGGGAAATGTCAAAGCGAGCAGTCCTGCATTGGAGCAACTAAAACTGATATCTTCTTTGGCAAAGAAAAAAATAGAGATAAAATATGTATGGATGATTCAGTTGTCTTACAATTCACAGTTACAAAAAATGGCCTCCCAAACCTTAAATAATTTACCATCATGCTCAATGCAGAGAATTCTGTCAAAGCAGAAGAGTATGTGAAACAGGTTCACCAGCTCACGAGATTATTTGTATTAGATGCATCTTCACACGATTAAAGTGTTTACAAGAAAATGGTGGGACTTGAGCTGCTTTATACCAACTTGAAATACCAAAGGAATCATTTATTTATTCAGGTATGGGCTAATACACAGGTGTTAAAAGAAACATTCATTTCTACAACTCTGTTATCCTGCAGTTAACTTAAAATCATCCTTAGCTGACTGGAAATTTTCCTAAATTCCTTCATAGTCAAATCACCTCCTTAATCCTAGTTGTAATAAGGCTGAAATGAAAAGCGGCAATACTAAAAGAGATGTAAGCAAAATGTTTCCAGCAAATTGAGACATGCTAATCAAAAAGGAAAGTTTTATGGCTGCAACAGAGGTGCTGACAGTAAGGTGAGGAAAAATCCATACCGCCCCAAGTTTTGACTGCAATTTTTAATAAAGAAAAAATGTGCACGATACAAAAGAGTTTCTCTTAGTCATTGATCTGTAATGGAACACCCAAATAGAGATCTGATGGTATCCCGTGGCTAAGAAAGTTGTGTGTGTATCTTGGACCATTCTACTCTAAATAAAGGAATCTAATTACCCGTAATCTTAATTGCACAGTCTAATACTAAAAAGGCTTAATAAGAGTGCTTTTGTATTTACAAAACTGCACAGCTTGTGAAAGAACCCTCAAAACATTTGGCAGGAATCCCAGCCGAGGTATGACTGACTGGAACCTCTAATGACTACAACATGTAAACAAGTGTTTTGTTTCGACTGATAATCATTAACTTCCAGCGTCAGACTTATCCCACAAGGTTTTGTTCACTGCTTCACCAGCCTGCTTTACAAAGGCATCTGGTGCTAAGGGATAGGGAGAAAAAAAAAAAAAGTGCAGAGTGCTATACAGTGTTGTCACTCTTAAACTAAAGTGGCAGTAGGCAAATGAAAGGGTCATGAGGTAAATGCTTCTAACAAGGAGCAAGCTGCTGTGATAATTCCCACCATTCTTTGATGGTCCCTCTTACTGTGTGACTTAGTGACATAATGTGCTAGACCTCCTGGTTATTTTATTTTATTTTTTAATGAAGAAAGGTAATTTGAAACTGAGCATCTCTGAATTATTGTTTCATGCCTTGGTAGCTTTCAACATTAAACATGCACAAAAAAGGAAATTTGGCTTCCCTAACTACTGCAATACTGGAACAATCTGCATCTAAGCGCTGTGTTAAAAAAAAATAACAATACAGGAGTAGTGGAATACACTGCTACAAGGACAAATCTGGCATCCTAGCAGAAGGGAAGGATGTCAGAAGCTCACAATGGTTAGCTCAGCTTTAAAAGGGTGCTCAGCAACAGTCATTTTCAAAGTGAATTTCAAATGGTCAGATCCTCATCTAGGATAACTCTGCAAAAATGCAGACATCATGGAGAAGCCTATGCTCATTTCTGGTCATTGATTTACTTTATTATTAAAGGAGCTACTGTTCAAATCATTTTATATGGAAGCACGGGAGAAGTGACAGATTATGTCTATTACCTAAAGAGTTTGGTAAAACCTTGTAGTCCATAAATGAGAAACTGAATAGCCCATATTTACATTTTCAACATTTTCGTAGTTTGGGAAATAGTGCAAATACTTCCGTAATTTTGACCATGCAATTATAGACAGCCAGTGTTTTTGAGTGTTTAGTAAAAAAAAAAAAGTAGCTTATACACTGCAGATCAGTACTGCTGTGGCTACCTGTAAGTAAAAGGTTATTTGTAAACTCCATTTAGCTACTAATACCTCTGAGACTTAGTTTCAAAGGTTTCCACTTATTTCATGCCCTGCTAGGATCGTGTCTGTGCAATAAGCATTCCTTGATCAGTTTTAGCAGAGCAGTGCAAAGTGTGCTACACACAGCTCTCATGATTGCACGAAGGAATTTATGCATGCAACTCTCAAACAGCTTTGATATAAAACCCCCCAGAATCAGGTAGAAGCTGTGAATCAGCCTGGTTAAATTTATTTAAAAAACACTTGGCAAAGCAAGTTTGCAATTGTTTAATTTTCATTATAACTTCTGCCTCACAAGATAATGAGCCCTCATAACAGTGTTTTATATAAAAGCACATTATGCCTTTACACAGCACACATAAATGGCCAGTGATTATTAACAATGTTAAAATGTCAGTAGAACCAAGCCAGCATAACGGCATACATTTAGCTGCCATAAAAGCTGCAAATGACTGTTACATTGTTTTAAAGGAAGCATCTTAAAAAGGCACTTACAAATAGAGGAAAAGAAATATTTGTTACGAGGAATAGAAATTTAGATGAAATGTCAATCAAATTCGACTTCACAAAAAGCATTAGCCATAAAAATCAGCTAAGCTCATCACTGCTGCTATTAGTATTCTTAGTTTGAGGATTAGAGACAAAATGCTTCATAAATAATTTTTGTTTTTACCTTTTACTTGATTTTTTTTTCTTGCCATCCCAGGATTTCAGTGTTTTGGAATGCTTCAGGAAAATATTCTCAAGGTAAAACTTTGGACAGTCCAAATCTGCACATTTGCCACTGATTTATGATCTGAAAAAAAAAAAAAAGTCCAGCATTTAAATGAAAGTCTAGCAAAAAGTAAAAGGTCTAGACAGGGTAATCACTATATAAATTACTACAAATATTTTAGAGGCTTTTAGCCTCAAAATGTCACTCAGGGCATCATTTTTGACACAATAGGTCTTTCTCCCATTCACTGAGGGGAAAATTAACATGGTAAGAAGTTTGAGTTGCAAAAGATTCATGCTTGCTGTCGTTGGTTATTTACACCAACACTCCAGAATTAATCTTGTGATTTTGAAATTACTCAACTCATTCACAGCTATTTTTAGGTTAGTTATAAACTAAAAAGAAAAAATATATATATATATATTTTAAGCTACCAGTATCTGGGAAAACAACAACAGCAACAAACCACAGTGTCATGAAAGATATTAAACTAAATTTGTCAGAAGAACTACTGTTTTGCTCCAGGTAACTCACAAGCTATACAAACCCATAAAAGTTAAAGAAATCATTTTTAATTTTATCTTACTAAGTTGCAAGGCCACATGCTTCATAGATTAACTAAAGGTGTTCAAGACCAAGTGAGTTTTGAATATAAACTTCCCCCACCTTTCCACATTATGGTTTTACACAGAAATCACCAACCACATTAATAAATATGAATATATAAAGAAATGTGAAAGCAAACATTTTTAGCCTGTCCTAACCCATGCAATCAATTACCAATTATGTTTTTTCATTATTTTTACTCCTAACAATCATAATTTTATTTTACACAAAGATTAAGCTATTCAAATGCAATATACAACAAACATTTGTATGTATCTCCTTCTCATTAACCACAGTCCTAATCTTTTTCTTTTTTTTTTTTTTTTCTTTCCCCTTCTGGTTATTATAAAACAAATATTTTAGAAACTGAGTTAGCTCAAAGAATAAACTGGTACATCTATATCATTGACATAATATACATTTTGAACCAGGTAGACAAGAAATATTTAAAACATGATGTTAAAATATTAATATTTCATTGCTCTCATTGGACACTTAATTGTGAACTGATTTCAGCTGGTAAATTAGTCTTCCTTAAACATGCATTAAGTAGGTACTGTTTTTCTAAAGTTGGAAATCCATCATCTGTCTCCAGTCAGCTTTAGCACCTAGCAGGTTTGTAATAAATACACACACAAGTAACAAAAGCCTGAGCATTAGCAGAGATGTTAAGAGGGCAATTAATTAAGCCACATTAGTACAACGTGATCAAAAACAAGGCATCAGTATCCTTAGGGCAAAAACACATTTCAGGTCAAACTTTACACACACATGCACATATCCATGTATGCATAAACACCTAAATGCATACAGATGCATTAAAAAAATGCATACCAGACCTTTCCTTTATGTTAAGTATATATATATTTAAAAAAAAAAAAAAAAAAAGCATCAGAGTAACTCTTTGCACTTAGTTTATTTGCACTGTAAATTATTTGAGATCAGATTTTAAAGCTCATTTGATTTTTGATATATACAAAAAGAAACCATTGTCTCATATTGTATATACCGATTGCCTAGCACCACCCAATGGCAACCATCAGAAATGCAGATGGTAGTTCTCCAGATGCACAGAGAAAATTTGTCACCAACACTTAAACATAGTGAAAAAAAAAAAAAAAAAAAAAAAAAAGTGGGCGTTTTGTCAAGAATAATAAACAGGTATTCCCTTACAAACTAGATGGTTCCTCTCAATCAGGTTTAATATTGGCTCAAGAGTGGCTCCTGCAAAACATTTTGCTCCATTCAAAATCCATAGCAAAGCAATTTAGTTGGTTAGTGAATACTATATATACATATATATATATATATTTACAAAATAGCATCAAATGATCACATTTGTTATGAAAAGCTCATAACCAGATAAGAAGTATTGTTAAACCTTCTCCAGCCAGGCAGTTCACACAACTTGATCACAAGGCTAGCTTATTCAACGAGAGCCTTTTTCTATCAGAGCCTTTTCCTATCTGAGCCTGTGTGTGACTCCAAATTAAAATTAGAGCAAGCAGAATTAAAAAAAAAAAAAAAAACAAAAAAACAAAAAAACTGTACATCCAATGTAAGGAAGCTTATTCAAGAATCCTTGGAAGTAACTTGGTTTCTTTTTTTTTAAAAAAAAAAAAAAGCTGCTGAAACACAACTTGGTATTGCAACATATTTTCATCACTGTTATACTCTAAGCTATCTTTCACTGGCACACAACTTCCTCTTCGTCACTTTTCTTATGAGGGCTGATTTCTTTATCAAGTGTGATAATCATTTCTAGCTACTCACAGAACACAGCACAAAAAAGGACACAGGATTTAGGCTTGTCTTCTTTTTCTTGTTCAAGCACACAAATGATAAACTTGGAAAAGGATGAATTTGTGAAGCATATTCTTTAATTGACAGATTGCATACTATAGGCTTTCCATGGAACTGAATGTACTGAATATATCAAAATGTAAGGTTTTATAGATTGCAAGTGGTACAAACACACAGCACCGACTGTATTCCACAGAAATGTGGAAAGAATAGTGCTTTCACAGGAGAAATCAAGTCTTGAATGCCATCATCAAATAAAAATTCTGTGGCAGTTTTCTTTAATTTTGGATAAACTGCAACTTTCCAATGTAAAATACAGTGAATGGAATAACACATGAAGTTTTCTTGTTTCTGTGTATACTTCCATTATCTCCGTGTACTTCTGGAGAATGCTTGTAATATTGGATATTCCTATTGCTGTGTACAGGAAAAAAAAAGATGAATACAAATATACATGCATGTTACAGATATTCCTGGGATAATTATCAACTGCTTCATTTACGACAAAACCTGCAATCCTTAGGCTTCACTCTCAGCTTATTTTCAGGGACATTGTTCTGGACATATGAGTGTTAGGAAAGGAAATATTTATACAAATATTTTCAGCACTGAAAACAAAATCACAGATTCTGGAGAACAGCTCCTTATAAGGAGTAGGATTCTGCAGCAGATTCCACCAGAGAAGCACAGGACACCTGCAGTCATGAGAGTAGCACTTTCAATTCTGTAAAAGCTTCCATAGGAGAGTTTCAAAATCCTTCAACAAATTAAGGCATGCAAAACACTCCAGAGCTGAGGAGATATCACTGCGTGCACTTTATAAATAGGATGGAGGTACACAGGGATTTAAGAATCTTCCCTGGATCAGATGACAAGTCTGAAGTATCTTGTGTCTTACTAAAACATCCTTCTTCCCTTTACTTTATTCTCTAGGAAATAACCTAAATGGCAGAGGTTCGCAGAATTCACTGAGAGAATGGAGAAGGCACTGAGTATGTTCACGCGATGGTAGATTTTAACTCAGAAGGAATTATTTGTCAGAAATTCTGTTGCTTCGGCAAGGAAAACTAACAGCAAAGCTTGCAGCACTAAATATAATAGTAGAATTTATATGTTGTTTTCACAAGGATAAGCTGTTTTCTGAGGACAAGACAAAATAATCAACCCTATAGAAACAGCTTGAGTAGTCTAAATATGTCCCAGTTAAAATTGTTAATGAAGCTGCAGAGTGAATGCAAATCTACAAGTCCCAGAGCTGGTGTAGCACCATGTAATTTCTAAGTAACAGTGCCTGAGAAGTCCCCTAGAAGCACACCGCAATCCCTGCTAAAGAACTGAGTACCCTTGTAGCACATTAGTGGTCTACACAGCAGTATTCAGTCAGCTTCTTTAATCTGTGGAGTGCCTTTTTACTTTGTGAGGAATCTAACTCTACTGGGGGAATTTGAACTGGAGGCCCTTGGATCCAAAAACAGCAGCATTACTAACGCAAGCGAAGGCAAATCTCCAGTACCTTTTAGCTGGAGTCTTAAGAGGCTTGTAAAAACAGTGCGAGTCTCTCCCTTGCAGGGATCCTAGTTATAAAGGGTACACCATTCAGCTGGGTTTAACAGAAACGAATGGGGAAAAAAAAAAAAAAAAAATCAAAACCAGGAAAAAGGGATGCGAAATTATAGAGGAACAGTAGCATGTATGTTGTATCCATTCCAGAGTTCATGAGGAATTAAATCCTGGCAGGGCCTGAATGCTTTCAGCTACCACTGGGCCAAATCCTCCCCTTCTTAATGTTTCCTTATGAAATAGCAAAACTGCCAGTCACCTCCCAGATCTTTTTTCCCCTACGTCGAAGATGATCTGAAGTACTAAAAGGAGAGGGAGAGAGGGAGACCCGACAGAGCTATTCTGGATCACAGAGAGAGGTTTCTCAGCGTAAGCTTTCCCCCTCAGAGAAGCAGGAAGATCAGATGCATCAGAGAGAACAAGCTAAGAGGAGAACAAATATTTCTCATGAAGACTAGAGGCGAAAGATGACTTCTTTTCCCCCTTGGTAGTGGGACAACTTGCCTGCTGGTTGGAAGACTTGGAGCCCTTTTTAACATCTTCCTCTGGAAACAGCTGCCCCCACTTTGCCAGCTCCGTGTCCTCTTGCTCGCAGATCCAGGTGAGATCACCAGCTCTGAACCCCAGCACGCTGGGCTGACGGGAAAGCCGAAAGGCTTTCCTGGGGTTTTTGGCTCACGACCTCTAACTTTTTGGGATGGAGCCAAAGTACAGCTCTTTTTGTGCTTGTTGGCTCAGCGGTCCTAACAGACTGAACTAGAGCACAGGTCTCTAAAGGACAATTACTCATTTATGCACAATGAGCATACAGCCTTGTAACAACCAGGACAAATACAGCACTTCAGGGTCAGATTCTGCTTTTGGATAAACATGAAGTGAATAACACGGAGTGCATGTCATTTAGACATTTTTGATCGTCAACAAATGCTTACACAGAAAAGGAAACCTTAGCCCTCACTTGATATAAACCAGCAAGTATTGCTCAGTTGTGCTCTACTCCTGCACTGTGTTTGTTACACCAAATGGGAGAAATGTTCACTGCGACACAGAACTCTCCAAGAGACACTGTTTCAGAGAATTGAGTTCATACACTGACAGACAGCGGGATGGCTCCTCAAAACCCTTCTGGAAAAGCTGCAGGATAAATTGGAAGCACTTGGATCCAAAATTTATGCAGTAATATAAAGTATTAACTCCAGCCAGGATGCACAGCCTTTGCCAAAGCCTGGCTGGTGTTAGGTGATTTTGGCAACGTTGCTTACAAAGATTTCACTGGAAACCTGGGTGACTGGAAATCAAGTGCAAAAGTTATACGAACCAGCATCTACCTTTAAGCCAGTGGGGTGCACAAGAGGCCAACCAGGTAGCTGTTATTCTAAAGGCTGGGAGGCATATTTAAAATCAGCCGTAAAGCTTTACGAAAAGGAAATGCTGATATAGAAGACACCATGAAACCTCACCTGCCCAACAGTTTATTTTAACAAGCAACACCAAAGTAGTGAAAAAAGCCAATGAGCACGGGAATGCGAGGATAAAATATGTAGCGCATCGTTTCAGCTAATTTCTGTGTTTGTTATTCGTTAAGCCTTTTGTCTACATCTACTGATAAAAAGCTTTAATCTCTACACTTCAATTCTAAATCTCTATGAATGACAATTTAAGGCATTTTATTTACCCTGTATTTTTAAAAATGTGGTAATTAAAATAATCTGTTTTACACTTATTAAAAATAAATTATTGCATATTTTAATGTTTTTCCTCCCTGCAACTTTTTCTTAATTAGTTATTTAAACTGCATTGAAAATCCCAAGCCAATACATTTCAATATTCATTTTTCTATTTCAATTTTTCAAACAAGAAGAAAAGTTCCCCTCTTTAAGCTGAAAATTCAATTAAAAAAGCAGATTAAATACTCATTGGTGTTATTTTACATCGTTCACAGAGGGCTTTTTTTCTTTTTTTTTTTTTCCTTCAATATTTATTAATGACGACAATCTTGCATGTACCCATTATCTTACATCTATTAGCGTCTTTCATCTCAAAGGATCTCTGAGAGCTCTAACAAATGGACACTTTTGTAACTAAGATGAGGGACTGATTCCCCACTCAAAACCAAACCTCCCTGGAACAGAAATCCTTCAACTGTTCAGAAGTCCCTAGCAGGGCTATGGAAAGCAGAAGAGAGCCACAGCTAACCTTAGCAGGATGCAGGCCAGAGCGTGGCTCCCCACCCTTGCTCCCATTGGATTGTAAGGGAAAATCCATAAAGCCGTCAACTGTAAGGGCTGATTGGCAAGGTGAATTCCTGCGGCCAAGTGCTACCATATCAGATTTTGTATCCCCAAATAAAGGATTAGTAAACTGCGCGTTCCCAAAGCAGAAGTGGCGGCACGTAACTCACAGAGCTTAGCAGCATGTACTTTGTTATCTTGCCGGTTTACCCTCTGAAGATGGCTGTCGTGGAGCCTTCTAACAAGCTGCCTCAGGATTGCCAAAGAATTACCAAAAGTGTGACCAGAAGCAGACTGCCATACCTCACAAGACGGACTCACAGAATCACACACTGCTTTGGGTTGAAAGGGACCTTACAGCCCAGCCAGTCCCAACCCCCTGAAACAGGCAGGGATGCCTCCCATGAGACCAAGTTGCCCAAAGCCCCTTGAGCACTTCATGGGGCATCCACAGCTTCTCTGGGCAGGCTGTTCCAAGGCCTCACCACCCTCAGAGTGAAGAATTTATTCCCCATATCTAATCTAAACCTACCCTCTTTTAGTTGAAAGCCATCACTCCTTGTCCTGTCACTACAACGCTCCGTAAGCAGGTTTTAGTGGTATGCTGTGCTCACCCAGGTTTCCACTGATGTCTTATAGGACCAGATGCAGAGGCCCAGCGCATTCCCTGATGGTGCCTCTCAGACCATAAACGCAACTGGAAAAATCCACGTGGGTTGAAAAATTCAACTGACCACGCTGCAAAACATCCACAAAGCCCTTTGGGACTTTTTGTTTGGGTAGGTTCTTTTATAGGTCTCGTACGCTTTAAGTCTGGATAGGTGCAACAGAAATGTTTCATTAGCATAGGTGTACAAGTCCACAGGGTTTAAATTGAATTTGAATTATAGATTTTGTTACAGAAGTTCCCGTTGAAGACAGAAGTGTATATTCAGCTTGGCTGGAATGATCACCGCACACAGTGGAACGGTAAGAAGAAGGAACTCAACAGGTTTATGCAGAAAGAAACTCGATGTTTTCAGAAGTCCCTCCACACTCAACAAATATGTTTGCCCATCAACTTTCTGTGACTTTTCACCAGGACACAGCATAAACTCCACTGCTCTGAAGGCAGATGCACACAGCACTGCCTCTGGTGGGGATGGGGTCCATTTCCTTACGCCTAGAGGCATACTTCAACATGCACACTTTCACTACAGCACTCAAAATAAACAGAATTTCCATAATTTCTATTCTTCTATTTAATACGTCTTTAGAATTGCCCCTGTTCCTCGTATCCTCCCTGGGTGCTGCCTGACACATCTCCAGTTCGGCCAGCCTGCCTCCAGGCCTCAGGGGAGATGCCCAGGTGAAGCTCTTGGTTTCTTGCCTTCATCCATTCCAACATTTTTGCCAGCGCGGATGGGTGAACTGCTCATGTCAAAAATAAAGTGGAACACAAGAGCATCACCTTTGCACAGGATGCTTCAAAACTCCAACACCACATTCATTGCTTTTTATTTTTTCTTGGTGCTTTTTTTTCTTCCGCTCTCTTTCCGCCCTCCCCCCCCCCCACACACACACACCTCCTTTAGTGCTTTTTTCTTTTTTCTTTCTCCCAACCAAAGCCCCTGGCATGTTTTTTTCTCCTTTTTTTCTCTCTCTCTCTTTTTTTTTTTTTTTTTAATCCCCCTTGGCACTTTTTATTCATTTTCTTTTTTCCCCTTGGTGCCTTTCTTTTTTTCCCCCCCCCTTGGCACTTCTTTAATTTTTTCTCCCTAGGTGCTTTTTTCTTTTTCTCTTCCTCCCCTCCCACCCCGAGGCACTTCTTCCCCACCAGCACCTTTTTTTCCTCTTCTTTTTCTTCTCCCCCCCACCCCATTGCACTTCTTTTCCTTTTTTTTTCCCCCTTAGCACTGTGTTTTCTTTTTCCTTTTCTTCCCCTCCCCTTGGCACTTTTTTTTACTTTTTCTTTTTTTTTCCCCTTTTGGGGCTTTTAGTCTTTTTTTTTTTTCTTGCATATATTCCTTGATGATTTTTTCTTTTTCACTTTTTCCCCTGCTGATTTTTTTCTTTTTATTTCCTTGATGTTTTTTTCTTTTTTTTTCTTTCCTTCCGTGCCTTTTTTTTCTCCTTTGTGTTTTTTCATTTTCCTTCCCCTTGGTGCTTTTATTTTTTTTTTCCCCTTGATGTTTTTTTTTGTTTTCTTGTTGCTTTTTTTTCTTTCTCTCTTTTTTTCCCTTGCTGCTTTTTCTGTTTTTTCCTTTTCTCTCCTTTTTTGGTGCTTTTTTTTTCCTTTTTTTTTTCTTTTCTTGGCGTTTGATTTTTTTTTTGTGATTTTTCTTTTGTTTTTCCCTTTCTTGGTGTCTTTTTTTTTTTTGTTTTGTTTTTTTTTTTTTTTCTGTCTTGGTGCATTTTCTGTTGTTTTTTTTTTTTGTTTGTTTGTTTGTTTTGTTTTTTCTTGATGCATTTTTGGTTTCTTACTGCTTTTTTTTTTTCCCTTTCTTGGTGCTATTTTATTTTATTTTATTTTATTGTTACCTCTTTGCTTTTCCTTCTTTTATTGATTCTTTTTTTTTATTTATTTATTTTTTCCCTTTTGCATTTTGTTCATTTTGTTTTTTCCACCCCCCCTTTTTTTTTTTGTCTTTTTTTTTCTCCTTTTCTTCAGGTGTTTTTTTTTTCTTTTCATGATGCTTTTCTGTTTTTTTTTGTTTTGTTTTTCTTGGTGCTTTTTTTCCCCCCCTTTTCTGGGTGTCTTTACATGCTGTTTTTTTTTTCCCTCCTATTCCTTGGTGCTTTTGTTTTTTCTTGTTCTTTTTGTTGGTGCATTTCTGTGTTTCTTTTTCTCCTCCTTGGTGCTTTCCTGCTTTTTCTTTTCTTCTCTTAGTGTTTTTTCTTTTCTTTTTCCTTGGTGCCATTTTGCTTTTTCTTTTCTGGGTGCTTTTATGTTTTTCTTTTATTTTCTGGGTGCTTTTATGCTTTTATGTTTTTTCTTTTCTAGGAGCTGTTCTTTTTTTTCCTCTCTTGGTGCCTTTTTTTTTTTTTTTAACGTTTCCTGGTTCTTTTTTTTTTTTTTTTTTTTTTAATCCCAGTGCCTGTTTCTGTTGGCGTTTGTTTGTTTTGTCTTTTCTTTGTGCTTTTTATTTTTCTTGTTGCATTTTTTTTTTCCCCGGTGGCCCTTTTTCTTTTTTTTTCTGGCTTTTTTTAAATATATTTTCTCTGTGCGTGTGCACATGCAGTGGTATTTTTGTTTGTATTGTTTTTTACTTTATATGATGTACATCTGGAAAGCAGGTTTGCAGAAAGGCCCTGGTGGACACCAACTTGAACATAAGCTAGAAATGTGCCCTTGCAGCAAAGGCACCTACCTATTCCGGGCTGCGGTAAGGCACACAGCAGCTCAAGGGAAGTGATCCTTCTTCCCTACACAGCACTGGCAAGGTCCTACCTGGAGTAATGTGGCCAGTTTTAGGCTTTGTAGAAGAAGAGATAGATGGGTCTACTGGAAAGAGTCCAAGAAGAGCCATGAATACGACAAAGGGTGTGGAGCACCTCTTCTGCGAGGAGATGCTGAGAGAGCTGGGACTGTGTAGTATGGAGAAGAGAAGGCTCAGAGGGAATCTTATCAGAGGGAAGGTACAAAGAGGACGGAGCCAGGCTCTCTTCAGTGGTGCCCAGTGCCAGGACAAGAAGCAACCAGCACAAACTGGAACACAGGCAGGTCCAGCTGAACATCAGGGAAGTTCCTTACTGTTCCTTACTGAGCACAGGATGTCCAGAGAGGCTGTGGAGTCTCCATTCTTAGAGATACTCAAAGGCCGTCTGGACATGGTCCTAGGCAACCTGCTCTGGGTGGCCCTATTTAGGCAGTGGTGTTGGACCTCCAGAGGTCCCTTCTGACCTCAGCTGTTCTGAGATTCCGTAAAGACTGAACACGTTAGTCCTACTTTGAAATCTAACGTAACCCCCAATACAATTGCAAATGCCTATCTTGAAAATAGTACTCTGGAAAGAATTGTAACAAAAAAGCTAATCTGCACAGCAAAGATTAAAACTGGATGCAACGTTTCAGCACAATACAAATTAACAGCTGAAGGTCTGAATTTTAAAGCTTCAGTATCTGCACTGTGACCCACTGTACCCTATATTAATCCTAAAATTTGACAGTATCGCATGTGAGCAGAAAACTATGGATCTCCAAGCTAAATCAAAGACAAATATATCACCTATCACCATGATATCTTCATTCCTGAAAATGGGGGGTACATACGCGCACAGATATTTTGCACACTGCATACAAATTCTCGTTCTATATGAGAATTATACCATTGCTAAGAAAGCTCTACACTAAGGCTACATCCCCGTGGGAATACTGCATGAAAAAGCTTTTTATTTTTAAAGACAAATTACTTTTTTTTTTGTGTGTGTATAATTGAGTCATACTTTTCATGTAGCATTCAGCCTAGGGATGTCTGCAGGAGAAAAGAACAATATCTTACTAAATCCCTTTTAGGATCATTAAATTTAGATCACAAAACTCTCACAGGCATGCAATTCTAAACATGTCACAGAAACAAAAGGAACAACAACAAAAAAAATGACAAGCTTCTCTTACATTATTTTCCTTCTTTACAATGATGTTTAAGGTAGCAAAGCGTTAATGAATTCAGTACAATGTATCATGCATTGTGTTAGAACTTTTATATTGTTGAAAAATTGTCATATTTGGTTAGGCAGCTGCATGGAGAAAAAAGCTCTGACAATATCTAATTGAGTCTATTTTTACTGTCTTTCAGATAACATTGTTAGAATTATGTACTGTACATATTTCTTATTTTTAGACTCATACTCCCTCCCTCCTCCCTCTTCACAGCCTTCGCTGCAACAGTATTTTACTACAGCTGATATAAGTCCAGGTCATTTTCACACAAGAAGAGTGAGTCCCGTGCTATGATATTGAAACAGGACTACAAGCCATTATGCAAATCATTACTAATAACAGTATTCAGGACATGTGCCTCTTAAAAGCTGGGCCTTGTTTAGAATGCTGACTGGGACATGAAAGCTTCGAGCTCTGTCCCCTGCTTTATCATTTGCTTCCTGGGCAATGTTGAGCTACGTAGTTTGTCTCTCTCCTACTACTTTCTGTAAATTGGGAATAGTACAAAGATTTTTTTCCTGTCTTTTGAAACAATGAATCCTACAATGGAAATACTCTTTCCTATATATGTGTTGTGTCCAGGATAACCTCTCCCATTCAAACACCACATACAAAATTTCAGATAATTGCACAGGACTCTTGAAGGGCTTTCACCAAAACATCCTCACCTCTCTCACCCTTACCCAGTCAGCTTATTCTCAGTCTTTTCACTCTTTACTTTTGACGAACCTCCCAAATCTTCATAGCTTTGTAGCAAAACCAGGAATATAGATCAGGCAGTCACATTGACAGAATCCTTTTCTCCAAGGCTAGAGATAGCATGCCCCATCTTTTGAAGCAGTCTGGTTCCCTGCTTGAACCGGCTAGGTGAGTGGATGACACTAAGCAGGAGTATCAGGAGTCAAGATTTCAGGCTGTTTTTAAAAAGAATCAGGTGGCCTGGGGATGCATGTGCCAAGCAACACCACCACTGCAAAAGCACAGGTGTGCAAAGTTGCTCTTCTGCACAGACAGACAGTTGGAAAGAAAACCACACCTCCTATTTCTGCAACTGCAGATACTATATTCTGCTTCTGTGCCGAACAGTACACCAAAATAGAGAAAGAAAGCCAGGCAGGTCAAATAGCCCCAAGCCTTTTCTCAGGTGACGGGCGAAAGGATGTGAGAAACAGTCTCAAGTTGCACCAGGAGAGTTTTAGATTCGACATCAGGAAAAATTTCTTTACAGAGAGGGTGGTCAAGCATCAAAGCAGGCTGCCCAGGGAAGTGGTGGAGTCCCCCCGCTCCTGGAGGTATTTAAGAGACATGGAGGTGGCACTTAGGGGCATGGCTTAGTGATGGGACTAGGCTGATAGTTGGACTCAACGGTCTTGAAGGTCTTTTCCAACCTAACTGATTCTATGTCACCACACAGAAACATTTATTTAAACTATTACCAATGTTAATCTCTCTTTAAAAGTACTCCACAATATATAATTTCATAAAAAAGGGAAAAATAATTGTTTAAATATATTTTTGTACCCACAGGATCAAGGCTCCTCAATGAAAACTTTGATTACTCATGACACAGATGAGCAGTTTGCTACACGTATGCTGGGGAAACTGTCAATAGCTAGGCTACACAATGCTTTGGAAGAAATATAATATTGAGAAGAACCAGAATTGTTTCAGAAATAAGACACAGGAGAAGACAGGAAATATAGAGGAGTTTGGCGATGGAAAAGCAAGCCAGCTGACAAAAATTACAAAGATTGCTCAGTTTCTTTATTCTGAGTTTGTAACCTGCCTTGTTAGTCCCTACCAGCTCTATCAAGAATTTTCCATGGAAAAGTCAAGAAAAAATGTCTCCTCTTGCACTTTGATAAATGTATGTAAATAAATGTGTGTAAATTGAAAAATCAAAAACCCAGAAACTGGAACTAGTGCATTAAACTGGGAAAATATTTTTAGTTTTACTTTTTTTCTTCCCCTCCCTACAATAGAAACATTGAGTTTGGAATGAAAAATCAAGACATCGTTTTGCATAAAACTATCAAAGTGAAACACAAATTGTATGCCTCTTCCTTGTCCCTTGCTCTTTTATCACCTCCTGCATGACACCCCACATACTCTTCATACAAACTTAATACTAAAACATTGTTCCAAGCAGCTCAAGCTTGTGTAAGCTTTCTAGTGCCCATGGGGACACAGATTATTAGAATAACAGGAGTGGAAGAAGTGATGAAAACAGAACTTGGAAAGCATGGCAATCTCAGGGAAAAATAGCTGGGATCTAATGAGGAGCTGTACCTGTGTAACCTAATAGCCAGAACAAAATTAGCCATTGAGGGTGACTTACTCAAAATAGTTCTTATAGCAATCTTAACAGCAGAAGTGCTCCAAACCATTATAATGTGCAGCTGTAGATACAAGTAACAAATGCATGAGTTCATAGACTTGCTCCTCTGTTACAGATGCCCAGAGGCTATGGTCAGACATCCAGGATATGAAAATGAATACACCATATAATCAAGACCATAATGCCCACGGCATTCACTTCCATTTAGCCTGCAGGCTTCTGAAAGTACTGGGAAAAAGTCTAGTCGATTATTGGAGCTGGCATTATACATGTATCGCCAAAGAGAGCAAACTTCTCTAATATGATAACACCACTTTTCATTTTTCATGAGTTTCCTGACTAACAGTGCATAATACACTGGTCTGAACAGATGGATTCATGAATCAATTGGCTTGTGAGCAAACTCTCTCCTGTTATTAAAAAAAAAAAAAAAAAAAAAAAAAGTATTATTTGTATGTCTGGATTTAAACAAAGACTAAAAATTATATCTCACCAATTTTCAAGGCTGGACTATAATAACCTTAACACAAATTCTGCCCATGTCTCTCTGACTACTTTAAGTACAGGGGAGAATTGGGTCTCACATGAAAAGTTTTTTTTTGTTGTTTGTTTGTTTTTATAAATTAAATCTGCTTAACTACTACATTTACTGTCTGGTGTTGTAATGCAACTGCATATAAAATAACTGCTGATAAGTTAAAAAGAGAAATACTTAGTAAAGACTCCCACCTTCTGAATGTGAGACGAGCTCTAGCCTCATAGTCATTACCATGACGTTTATTATTAATAGTATATTTTGGGAAATAAAAGAATTTGTCAGGGGTTCTTGTTTGTTTGTGTATTTGGGAGGGGAGGGGGATGGAGGGACATTGTTTTTGTGCAACATAGTCCAACTTTAACTGTCTACTATCGATACACAAGGTTAGGGTTTAACATGCAAAAATAAATACCATCTTACAGTTACTTTATGATCATTTCCAAACCATACACAGGATAACTGGACACACAAGCCCACTGAAGAAACAGAACTTGAGAACTACCTGGACTACCAGCTCCTGGCCTCATAGCTGCACATTTTATATAAGGCCTTTCATGAACAGTTAGGCTTCCATCTTGGAAATGCTAATTTTGGTCCACAGGGTTCATGGAAGGCAGCTCTAGTCTCTCACTGCTGCTTCCAGTTTTTGACCTAAATCTATTCATGACCAATTCATACCACTTGCTCTTGAGTGTTCAGTGTTAACTTGCTCCTTCCCTTCCTCTATATAGTCATCTTCTGCTGTTCAGTCCCCCTCCCTGCCTTCTTTCCTTCCTGTCCCCCATGCTGTCCTTAATTGTTTCTTGGTAAATTACAGTTAGCAACGACATACTTGAGAAAAAATATATATAATTGTTCATTCCCATTTCGCACAATTATGCAAGTAATTTATTTTAGCATCCCATTGAATGTGCGTACATATAACTCACACAATTGTTACTACTAACAATTATTTAATAGCTCAACATAACATAAGCAAAAACAGAGACCACTTGTGTCAATAAGAACACTTACATTCTCTAAAGCAGAAAAATATTTTGGGGCTATTACTGCTGTTTATAGTAAAGTTAGTTTTCAGAGTAGTTCTGCAGGACATTTCCTACCACAGCGGAGTTGCAGAAGCAGGACTTTCTCCAAAATAGCTCTGCTTCTGGCAATTGTCAGAGAAAACACACTGGACTAGACACACTATCCATTTACTGTTTACTGCGTGCCAGCAGTTCTCACAGCTGAGTAGAAATACTGGCCTAACGCTCAGGTTTGTGAACAAATTTCTGCCGTAAGTGTCAGTCCCACAGCATCCTTCATCTCGAGAAATACCCTCAATTAAAATTAGCAGTGACTGATTACACATTCTTCTCTCTCAAGTAAAAGTACACACTGAAAAATCATTGCAAGGAAACAAGGACATCCATGCAGGGGGAAGGCTTCAAAGAAACATATGTACCAGGATGCTACCATCTCCCCATTGTATTGCTTGCTTATAATGCAGAAAGCTTAACAGTAGGAGGTCAAAGATGTACTAGAAAGTAAACACGATTTTAGAACATCAGAAAAAGTTGAATTTCATATGTCAATGCATAATCCATCTTGTGAATGAGGAATAATTAAACCTCCTGTGTGGTTTGAGGCTTTATCAAATTTCCACCCTTACTACTTAAAATTGTGCAATTGCTCCCAGGCCTCCCTCTCTCTCTCTTTTTAACATGAAACTTTACTTTAAAGAGACTGTAATCTTGTGGAGCCAAATCATTTCATAGAATCACCGAATGGTTTGGGTTGGAAGGGACCTTACAGCCCACCCAGTCCCAACCCCCTGCCATGGGCAGGGACACCTCCCACCAGACCAGAATGCCGAAAGGCCCCGTCCAGCCTGACCTTGAGCACTTCCAAGGATGGGGCATCCACAGCTTCTCTAGGCAGGCTGTTCCAGGGCCTCACCAGCCTCTGAGTGAAGAATTCCTTCCTAATCCATGTCTGATGTCATGGATGTCTAATCTAAACCTCCCCTTGTTTAGTTGAAAGCCATTACTCCTTGTCCTATCACTATATTCCCAGATAAAGAATCCCTCCCCAGCTTTCCTTTAGGCCTTCTTTAGGTATTGGAAGGTTGTTACAAGGTCTTCCCAGAGCCTTCTCTTCTCCAGCCTGAACAACCCCAGCTTTCTCAGCCTGAAAGACATTTCCACACACCCTGTTAAAAAATGCTCTTACTGTACAGGTCAACTTCGCTTGCAATACATGCCCATTTTGTAAAGGCTTGTAACTCACATCAGCTAAGACAGTGGATGAACTGCAGTTCAAAGAATAAAAAATAAAATTATCTTGGTTACTTAGGCGAAAGGGGTTCCTCTGGCAGCTCCACACGATTTATAAAACAACAAATTTGCATTTTGAAGCTTCATTTTTCTTCCCCTCTGCATTTCAAAGTCCATTACAAACAAGCAAGTTGCTTTTCTTTGTTGCTGTTGTTGGTTTTTTGTTTTTTGTGTTTTTTTTTCCCTCCCCTCTCTTCACCTTTCTCACATCCCATGTACTCCCCTTCTCCTTGCTCTCTGTACTGCCCACCCTTCTCTTTACCATGCACTATCTGACTAGGGATCCACCTCAATTTCTGCACTTCATCTTCCTCTTAAGGGTGATTCCCACACCACCAAATCCTCTCTCGAGGAGCTTATCATTCCTACTATTTTCTGGAGCACTTTTAACCTGATAGCCACCTTTAATCACACACATGGATCAAACACAGCGACAAACACCCCTACAGGTTGCAGTCTGCTCTCTATACCAGAGCTCTGAATAATCACAACAGTGGGTGCCCCACATTTACGAAGGCAAACAGCAAACCCTTTGCTCCTGCATACCAAGGAGGAGACAGAGTACATCACTGCTGCTTCGAATCACCACAGATTTACTGGACAGGTAGCCAAAAACACACCCCAGTTGTCTTCTCTAACCATGTAATGGGGGTGCCCAACCCTCCCTGCTCAGCAGGAGCTGTGGATAGTTTGTTTTAAAAGCTAGGACTTTTACAAGTAGGATAGCCAAAGAAAGGAAAGAGCAGAAGAAAAAAACAGCCACCTAACCATCAGTCCCCAAACTTTGCTTCCACTGAATTCAGGACAGCCCTCAGGGTTGGGTCATCTAGTTTGAAGCCCCAAAAAAGCATTCAATAAATGCAGCTCATGACTATTTTGCCATTCAGTAATTCCTCTTCTCATATCTTGTCTTCTCACCAAGAGAGAGACTCTGTACTAGAGCAAACCAGGGAGTTTCTAGAGCCCAAGAACATACTTTCTCAGGTAGAAAAAATACGGGGAAGGCAGCAGAACCCTGCCGTACATCACCCATTGTTGTGTACTGGGTAACTGCAATTAAAAAAAAAAAGACAACACAAAAGAGCACATCTGCCCCAAGGCAAGCAAAGGGATAACCATCTGTTTGACCTTTAATCGACGTCAACTCAAATTGCTCCATCATGTCCAGAGCCACACACTGAACCACTTGCAGAAAGGAAGTTATTTATCCCACTGATCCCCTGTAAACTTCACATTTTCTGTGTAATGTGAAAACACTGTCAAAACACCATTTATTTACTCCCTAACTTAGAGGTAGTTAAAAGGGCCTTCCCCGAGCAAAAGAAAAAGCAAAGACGCAACTCTTTTTCTGTCACAGAGCGGGCAAGTTCCTCGCTGCTGGAATGTGAGACCCCGAACTTCTCTGGAATATCTCCTGTGCAGTGACACAAAACAGTACAGGAAGGAATAACTGTTTGACCTCTCCTTTTACTGACAATAAGCACAACAAACATATGGGATGCATCTCTGTAGTGAGAAGAGCAGGCAAATTATTTATTTAATGTTATCAGGGGGCCGGAAGCATTTTATGACTAAGAAGGTCCCCTACAAATTCAGGCTTTCATGAAAATGTTATTTTATCACCATGGAAAGAAATATATTTAGAGATGTGCTGACCTGACGCTTATGAAAAGTATCATGTTGCAATCATCTCCAGGACATTAGAAATCAAACAAAAGGTACCTACAGTTTTAGGAGAGATTCAAAAATTTAACTTTTTCAGAATAAAATTCACTTCAAGATGATGATTATTATTATTTGTAGAGAAGCACACAGACTTTGGTTAGAAATACATATTTCTCTGACAAGTAGCCCAAGGCTCTATGGCAGTAATGCTAGCACATTTGACAACACGCTTTGTCAGCTTTTCATACCATGCCTATTCACTTCAGAGACCTTCACCCATCCTTTTCCAGTAATTGATACTGATCCATCATCAGTAAACATGGGAAATTTTTTCCTGATCTTGGACAGGTACCATGATGATATACCCTATGCTGGGTAGCGTGTCAAATCCATGTATTCTGATGGATAGGTTATCACCCAGAGTCACTTCAAGTCTCTGGCAGTGTTTCTGAATACCCTGCATAGATTTTAGTGATCCCATTCACCCTATTACTTTGAATTTTTCTTTAGGTTTCTTAGGTCTCAAAAAAATTTAACATATGACAATGAAGGTGTGGTGATTTTTTTTGTTCATTTGTTTTTAAGAGATCAAATTCTAGTTTTACCATCTACTCCTAAAGCTACTCATTGTTAACGAAAAACAAATCGTCATCAAAATTCCTTGCATTAGCACCAATATCTTTCATGGATCTTCAGTAGAGATGCTGTTTTTCAACAGAGCCAGATTCAGGCCTAGTTTGTGTTAACAACTTCAGGAAAAGAAAACAGAAACTACTTAAACCTATCCAAGCTTAAGCTTTCTTCCTGACAAGTTGTGACTGTGCAGAAATTCATTTTAATGCTTTGGTGCTACTGCCATAATTAAATATCACAGATATTCACTCAGAGCTACAGCAATAAGTGTAGTTTTCATCATGTCAAAAATACAATGAACATCATACGTCTCACTCTCATCTCATGACTGCAGCATGACCAAAATAAATATATATTTTTATTTTATTTTATTTTTTAAACTAGGCACTGTTTCCTTGGGAAATAACTGGAATTTCAAGCCTTAGCACTATTTATGTATGCTATGATTTCTTATGCATGGCCTCTATCGCATGAAAAGCCTACATCAAATATGACTGCTTTCTGAAGATTGTGTGGGTTTCAAAAAATCGTTTTGCACATTCCAGAACCAGTAGGTACCCACACTGAGTTATGAATAACTCCTAATGTGCCTCAAAGCCAGCAAGCCTCTGGCACTACTTCACAATATGCCTGGCAAGAGACAGTTTTCCCATAACTGTCTCATTAGACACGAGAAGTATTTTGGAAAAAGGTATTCTACCTACTAAGCGATCTCTTTTAAGAAAGGATCACCAAAAACTCTCTTCCTTTATAGATATGCAAACAGATTTCCTCATTAGAAAAGGCTGATTTAATCACATTTATCTGTTTTTCTCCAAAGCTTCCCATATCAGCCACACTTCCAAGTGGAACTAGTACCAACTAGTATTGACTGAAAACAGGCTGTCAATGGCAGGAAAAGCTGCAAGCTTTTACATTTTGCAAGGCTTGTGCACTCAGTGGGCCCCAGAAAAGTTTACACTGGAAAGAGCAAAAGAATTGCCTGCTTCAGGGTAAAGGCAGGAGAGCCTTCCAAGCTATGGAAAAGCACCCAATTTCACTATCAAGCATTATATGTAATTCCACAAAAAGCAGTCTGCCATTGTTCCCATGCTCCTGGAACTACTGGCTTTTACTTTTCATTTGCCTGTTAGTATTCACGTAGCTCAGGAACACTAGAGCTCAAAGACCACAAATATTCTGTTCTGGTTGCACTTGTTCACGTCTATACAGTTTGAAAGCTACTTCACTTATTTTCTATTCCCATTTGGAAAGGGAATCTGCATCAGATTCACCAGCAAACAAGCTGGGGACATATACTGTACACCATCCTCATTCCTTACACAGGCCTCTTGCAAATAACCTACACCTTCATGTCCTTTACACATAAACACTTTCTGAAGATTTATTTTTAACTAACATACCTCAGTGGCACTAACAGTGTGAGGCTCTCTCATTTGAAGTGCTAAAATCAGTATTACTTGACCCTAAAAAGCAAGGTCCAACCCCAATTTTTCAGAGGACAGAGGAACAGAAAGGATCTGTAGTTTTAGTTCACTCTTAAATCTAGTTTACGAGCTCTGAAAGTACATCTATATTTGTGCCGTGTTCTCGTTTGGCAGATAAATGATGAAATCGCTCAGTTTTCTTGATGCCTTCAGCTGATGGTAGGCAGATTTTACATAGCTTTCTTTATCTGATTTCTACTTAAAAAAAAAAAAAAAAAATACATCCAGAAATGAATGAGAGCATTAGCCTCCACACATTCTATACTTTATGCTATTTACTACTGGATAGCCCTGGAATATTTGCAGCTGGCTGTACTGTGTTTTGTACAATGTAGCTCTTTATCACAGTTTTTATCAAAGAACTGTGGTTTAGCACAGAATAAGGCAGTGCTGTATTGAAGTTGTAATGTGGCTCAGGTTACCAGATTGCGTTTTTGATAATTTGGTATTAAAGTGCTCAACACAAAATAAAAATCAATGTTTAAGAACTGAAAGTAAGAAAAGCTCTAGTTAGAGATTGAATAAGCCGTAACATTATGGAGATTTTGCCTTAGTTTCTATATTAAATCGAGTTGCTTTGAATAAATACAAGTGAATCTCCCTATTATTTACTTTCTGAGGCAAGTTTTACACTAAACTTTTGCTAGCAGAAAGTCAGGGGCACGAGGACATGGGATTTGCAACCCACACAGCTGTGTTGGCAAAAGGCCCTAGCGTAGATGTGGTTTTACTGGCAAAATGGAACTTTTGCCAACATAGCTAATTTCTCTCTTGGGAGTTAGTTTTGCCAGTACAGCTGTGTACAGACTGGGGACATTTCAGTGGTGTTACATACTTTTACAGCTCTACTGTCACTGACTTTCAAGCGTAGGCATGCTTTTGCTCTCAACATAACAGTGGTTTGCCAATCTGGGGAGAGCAAGGGGTTGTTGTCTGAGAGCATAGCCATGACCACCTAACAGAAGAAAAAAAAAAAAAAAAGAAAACACAGAGAAATTTACAAATTTACCTAGTCCCTTCAATAGTGCTTCCTGAAGTTCTTCCTGAAGTTAGTACTAGGACTCTTCTTAATACATTCCTTCGCATATCTCACACAACACCTTTTACCACCACAGCTGGTTATTCTGTTTGTTGAAGTGGAGGTGTGTATGTTAGCACATCATTGCAAAGCTTCTCCCTAAAAGATACTACAGATCTTTCCTTTCTTTCTGCTTTGTTCTTTTTGCTACTACCTCCCCCCCATCTCACCTTCTTTCCTTTTTGCAGAAGCCTTCTCTCAACATCTTCACATCTTTTCTGACCTTTCTTCCCCACTCTGATGGCTTACTGAAAGCATATCACAAGACACAAAACCAAACAGGAAGAAGTTGAGCTGCCACTCTGCCTCCCTTCTCTAGTGATTTCAGGTGTGTTACCTTTCCATACTCTCCACCAAACTTTTGAGCATCTGGTCTCTTCTCAGGTTTGCAGCTGATACGCCTGCTAATAATTGCTATCAGCTGCAGTTCCACCCCTCTTTATGGTCTTTGCCCAGCTGCTCGTTGCTCATTCTGAAGGACTTTTTTTAGCATGCTACTTCTGATATACTGCTGAAGTTGCTCTTTAAAGTGTTGAACTACTACCACCTACATCCACTTATCAATTTTTCTGTTTTTCTCAAGTATTATTGCCTCCTGTCTGTAGTTCTCTTTCAAACTGGGATCTCTCCTTTCTGCGTGGGAGACAATTTCTGCTGCTGCACCAGATACCAGACAAGGCTGCTCCCACTGCACATTTAAGAAGCTATTCTGCTCTGGTCAGAGGGCAGCTTCTGTGGTTAGACACTACAGAACACAATTGCATCTCCATCAGTAAAATTTGGACGATATTACTAAAATTCAGTTTATGCAGAGCAGTTTCTTAACTTTCTTTAGTAACTCCTTTGCCCTTAATTCACAATCAAAAACAATAATCAAAAAAAGTGTATGGTACTATTCCTGCTAGTGAGGGAAAAAGACCAAATCAAAGTCAGGGATTCACTTACATCTAAATAAAACAAAAAAGTAGGAACTTTATATTTTCTATCACTGCTGAGACTAGTGTCAAGTGAAAATGGGAAACGTACACAGATAAAACAAAATTTCAGTATCTCAGCAAAGATACTCTGCAAAGTTGAAGTTTATATAATAAAGCAAATTCATTTAAAATATATTTTTATAATTTTTAAATCTATAATAGAGCAAATAAGGGACTGCTTTGTCAGTAGTTTTTCAGCACAGGAAACTAATGCCATGATTACTAACATCTTAAAACAATCAAATGCAACAAATTGCTACCAGGTTTCTTAATAAAGAATAAGTCTTGAGTGAGATTTCTTTCAGAAGTAGATTATGTATATCAGTATATCAACTAATTCATAAAAGGTGATTCAGAAAAAAAAAAAAAATCCTTTTCCTCCTGAAGGTAAAATACGTATGCAGTTGTAGGAGGTAAAATTAAACACCAGAATATCCCATAAAAAGACACATCCTGATAGATGGAGGCTTCCGACCAACCCCTGGGACCTTATACTGGGATGCTAGAAAGCACCCTTCTTTGGTATTCCCTTACTGTCTGCTGCCTGGTAGCTCCCTGCACAGATGACATTTACTTTGAAGATTATTTTTTGAGGTGACTAACTTTCCTTAATCACTATCCAGAAAACATAGATTTAGGGTTACAGATTCTACCTCAAAGATCAGGGACCTGTAGATTTGTTGCTGCCATGAAATTTCAAGTGTCTGGGTCTCTAGTGGATCTTTCCAGTGTCTGTATTATTTGATTTGGGTTTACAATTATTCACATATCTGCCTCTCCCAAATTTCTGACACGTAATCTTGACCTTAGATCTAGTTATTTAATATCCAGACAGAAGCAGTAAACAAATACAAGCAAGCCTGTGATACTGCTAATGATTAAATATTTAGTATTGGTATTGAATCATTTTTATTTCTTATAGAGGACTCTCACTAATTTTCTAAACACATGAGAGGCTCATAAACTGGCCTGGATTTTGGGGCAAACATACAAGACTTCCATACTGTGCAGGTGTGTGTGGTTTTTAAATTGTTAATATGATTCAGTGTAGTGGGTTTTTTTGTTTGTTAGTTTTTGGTTTTGCTTTGTTTTTTGTTTGTTTGTTGTTTTGTGGTTTTTGTTTGTTTGTTTGTTTTTAATTCTATTCAGTGCAAGGAAATTAAGAGATCTAATTGCCAGTGCTTAGAAATTCATTCCTAACTTAAAGAAGGGACACTGTACGCCCAGAGAGGTTATTCTGTTGTTTTTTTTTCTTGTTGTTGTTGTTGTTTTTTTTTGGGGGGGGGTTGTATGAAATAAAAAGTTGAATTACTGCCTCAAGTTCAAAACAAAACCCCAGCATGATTGGAAGACAAATAATTAACACTGCATTTGGTGGCCATATGAAATCCATGCAATGATACACTGCTTCTCATAATGGACCAGGTAACAACAGGACTGGGGCTCCAACAGACAGCTTCCAACAGATTTTGTGATAAAGCTGAGAGCTTTTTATATGTATCTGGGAGAGATTCTCCCTTCCCTCTGGTACCAGCCATACATTTCCTAAATACCCTAAGAGTACAGGCTGCAGATTCAACTTACCCTGAGCTTTGCATTTCTCAGCTATTGTCAATTTGCATCACAAGCATAAAGTTATCTAATGTACAAAAGCTTTAATGCTCCTTCCACATCATATAACAACACATGTTTATCTGAGTGCTAAATAAAAGCTTTCAGAACTTTAAAGTGACTTTATGAATTGTATGTACCATAAAATAAACATTAGAGTATAATAATATTCTATGATTTGGAAAAAGCAACAAAAACAGTAGAAGACAAAAGAACAAATGCCTGAATCATCTGCTGCATGTCAGAAACATTAAATTAATTTATGCAATAATGTAAGCACAGTGATGTTAAGGTAATATGAAGGACATAAATTATACATTATTATTGTCAGTTCTAGCACTTATCCTTGTGGTATGTCAAAATAAATCCTGATATGTTAATATTTATAGAAATGAACAACAAGTGTTACAGCTCAGGGATTCATCTGTGATATTTTTATATATAATTTGCATTTGCACATATGGTCGTCATTGTCTTTTCTGTAATTTGAGAGGTAAGCATCATGCAATTCATTTCTAATGCATTTTACATTACCATGAAAGC